>NC_143558.1:54691250-55020000 GCF_054136105.1 Typopeltis vanoorti
ATTAATAAATATTCCGTTTCACGTCTCGCAAAAATCAGTGTGGGTTGTAGAATAAAAGAAATTTGAATACAAAAAAATAGTGACCCGCAGGCGTTTCACTGTTTATTATTATTCAACATGGAATTATTTAGACATGCAATCACGTAGTGGCTTGGATAAAAAATATATATATATTACTAGGTGTGTGTATGTGTTAAAATTATTTAATCTTCAGACATTATGGTCAGCTTCGATACATTCTTTTTTTCCTAAATATTCCTAATACTGTATGTGACATTACAATTTTTATCCGATGAATAAGAACACTTCTGGATATTTCAGCTGATAAGATAAACTTTACAAATAGGCCGAAAGACCTGACCTAGGCTCGCCTCTATCCTCAAATTTAGCTAATTTTTTATTACAATTTGAAGAGTGAGAGAGAGAATCTTAAGTCCTTATACCAAATCTCTCCTGGATATGCTATATAAATGAAGTTTGGTGCTTGAGATGACACTGAACTGGAGCTTCTTTCCGCACGAAATCAGTAATTTACGACCTGGAATAAAATTAACTTTGGAGAAAGAATCATCAGGAGCAATATTGTTTTGGGATATACATCAAATCAGTGGCGCACTTGGGCGGGAAAGAGTTGAGTAGACGATTTGAGAATACACAGTACGCATCGCTTACGACCTATGACTGAGCATCTGCAATGATCGCTAATTCATAAGCAGTATAGAAATAGAAGATACGACACAACATAAATAAAAAAAAATGATTTTTAATTAGGAAAAGATTTTTTGAAAATTTTCTAGTGTTTTTTCCCTTTTGCGGGTGCCTGGGCCCCTGTCCCCCCCCCCACACACACACCTGTGGGTGCACCACTGCGTCAAATATGAATCTCATGGCCTCTCTTCTGTCAACGAAAACCAACTTTTACAGTTCACTATATTCTTATCAAGGAGCCTCCGTAGCTCAGTCGGTATAGACGAAGTCCTTTGGTCGGAAAGACCTGGGTTCGATTCCCGTCCATGACGTGAGGAACTTTATCTGGTCTCTTTCGACTAAAGGTGAGTTAGCCGATCTCATACGGAGGGAGAGGGTTTTTCGTCCCTCAGAACAGGCAAACCGGCCCCGTGAACACACGCGGATTTACAGCCACGAATACTTACAACAATGTGAAAGAAATAGGATCCTCACCACATTATCCTTACGCCCGTAGTCAACTATGAGTCACATCATGGTAGTTAACCTCCTGCATGGTGACGACGCATGATGGTGATATCAAATCTGCACACCATCCATCTCAAAAATATTGAATTATAAAATCCTTCGTATTTAGAGCATATTTTGCTCCTCCGAAATATCTCTTCTACAAGAATTGGAAGCTACCAAGTATATGTTACAACCAATAACCTAAGAATTAAAATAAAATCACTGAGGTTTTTCTCAACATCCTCCAAGAGCAGTCTGAAAAACTTTTATTCTTTATTTATTCTTTATAATAGACATTTCTATTTGTTGTACCTTCTCCAAAAAGACAAATTGTCGCCTTTGCTGCTGCTGCTACCTTGTTTTACCAAGTCTCATATTCCTACATCTTGACTTATTTGGGTCAAACGGGAAGATGAATTTAAAAATGTATCTCAGAACATCGGAACTACATTCAGCTTATCTCAATATGGTTTGGGTCAACATGCTTTTGACAACACTAGCCAAGAGAGATCCAATGCGCTAATACCAAGTTACCTGCATAACTGCAATAGTTCGTTCATCTGTCATAAGCATCAATGTGAAATTGTAAGTCATTCTATCAAGTAGTTTTTTTATATACAGCTGTCTGAAGCAAAAGTGTTGTCTGTATCCCTTGAAATGGATAAAATTGAGTATCGTACGGTTATAAAATTCTTTCTAAAAGAAGGTTTAATGCCAAAAGAAATTCACTCGAAGTTCATAAAAGTTTATGGGCACTCTTATCCTTCGTTTTCGACAATTAAGAAATGCGCTGCCGAGTTTAAACGTGGCCGTACCAGCCTTGAAGATGATCCACGTGAAGGACGTCCAAAAAGTGTAACGCCACCAGAAATCATTGATCGAATGCACGATATAGCATTGGATGACCGGCGAGTCAAAGTGTGTGAAATTGCTGACACTATAGGCATTTCAAAAGAACGTGTAGGATTTATTTTGAATGAAGAATTGCAAATGAAAAAGCTTTGCGCAAGATGAGTGCCGCGCTTGCTCACAGCAGATCAAAAACGCACTCGCATTAAAATCTCTGAACAATACTTGGAGCGTTTTAACAAGAATAAACTGATTTTGTGCGTCGATTTATTACTATGGATGAGACTTGGATTCACAATTACATACCAGAATCCAAACAGCAGTCAAAACAGTGGACAGAAGCTGGTTGTTCAGCGCCAAAGAAGACAAAGTTGGTTCCATCAGCATTAAAGGTCATGGAATCGGTGTTTTGGGATTCTAAAGGCATTTTGTTTATTAATTATCTTGAAAAGGGTAAAACAATAACTGGAGAATATTATTCCGATCTTTTAAATCAGACTAGGCGAAAACATTCGTGAGAAAAGACCTGGTTTGCAGAAGAAAAAAATCATCATTCATCAGGACAGTGCACCTGCCCACAAAGGTGTTTTGGCAATGGGAAAATTAAGGGATCTGCACTATGAATTGTTGAAATATCCACCCTATTCCTCAAATTTGGCTCCCTCTGACTTCTATCTCTTCCCAAAACTAAAACTCTTCCTCGCTGGTTAGCGTTTTTCTTCGAATCAAGAGGTGATTGCAGCTGTAGAGGGGTTATTTTACAGATCTTACTGAGAACCACTGCAGGGACCGGGATAATGGCGCTGGAGCATCGCTGGAATAAATGTATTAATCTTAAGGGAGATTATGTTGAAAAATGAAAATAATTTTGAAATTATAAATTCATTTTTTCATTGTTAGGCCGAGAACTTTTCAGACCACCCTCGTATATCATTCTCACATACGAAAGGCAAAGAAGCCAATAGCAAGCATGTGGCATGTGTGGGCAATTAAATTTTTAATGGGCTATTGGTTTCTCCTGTTCAAGGTTCATTAAGAAATCTCTATTGAGATTTCTTAATGAAATTTCGACCTAATATCTGAACTAGTCACATTTTTACCCGATCTTTCATTTGTTTTAGTAGACTCCTGTAATTAAAAACGTCAAGGATAGTTTTTATGAAACTTCATATTCATTTATGAAAGCCGATGGTTAAAACTCAGACAAAGGCTTTTCATAAGTAATCTTTATACTGTATATAATTTTGAAATTATAAATTTCAAAATTATATACAGTATAAAGTACTGGAAATTACAAGTTTGATTATCATAGACCAATATATTGCTTGATGACGACTTGAATTAGAATGCACAATCTAATGACGCACCTTGAGCCTAAAACATACTGCAAGTGTGTCTGGAAATTGGTAAAATAATAACGTAACCTATACGAAGGAATACTGTATACTCTGTTTTGGGAAAAAAGAAACAAAATTATAATGGACAAGATATATATGGACTGAGGCAACATTTAATGTAAACGACATTTCATATATTTAGCACCGCTTTTTTAGACATCAATGCACGCTAAGAAAGCATTGTGGAATGTATGAAACTGTTTGTTCGCATGCCATCAATCTTGATCCGTCCAACATCTCCCGAGGCTATCCTATTATCTAAAGAAAGTTAAGATCTATTCCAAGCAGCGAAGTGCTCTTTACTGAATTCCTCTTATCAGAAAGATGCGTTAGGATTTTTTTTTTTCCTTGATATAATTCAAATCTGTTGTTTCTTAGACACCTAAATGAAAACCACATAAAACTAAACTTGTACGCTATCGTGGGTATACGTTACTAGGATGATAACTTATACGTGCAAAGATAAGCGAAGTATCTATACAAGAAATATAAAATGTTGTTGTGAATAACGTAACCAAGACACGCCCGGAGGATAAAATTTTCCATGATGACCCCATTCTTTATATTTTTATTAATGCTCTGGAGCTATACGCCAGGAAAAAAAATAAATGTCATATAGAAACTGAATGTGACGACAGCCGCGGAGATAAGAAAGCAAGGTAGTTATGCTAACATTGCATGTAAATTTTCCGAAAGAAAATTTCGGAGTGTTTTAGGGGGGGGGGGGATTTCGGCATTATTACGGAACTTTTATTTTTTCGTCTCTAAATTCAACATGCGGAATTAAAATAAAATTCATCTATTTATTTTCAAACTCAACTTCATTCAGAAAATCTTCCAAGAATGTAGTTCAGGCAGGCGCACAGATTATATACTTGCGTGTACTACATTCGGTGTACATTGTTGTTTAATGCGGAATTATGGCTAAAACAGAATGAATCACTGTTCCGTATTTTGAGGATGAAAAGGTGAAATTCCTAAAAGTGAATGACATGAAAGATGTCATGACATAATCTTCAAAATGAATGGAATACAATTTGTGGTTTCGACACGTAAACATATGTCTATGGGTTGGGTCTTTATATTATGCAAATTCCTCACTGGAAGATTTTATATTATAAGAGGTCCTTACTCCTCCACGGCATAACATACGAGTATAACAGAAATCCATCCTCCCTGTGTAAGAACCATGTTTGATTTCTAGTAGGGAAAAAAAAAACTCATCTTCAATTCAAATGACAATTTCGCATTTTTGTAGTCGGTTTGTTCTGTTTGAGCACCGTCTCTCGCATTGTAATTCTGGAAATGAACGGTTAAAGCGTCGTATCCACATAATCCAAATTCCTAGGAAGATAGTCAAACGAAAAATCCACTTTCTACTACCTCAAAAACTGCCATGACTTCAGTCTCATCAGAAAGAGAAAGCTCATGAAATCAGGTCAAGTTGCCATCCATTGGTTTTACCACTCCTATTCTTCCTTTCAACAATGTGTGATGTTTAAGAATGTCTTTTCAATGGCCATGTAAAAGCAGAAATTCGCACACTTTTTTTTTTTTTGGTCTAACGTATGGGTAAGTAAGAGCAAATGTGGAAAATTTCACTACGAATTACTTTACTCAAATACTGAATATACTTGTAGTAGTCCGTAACGAAACTTATATATCTACGAGAATATACACTGAATGAAAAGTACAATCTCTGTTTGCAGAGTTTATCCCTGCAAATTAGGATTGCATTTTTCATTCATCGAAAGACATTGCTGTGTGTAATTTATTCTTTCTCACAATTAGACTAAGAACTTAAGTCATTTTCTTTTATAATAATGGAACTGGTTTTCTTTATATATCTAATAAAATGAGATTTGAAACTTTCATTATCAATGACGGATCGAAACAAGGAAATGCAGGCATCCTATTTAATTCAGCTTTAGAGAAATATGTATCACAAACAGAACAATAGTAGGATATGCGTCCGCGCGGTTAGCCTAGTGGCTGTGCGCTTCGCAACCATATGACTGGGGAAGGAGTGTTCCAGGTTCGATTCCCGTAGAAGACGTGAGGAATTTGAGGATCTTCCATAGCCAAGTTAGCCCCTCTTGGGCGCGGGAAGTAGGGGTTTTTTTCCCGCCAGTTTATCTGGCGTTTTTCATCCCGTGAACACACACACACGGATCTACAGTCGTAAATACTTAACTCCCCATGAGGGGGCTCAACTCGCCCCAATAGGGACGGGGGAGGAAACTCCATACTAAAAAATAAAAAGTAGGATATGCAGATTATATTTGCCTAGCTGGAAAAAAAAGATGCGCAAATAACGTTCAGAAAATTTAAAATGGCCGCTGAAAGACTAGGATGATAAACCAACCATGACAACACTGAATTCCGTCAAATAATTTAGAATGTGTTAACTGCTTAGGATAATAAGATTAGTACAGAGTCACAAGCTAGAATGCAAGCATCAATGAGCTTATTAATCATTTATCTTCTAAAATTTTCTCAACGACAACAATACAAAATAATCATTGGTCCTATTGTTTAATAGGAAGCAGAAATCTAGAATATAAAAGACAAACGTGAAAAAATCTTTGAAAATGAAATCCTTAGAACAGGATGTACTTGTAAAAGATAATGCAACAGGAATGTAGAAAAAGCCAAGAACCATACCAACTGTAAAGATCTCCACTGCACTGATGAAAGAGCTTAGAAACTGAGATGAGATGAAAAGCGAAAGAAGGTGAAACAAGCATTTAAGATGAGACATGGAAGGAAATCTAGAATAAAAGAATGGTACTACAGGGAGGATGAGATGCAAAATTAATTGAACGAGTTAGTAGTTCGGAATTGGACAGGTTAGTTAGTTAGCTGTTTTGGATTTACGGCAGAAGCAACTAACTATAGTTACGAGGCCTCTATATTGCGTCCTGGCCGGTTTGCCTCTTATGCGGATGGAAAATCCCGAGTTTCATGGAGGGAAAAAACTTTTCCATTTCCGTATGAGATCGATTAGCACCTCCAGCTAAGAAGCACTGATAAAAATTCTTCACGTCCTAGGCGGGATTCAAACCCAGGTCTTTCCAACGAAAGGGCATCGTCAATACCGACTGAGATAAAAGAAGTACTTCTCGAAGAATCTTCGGAATTCATTATGCTAGAAGAATTTCTTTTATCAACAATCAAGCTAGAACTTTTTTTTTTTCAGATTACAACTATTCGAGATACCAAAAATTAAAATAAAAAATAAAAAAAACTTCGAAATTGTACATTTAAAAAAAAAAAAAAACTACATGGCTATTTTTGCTCCAAAAATTATCAAAAATTGAATATATATGAAAAAACTTGGGTTCTTTCGTACCTACTCTGCAGATAATAGCATATCTGTAGAAGCTATGATGATCCGAAAGTAGCATACAAAGCAATACTTTAGTGATTAACTAGAAGCAGATTAACTGAATGTTACGAGAACTTAAGGGAATTAAAAGAATAAAAAAACTAAATTAGAATCATGATGCATAACTATACAGGAATAGCAACTAAGAGAAATGGTGCAAAACAGGAGAGAAAAGATCAGACGAAGAAAGATTGACCAGAATATGAAAAATAATATTACATGATCGCGAGACGATTTCAGACACTAGCAGAATAAAGGAAAATTTGGAAAGAAATTTCATTCGCATCGGGGTGAAAGCAAGTATTCATTATTCAGTAATTTTGTGAATACAATTGAGTCGGGTTGAGTTAAAGCATACATTTTTAGTGTAAAACTTATTATATGCGAATGATCCACAGCATTTTCTGATTTTTCAGGAGTCTCTCGAAAATAGTCAGTTCTTTATAACTTTATTTGATATGACGTTTATTATGGATGTGCTGGAATTTTCGAGCTGGAGCAGGCTGGAAATTACATTGCTACCAGGTACTAAAAGTATAATTTTAAAGAAATATTATAGAAACATTATTTCTTTAAAAGTAATTTCTATTTACTCGGTCATCATATATATATATATATATATATATATATATATATATATATAAACAGCATGAAAGCAAATCAAAAGACAGGAAATTGCAGTAAATGAATCAGTCGAAATTGATGTCATTATATGTGGTTCATTTTTTAGTTTATAAACTTTCAATATCTGGATAATCACCTAAAATATTTCTTATAAAAGAAATAATTTAATATACAGTATTAGATAACAGCATAATAAACGAATAAAATGTCGAGTTAAAATATGGTAAATGCAAGTTCTTTCAAGACAAGAGATTAAAGAAGCCCTGATAAAAGTTAAAATACATCTACTGTTAAACTGATGAGTTCTATGTAATTTTTTTCTCTCTCTCTCAACAAGCATTCAATTCTATCTAGTGTATTATTTACAATAATATGTATTTGCGTATTTATAAGATTTATTTAAATGAGAAATATGTACAATTTTATTTAGTTTATCACAGCCGGAGAGATCGATATTTAATGATTTTCTTTTCTCCCCGCCCCCCCCCCTAAAATATCGTTTGCATTATTTCATGCAGTTGTTGGAAAAGTTCCAAATGGTCATCTGGGAATGAGGGTAGAAACAGTTCGGCATAAGACACAGACAAGCTTGAAAACAAACGACATAAAAGATATACTAATTCCAGCACATGCATTATTGAAAATTCTTTCAAATTTAAAGAAATATCGTTTTTGCGATGATCTGTTAAGTACAATGTAGTGAAAACTTCAAATACTTCATAAAACAGAAATATATTAGATACTTCTGTAAAGTGAGAAAAAAAAAAAAAAATAAAATAAAACACTTCACCTTGGTTGTACCTATCAAAGCATCAAGTTCGTAGCAAACTTTGGATTCCGTCGCTTTTTTCGTTATTAAAAAATAAATTTTGAGTCCATTCAATCTTTTAGGCACAACCTCTTTAATGATAAAAAAAAAATCCAGTAATTAAGTTATCCTATTGCATATTAGGATATATTAAAATAACTAAATTCTTAAAATAGTTCCACAATGACTGCTTTCTGATATCCGCATAAATATAATGAACTGCTAAAAGAGAAAACATTTTGCCAACTATTAAAATACTGTACAATTAACACTATTAAAATGTTATCAAAGATTTGTATCCTCTTTACTTCATTAAAAAAAAAAGGCACGTACGCCTATTCTACTTCAACAGAATCTCTATGCACGCTTTCCAAAGCGGTGCTACTTTCATTGATTTTTGTCTAGACGCAGTGTATGAAATGCAGTTTATATCGAGTAACAATTTTGACAGAGAACAATTTCAATTTGAATGGGGGGGGGGGAGAAAAACTTATTTACTTTAAAAATAATTCACAATATCGTCGAAACTGTTAATTTTCTAAGGGTACGAAAAAACATTTAGCTCCACGTATTAATACAGTATATCCAACTTATACAAACACACTAGCATTCTTACGAATTCACTGAAAGAAAGAGGGGATGCGTCAACAAAAACGATTTCTGTCGTTTTTGGAGTTATGTGCCAAATTCCACCGACATCGATCACTTTTGGTGACAATGTATTTTTCTGGAATACTTCCACTTCATCTGTGAATAAATCACGGCTATTATCAAAGTTCCCAGATTTTTTTAAACTCATAAATGCATGGAATGAATTTTTCTTTTCTTTGAACTTTTCTTCTGTGCCAATTATCGGATAATCCACAGATGTTGTACATCACAAGACTAGTCGTCACCAATGAAGAACATGCAAGGTGTGATAATAATCGAAGTTCACTTGGTTAGCTAGCGAGATTGCGCAGCTTTAGAAAAATACAACTGTATGTAGTTCAAGTACAACAATAAAAAAAAAGGGTGTGTCAAAAATGCATGCATTTCATAACCATATATCGTTTATGTAAATAGAAAAATTATTAATTTTATAGTATCAATAGTGTCTTTTCCAAGTGGAAAAGCAGTTAATAGATGGCATATTTTCATCATCATCATCATGCCTATCAAGGATTTAGGCCTAGAGTTGCCTGTTCCGCCTTAGAAGTCATCGTTGAATCTTGTAAGAGGACCTCTTGGTTTTCTTTGTCCTAATGGCTTGTAATTTAAGGCTTGTTTTTGGCATTAATTTTCCGATTGTGTATTACGAATGTCACATGCGTCTGTGCCATTCCGGCATAGCAAAGCATTTCTGAAATGTTATTGTTAATATTACATAGCTATGCTTAAAGTAATCTGGAAATACTGCTGTAATACCAAACCAAGTTACAGAATAAATATTAAAACATATTTGTTGAGGAAAAAAATGTAGAAGAACAATACTGTGGAGTCCTGTAAGTTGTTTTTTCCACCGAAAGGCGAATAGAAAAAACTACGGGTGAGCTTACGTGTAAACCAATGTCATATGGAAATTACAAGAATATGGACAGTCACTAAAGGTAGATAAAAGGTTGTATAATAATATAAATGTGAACAGTCGAAGATTAAAAAGAACTGAAACCGTAAATACATAAAATTTTAAATATATTAACTTTTTCCTAGGCCTTTTCCAGTCGGAAAAGTTCATGAGTGAGTCGATCTTTGGCACAAGTATTTAGCTTTTTATCCCAGAAACTCGTTTTTACCTCAGGCAACTCAGAAAAATCGTCCATGCAACTAACGCTGTTTTGAACAACCATATTACCAATTTGGGTTTTTAAGAACACGAGATGGGCAGGTATCTGTCATACTATATCTCTCACTAAAGTTTTGAAATCGTGGGTAGCCCTGAACTCTACTGTTGTCGATGAGTGGGGCGGAGACCGACTGCCGAAAGATTTCCAAAAGTTAGGGATAAAAGAGTTCTACCTATACTCACTATGAAACATAAACCAAAACCAAAATGTTTTAAGTTATAAGAAAGACAATGTAAAATTCCAGAAAGGTGTGCAAGTTGTTTCGAAAGGTCGTCATCAGATAAAGATAATATTGTTATTTCTAAGAAGCAGCTAAAACTTAATGTTCAGAGAATTCTAAATGCTATCTGTTGTTCATCTGAAAATGTTGTGTGGAGACAATGAAATTTGAATTTGTAACTCGGCATTCAAAAACAGAATTAACAATTGCAACAATTCATAAGTTTAAGGCTGGTGATATGGTATCAATCCATCAAAACTGAACGATCTGTGAAACACAAGATTAGTAAAATAGTATAAAATCTGCTGTTAGGAAGAAGAGCTTAATATAGTATCGATATCAGAATCCTCAGGAGTAAAATACCCCTGACTGTCTCACACACTATTAACAATACATAATAAAGTAATAACTTCTGACAGTAAATATATTGCGTTTTAAGCAAACAAAACAATTTCCAAATAAAAACATACACCAGAATAATTCTTTCCAAACACTTTTCTCTTTAACTTTGTTTAAAGTCTGCTACTACAATAGTTCCTCCAGAATTTATGCTAGTGGTTGACTACTCTTTCACTAAAATATTTTCTGAAATCAAACTTAGGGCACTCTTTCGCCAAAATCTTAAATCTAACCTAGGGCAATCCTTTATTAATTTATGCCTCCGATTATGTGGTTCCTGGGAAATGTAAACATATCTCATAATTCAATATGTTTATTCCCTTAAGCTTTATAAACTTCAATATAAAATTTTACTTCCCTCGTTATCGCTAATATTTGAAATCGAAGTCATTCTTCATACCAGCAGTATTATTCATTCCCGATACAATCTGATCGCTTTCATTGTACCTTCTCCAGATATTTATATCTTTTCTAAGATAGGAACTCCAAACTTGGATACAATACTTTAAGAACTAAGCCATCATTTTGTAGTAAAAGTTTCTGTACAAAACAATTAATGAAATAATCCAGAGTGCACTATGATTCCTCAGTCCCTTTTCACTTCCTGTTTTGAGTTCATCCTCGGATTTTTGCTAAGATGAACAATGTTAAATTTTTGTGTTAATGATCAATCCTCAGATCAACGGAATATCTTATTTAAATAGCCTTCGAGTTTTATTATTAAACAAACCTACCCACTTTCATGTTATCTCCAAATTTACACATTAAACTTAATTCCATGATTGATATCGTTGATCACAATTAAGAAAAACGATGGACCTAAAGCCGACTCTTGTGGAGCCGCACTAGCCCCTCAATAGAACACACAAGCATTCCATACCAATCTCTGCCTTCTCTCCATTAATACCATGTAACCACTTTTTATTTTATTTTAATTTTTTATGTGGTTTCCACCCACGAAATGTTATTAGTAAAACTATAGTACATTTGTCGGCGGGCTAAGGATTTTTTCCCCCATTTTTTAATCAGTTTTATATATTCTTTGTTTTTTTTTGGGTTTTTTTTCATATAGACTAGAAACCCAGCTCTAGAGACCAAAGACAACTTTTAGGCCTCTAATAGTCGCGCCGTGCGATGAAATTCATCTCCCACTTAAAGGCAATCACAAAAATCCATGTCTACAATGGGATTCAAACCCGCGACTTGTTGGTTGGCGAGCGGGCACGCTAACTACTCGGCCAACCAGGCCTTACACTTAACGGCTACTTGTCTGATTAGTAAATAATACGAGTAACTGTACGATACTGAATGTATTACTAAATTCCAAATATATAATGCCGAAGCTATGTCCCTCAGCTAATTCCTTAGTAACAATATTATAATAACTAAGTGTGACAGATACGGGAAACTAAATCGCAGTATAACCAGTGGTGAGCTATAGGGGGCTCGCGCGAGCCCTTTGTTAAATTTTTCTCAAATTTGCGAGCCCCTTGTTCTTCTTGTTTAATAATCTTGTAGAACTAGAAAATACCACCGCGGAATACATATATGCTACTGTAATTGCTACTTTAAATTCATATGCATTTTCTGATAACTATTTAAAATATCATCTCATTGCATTTTGTTCTGATGGAGCTAGTGTAATGTTAGGAAACAAATCAGGTGTTGCAATCAAACTTCTACAAAAATTTCCCAACATTGTGATTTGGCATTGCGTAGCGCATCGTTTGGAAAAAGAGGATGGAAAAAGAGGGAAAGGTAGACCCAGGAGAATGTGGTTCGAAGACTGGACTGGCTTGAATTACCAAAAATGTTCCAGAGCAGCAAAAGAAAGAAAAAGATTCCGTGACATGGTTGCCAACCTCCTACGAGATGACACTTGAAGAAGCGTATCGTTTACAATTAGCATTAGACGATTCGATAAAAAAAAATTAAAGAAATAAATCATTTTGAAATATTTATGGATAAATTATATGTTTTTTTATCATCAATCACCAAAAAAATCAACGAGAATGAAATACGATTACAAAAGACCTTGGTATTGAAATTTTAAAGATCGGCCATGTTTTGGGACCACGAAGGGCAGCTTGCAGTGTGGAGAAATTACCCAGCTTTATGCAAGCATTTTGCATCGAACGGTAAATATAAGGGCTTTTTAAACCGCCTTCTCAATTTGGAATTTTTAAAAGATCTAGCATTAATGATTGATATCCTACAGGAATTTATGGATTGGAGTAACACTAACTCGTCTTAAGCAAATGCAGTTTCTAAATCCAATGAAGCCCTCGTTATTAAAAAGGTAATGGCTAACAATCTCTTTCCTTGCTTGATACAACATTACAGGATGTAGCCCATCTGTTACTGAAGCTTTATATATATATATATATATATATATTTTTTTTTTTTTTTTTTTTTTAAATTTATTCTCAGTTACGAATATCTCTAAGTTCGTTACCTATATAAAGATTGCCAGAGTCGTTTATAACCAACATCCTTCCTTGTGTAAAAGTAAATGCAAAAACTGTTTAAATTAGTTTGATTTATCAATAATATTCCCTGTGCTGTTCTCTAAAGGATCCACGCGATTTATACATTTCCATTTTGATAATTATGCATGTAATTCCTTAATTTTCTTTTTCCTTAGCCTTCCCAGCCAAAACTTCTTTGTTACTTATTTTGCTTTGAAAGCCTTGTGCATTTAGTAATGTTGTTACAAATTACATTATTGACGTTCATCGAATCTCCCGTATGTATATGTCCCAGCCACCTTTTCCTTATCTGGCTGATTCATGTATTATTAGGTTGCTATCGGTTTTTATTATTATGTTTTTATTTAGAATGACACGTTTTAAGTGTGAAAGCATAATTCCCTAAACACTTTCATTATGATTTAACCGGCTCAATATCTCTGTACAATTTAGATCCCTTAAGGATTCCGCGAATATAGACAGAGTACTAGTATAACAAGCACTTAAGACCACAAAATACACACGACACAAGTACTAATATGATAGAACACTCAAGGTTGCAAGCCATAATTCAGTGGTTTTGAAAGTGCGTGTGTGGCGCAAAGCAATAGTCAGTATTATCATCTATTTTTGAAAACGACATCTGCATGTAATATTTCATCCACTTATTTCAATACAATATAGCATTAAAAACACTTACAATCTCCATGCTTATTTCGGTAACATTATTATATTGTAACTTGCAGTTGTTACGACTACAGTGTAGTCACTACATCAAAATTTGATTTCATTTAACATCTAAGATTGTTATCAAATTCTGAGATGCGCAATCGTTCTGCACAATACGGGATGTATACCGTAAAAGCGTAGGAACGCAAAAAGTTTAAAGATGGAGCGTCTTTAAAAAGTTTCAAAAACACTGCCATAGAATGCGACCTTAATTAGGATATATAAGTTGAATAGTATATAGAAATAAATAGAATGGAATATGACTGCTCGTTTTGCACGGTAGTGTGATGTTTTTTCCCCCTAATTAATAGCTTCTAACTTTTAAAATTAGTACACTTAAAGTTAGAAGGAATTAAAACAACTTTCCTTCGAAGAAAACAAATGAGATTTATATATACGAAATTTCGGTTTCGATTACAGGAAATCGAACTCAAATATATCGCCATGTCGTTCTGTATTTGTTATATACAATTTCAAAGTTATGAGACACAGTATTAACATTATCACACGAAATGCTCGTTTGCATTCCAGGATGACAATATTCCTTATCACATAGTGTACAATATGCAATAAATCTACCGACTGGTTAAACTAATCTTCGGTAATGTAATGGTAGCAAAGTAATATAAAATGTATTAAAAGAGCTAAGCAAGCAAAAAAATAATAAGTATAAATAAAATAACAGCAAAAGTGTCCAAGTATTTTTTTTACTTTAAAGAAATTAATTAAAAGAATTTAATGGGATACCAATAACTTATTAACATAGAATCATTGTCTTAAATTATTCTATTCCATCAAAAACAGAATTTTTAGGTCACTCTGAAATTTAAGTCACAATGAAATTTCATTTCTTTTTTAATATTCAAATTTTATTTCTAATCATATAAAATCTTATATGATTAGAAATTAATCATATAAAAATATTGAGTGCAACCAAAGAGCAACAATTCATCCAGGTCAGAAAAATGTATAAGATACACATAACAGTACAATACAGCAGCACACAAGTGACCAGGCATCTCTGCACCGAGATAATATATATATTATCTTGTGTGTGTGTGTGTGTATATATATATATATATATTACGCGTGCGTGTGTGTGTGTATATACACACACACGGGCGTGCGACCAAGAACACAAACGTACTTTCATCAGCTTTATCCACTGATATAACATTATTTATAAATGCATACACTTATTGTAAACAAGCTGGCTATCAATATTCTTAGAGAAGTCCAATTACTCCCTAATTAAGTTCCTGTATTAATAGGGGTAGGCTTCTGAGGATCTTTGAGATCAAATAGATATAAATGCTATTTTCTTTTGCTTTCGAGATTACATTCAAGTCCATTTTCTCTGTAGAAACAGATTTAAGAGGCGATCTTGTCTGATGTTTACATGCTTATTATCAGATCTTAAGAACAGTAATATCCAACAGATTTAAATTTTCTAAGCGGTAAAATATTTAATAAGGTATTTGAAGCTCATTGTAATATCAGTATATAGTACTTATTGATAGTTAGAATGGTATTAATTTAAATTGTATTATTCAGTAAGACATTATAAAATAGTTGGTATCCTTTGCAAAATACATTCTTCTTAACAGATTCCCGATTATCCAACTCTGATAACTGACATGCCTACCTGACGTGAGCTATTTCAAGCCCGATCCCATCTTAGCTATTTACAGTGCTGAGATGAACGCGCGTTTTTGTCTCTCAGCCCGTTTCATTTCGCCACAGGCAGTAACCTGTTTATTAGTCTGCCAGCAAATCGTACAACCTGTGATTGAGATTTATTTTTATTTTTTTTTCTGTTAAAAAACAAGGCAAGTGAAAAGAGGGGAAAAGTAGTTCTTTCAATTGAGCAAAAACTTCAAGCTTTAAAAAAGACAAGGCCAAGCAAAGCACTACATCTTAACTTGGCATGAAAGTTACAGTTGGCGATTGGAAAAGAGAAAGAAGCGAGTTAGGCGAAGTAGTGCTTTGACAGAGTTTCTAATTATAGAATAATTAGTAATAATTATGGAATAACTAAAGTGACTGAAGGGACAAAAGGCATGTCCTATACTGCAAAGTTCTCATTTTCCAAATTTAATAATTAAAAAAAGCAATACGAAATAAATCAGCTCAATGTTAGTGGAGAGAAAAAATTATCGGCGAGTTCTGAATTAAAAACAAAATTCCATCGTCTTATTGAAAGTGAACGAATATCTAGAAAGGTCAGATAATTGGGCAGAATTATAAAATGCTACCTGCAAAAATTTTCCGTGAAGATTCAGCTCGCATTGCGGGAAATGTCGAAAAAAAACGAGATCTTTAAAACCAGTTCTTTACTGCGTTTCCAGTTTATTATTATTATGATTCAGGACCTCCATCAACAAAATCGTGGGATTATGATTCAGGACCTCATCGTGGGAAATTTCTTAAGCTTGGAGGTTAAAACTATTCAACAAATCTGACCTTGCCTAAACACCGAAGTGATACACATAGGTACTGTGTAAAGCCGAAACGTTGGCTTGAGGATCCCCCCCCCCTTTATGTGCAGCGTGCATCGCTACACAAATTCTCAGCGTGCACTTCAGCAATATTTTATGGGCACTGATTATTCAAGGTGGAACTTGAAATTCCATCCCTTCAGTATATAAAAACAAAACTAAATAAATAAATAAACTAAATAAACAAAAATAAATGACTACCATTTAACGAATTCATTATTATCCATCAACAAAAAGTAGGTCATGTAGAGCCGGTGCCCAGTTAGAATCCAATCGGCTGTCATTACTCTAATCATGGCTCGATCGCAGTCATCCTGGGCATTATATTAATGAAATCAACTTTTATTTTTGATTTATAACTAATAGGAGTGCCAAAAAAAAACCTCTTGCAGTATTTTAAATAACTTTTCAAATCATTCGTTTCCATGCATAATTAACCTCAGAATTCTCATTTTCCTTAGAGCGCTTCATTTAGATCATTTATTTGCACTGAAATAAATATACGGAAAACGTTCTTATGATCCTCCTCGACCTAAACTGTTACCATAAATTTTTATTACCGCACTTAAAACGGGGTATGTGTCTAACACGCAGTCAAGCAATGAATCCCGGTTATTAGAAGACTTCGGGGTCGGATACATCCACCAAAAAATAGCTATTCTATCCCGAATTTTGACAAGAATTATTTATCATCCATTTGTCGCTTTCAGTCGAGCAATACTTATCAGCTACTAAATGACCTTCTAAATATATCAAATCGCTAGATAACTCAGTTACCATATCTCAGAGCCCATAAGAGATTATGACATCAACAATCCGATACCCGGATAACTTTCAATGATTTCCCCAAAGTTTACACTTGGTATACTGCACCGTTCCTGGCTTATTTGTTGCCATCTGTTTTATTTTGCTTTCATTCAACTAATTCTAAGCAGTGCTTACAAGCAACTTATCTTACCTTCGCTATTTTAATTCACTTCAAGATATACTCTACGTAATATTCAGCATATGACAATTTGTCACACACAGATCTTACGCAAAAATTTCATTCTTCCGCATTAACTTTTTTTTTTTGCTTTGTCACCATGCCAAGAAAAATAAAAATTACAGATTAACCTAAATAATCACAATACTAATCTTAATACACCATTTTTAACTAAACTCACTATAAACTTCAACTGGAAAAGTCCCTGAAAAGAAAGCAAGTCCATTGGGTAATTTGAAATCGGTTTTACCGCCTTCGGTGTGAAGGCGGTAAAACGATTTCAAATTATATACTAATTTGTGTTTTTTCTGTTGTTATGATTTTAGGAAATTAGTAAAAGAACTTAGACTTGAGCAATGGAGGTGATGTTATTTATAGAGGTCAGCATGAATTTGTTAAAGGGCGTACTTGTTTCAACAATCTGATCGTCTTCGACAAGAGAAGTACTAAAAGGTGGTTGATTGATGAGAGAAATGCATATAATTAACTTTTCTAGATTTTGCAAAAGTACCTGAAAAGTTTATATTTAAGTTGAAATGAACTGGTTCGGATATCAAGTTAATGAATGAGAATGGCAAGAAGCTATCAAACAGATATCAAGGTGCGCAAAGAGGAACAGTGTAGCGAGAATGAAGTTAAGTGCAGTTTCATAGGACTCAGTATACTAACATCATTATCGTTCAATCTTTGTAACAAAGATATTGTCAGTGGGCTGCAGAGAATTAATCAGTTATTTGCAAATATGAGGTTAAGGCGGGTTAGTAAGTGTAGTGCCGATTTCAGAAAATGATTGCATTGAAACAGTTGCATTGCTAAGCATAAGGTTTTGAACTTTGGAAGGTTGCACGTTCTATTTGTGGAACTATACTGGAGGAAATTGAGGAAGAACTTGAGTTGAAAGAAATTTATAATTTAAGGGACATTTCATATTGCAAAAATATTTAAGACAACCAGATGACTGCTGCAATATTGACAAGCAAACTGACCGAGCGGGAATATTTCTGTTGTATAAAGTCCAGATCAAAAGGTGAGTCAAGCCAATCTCACACCGTGGTAGCACGGTTTTTCTTTCGGCAAAACAGGCAAACCACGCCAGAAGAACACACGCAATTTGCAGACATCGTACATTGGTCTCACAGCCTTAGCTACTTCGATCACTAATTCCAAACAAAACAACCATTATTACTCTAATCAGACTACATCTAGATTATTGTGCTGAGATATGGTCACCAGAACTCAGAATGAAATGAAGAAATTTAGAGATACAGAGGCGAATAGCAAATAATTTTAAGACTGTAGAACGTTAGCTATGAGGACAGTATGAACTCTGAAAGTTCATATCGTCTTGCTGAACCATACTTTCAGAGTGACATACAGAAGTACAAAGCCTGTAGACAAAGGGGATGATGATATTATTGAGACCTTTAAGCTGATGAGAGGTAATTTATAACAATTATATGTGCATAAAGGTTACTGCATAAAATGTGGTTAAACTGTTTCATAAAGTGTAACACTATTAAAAAAAATACCAGTATTACGATTTATGTAATTGCGACCATTAATTATTACTAGCAAAACTGTAAAATTAGTAGCAAATTAAATTTGAATATAAAGCCTATGTCCCCATCCTCACCTATGGTCATGAGAGTTGGGTAATGACCGAAAGAATACGGACACGAATCCAAGAGCTGAAATGAGGTTCCTTCGAGGGGTTGCGGGGCTGACAAGACTCGACAGGGTCAGAAGCTCTGCAATTCGGGAAACGCTCAATACCCAACCGTTGCTTCTCCGTGTTGAGAGATCACAGTTACGGTGGTACGGGTACCTGGTCAGAATGCCACAAGAGAGAGGCTCCCTCAGCAGGCCCTCTTTGCCAAGTCAGGGGGTGGGAGGCCACGTGGAAGGCCAAGGACTCGCTGGATAGATTATATCCAAAACCTTGGGTGGACACGTTTGGGAATCCCACCAGAACACCTAAGCTTGGTGGCAGAGGATCGTGACCATTGGAAGTTCCTCTTGCAGCTGTTGCCCCCACAACCCAATTAGGAAATGTGGACCTTGAAGATGTAAGACTGAATTTGGGCATGTAGCAGAGTGTAACACAGAGAACGTAAATTAGTGAATTTAAAACAACTTCCAGTTTAAAAATTTCATCAATCCCATAAATGAAAAAGTCGAAGAACCTATAGAACATTATGTGAACTAGAGTGGAAAGAATGAGGAACCACACATACCGGCCACTGAATGAGAAGCTTATTTAATACCGCCTTGGACCTTTAGCCCGAATTACAGCACATATGCAGTTTTGGCAGATTCCACAAGGTGTGGTATTGCATCTACGTCTACAACATACTAGGCGTTCACAAGACAGTTCTTTAACTGGCTGAGATTTGACGGAATAGGACTTTGTTTTCCTAGATCTGTTTTTTGATATGTCCCATACGTTCTCAATGGGTTCAGATCCAGGCTTTGTGGCGGAAGTCACTGTCATGCTTGCTGAACAATTTTTGCGCCTTGGACAGTAGCATTGTCGTCCATGAAACAACAATCACCTGCTAGATAAAAAGTCAGCATTGCAGGATGGACTTGATCAGCAATAATGTTCAGATATTCCTTGGAGGATATCTGGCCTTCCAGCAATATCAGGGGATCCCTTCTGTACAAACAGAACATACCCAACACCAATGACACCACTAGAACCTCAAGTTGTGTTTGCAAGTAAGGCTGGGTTCATTGTTTCATTAGGGGCTCCTGCCAAACTGCCTACCGTCAGTACAGAACAAGTCATGTGGTCTAACTCATCGGACCATAATGACTTTTTCCGTCTTTCAGTGTTCAGTCGAGGTGTTCCTGACACTACTCTAGACGAGCTTTCCAGTTCTTCGCAGAAATCAGGGATTTCCGTATAGGCATACGACTACCAATACCGATCCTCTTCAATTCCCTGTGTATAATTCGGTGAGATATGGATCGGGAACACCTTCATTAAATGCTTCGGTCAACTGCTGTACACACAGGAAGTTCTGTTTATCGGTACAAGCCTTCTCAGACGACGGCCATCTCGTTCCTGAGAGACTGTCTTAGGACCATAGTTATGACTGTGGTCCTCAGACTCTTAGACAAGCAATGTGGGTTATTTTTCAACTTGTTAAACACCTGGGATATCTTACCTCGTAAGAAACGAATCAACTCTGCTGTTTTT
Source organism: Typopeltis vanoorti (assembly GCF_054136105.1). Classification (NCBI taxonomy): domain Eukaryota; kingdom Metazoa; phylum Arthropoda; class Arachnida; order Uropygi; family Thelyphonidae; genus Typopeltis; species Typopeltis vanoorti. The sequence continues at coordinate 54,711,841 of NC_143558.1, forward strand.
AAAATCGTGGCTCCTGCCAGACGGACACCCACAATAAGCCCTTTATCGAACTCCGAAAGATCCTTTGTTTTTTCGCATTGTGATCAACACAGTTGACGATTACTGACCAACAGCAACATTCTTCAATAGTTACCTAGAACACGTGGTGAAGTATTTTGCATATACGCTGTAAGTGATATTTACGTATATCTCCATAAAGGTATCTAATTCAGTGGCCAGTAATGTGATGTGTACTTTAGATTCTTTTTGTATAGTTAAAGTGTGTGTGTGTGTGTGTGTGTGTGTGTGTGTGTGTGTGTGTGTGTGTGTGTGTGTGTGTGTGGTTTTTGAACAATTGATAAGCAAAACTATTCTAGGTAAATGGAATGGTTCGGTGCGAAACAGGAAATCAAAACTTTGATATATATCAAACTTCAAAAAAAAAAAAAAAAAAAAACTCTCGATGTAAATCGAAATAAAATATTCGAAACAGTTTTCTTATATAATTAGATACTGCCAATTTTGTAGAGAAAACTGTGTTCTCAACATGAATTCCAGTCATCCCTGTAGTAATTCTACAACATGTAAATTAAAGCGAATGACGTTAAGTTGTTTTCAGTGATACAATTCGAAATATCAATAAAATATAACACTTTTCCTTTATAAAAGGAAAGATTTTCCAAGGCATATTATTTTCTAAATTCAACAAAAATAAATAAATTACAAAATTCTAATGATATATATATATATATATATCAATCGTCGAAAGTGTTGCAATCGTCGAAGCCTTGGAATTTTGAGAAAACAGCGGTAGTGCAAGACTGCACTAAAACAAGGTCAACCTAGCAGCCTGCATGCAATACGCGATTCATTGTAATGAGCCAAGCGAATTGTTTTACTGCATGCTAGAATGCTCTCGTTAGATTTTTTTGATAAAAGCATGAAATGTCAATTATACTGAAATTTGGTTTTATTTTAATCACTGAAGAGATAAACAAATTATATCAAAATCGGGTTATATTAAATCCTTACTTTTTTAAAAACTTGCTTATAATATTTAAAACAGTATCATGTGAGAGGCATATATAAGTAATCAAAAATATGACACCGTTGTATCTACTGTAAAAATAACCAAGGTCTATTCAAATCCACGAAATGCCATTAATCTATATCCTGTTTAAATGTCGATATGACAGGGATATCGCACTAGATAGTATTTTGATTTTTTTTTTATATTTGTCTCGAAAATTTTCAGTAATTAATAATCAAAAATAAAGTTTTAAAACGGTAATAATAACCAAGGTCTATTCAAATCCACGAAATGCCATTAATCTATATCCTGTTTAAATGTCGATATGACAGGGATATCGCACTAGATAGTATTTTGATTTTTTTTTATATTTGTCTCGAAAATTTTCAGTAATTAATAATCAAAAATAAAGTTTTAAAACGGTAATTAAAACAAGTAATTTTCAAAAATTAAGCGCCTCCATTGCGCAGTTGAAAAGCAACGGGACAATGCGCCTTTCAATTGGGAACGACCTTCGTTCGTTTGTCGTCATGACGAGAGGAATCTTTTATATGGACTTTTTCAATAGGTGAGTTATCCGATCTTCCTGAGGGAGGAGGGTTTTTAACTCTCAGAAACTAGTTTTTCATCCCTCATACAGGAAAATTTGCCAGGAAAGACATAAAATTAATACAAAAATGCTATTAATGAAAAACAGTAGATGACAGTGTGTATGCTGGATTATGTAGTATGTTGACGGCGGATTGTATAGGGTAAAGTGCCCTCCCGCGATGAGTCCTTGGACTTATTGTCACTTAAGAATTTCAGATTTTATTCTTGAAGACATTTAAATAGCACCTGATAAATATGCTTGTACATAAATAGTTGCTCCGTCCCTGTGAAACTGTATACAAATCTTGCCTGCGAATACAAAAATGTAGCCGATCCTTGGTCCAGCGTATTATAAAAAGTACCAGCGAAGACAGACCGAGATGGAAGCCCAAGAATAAAGGGAATGAATGAGAAAGAACGAGAGGATAGAGAGAATGAACGATCATTACATTCTAAATATTTGTTTAACTTATAGAGGTCAAGAAGTTCGCATTCCCCGATGACCTGGAGAGCTACAGTGCTAGGAGTTTAAGCTCTTGATAGGACCACCTTAAGACTGGTTAGAGGAAGGACAGGAATTAGACGTAGTCCACACACTTCCAAGATGAACTGAGTCCCACGGGGACTCAGTTCATCCACAGATTCAACCCCGTTGCTGCATGAAGCCAGGAAACCAAATTTTCTCATGGCTCTCAATCGTCGCTTGGGGTAATAAAGAGCAGAATGAGTAGATTGGGTAGAAGGCAGACTCCAATTGAAAAGCATATAGTGGGAAACTCTTATTTAAAATTGAGGTAATGGCTTCCAAAATATTCGTATCAATCTTAAATGTGAAAATGGATGACTGCATGAGATGTGTCACTGTTTTCAAAGAAAATGTGCTCAAAACAGCGGAATGGAGCGTTTTAGACTTTGCAGAAAAAATGAGAAACTCCGAGATAACTGCTGGTGTTTTTATCGTACTAAAGAATTCAGGGAAGTAGGATTCTTGATCAGAGGAAACCAAACATAATAGACTAAAGGGATACTCCGAACGTGTAGCCTCTGAAAATTAAGACTCGTCAATTTCAGTACCATGAAACTTTGCTGGTACACAGATCCAGATTATGATCATTAGTGTACTTACATTACTGTAACATCTACTACACTGCAATAAATGAAGGCAATCACACTCAAATAACGGATACGGGAGTGACTTGAATGCCTCAATAATCCAGAAACTATCCTAGAGGCTTTCATTTGAAGAGGCATCGATTAGACAATATGGCTTCGGATCTTCGAAGTAAATCCCTAGCAGTGTCAAATTCCTTCTTCAAGAGGAAATCTGAAAAATCATGAACGTGGGAGTCTCCAAACAAGAGATTAGTTCGAAGCACCATTCCATCCTGCCTTAACAAAAACAGAAATAAATGATTTAATAAAAAATACCTCCCAAAGCAATTCATAATAATATTAAAGAATACAAAGCTAATCTAAACGAGGACCTAAATGTGTGGGGAAAAGATCTCTACGTACTTTGTAGTCAAATGCAAACAATTAATATCTCGAGTGAACAATCATTAATAAATATTCAAGGAAAACAGATGAGATTTCCACTAAATATACCGGAAAAAAAAAACTAATAATAAAACGAGAATTATGATTCAAGAAATGAATGAATGACTCACTAAAAAATAAAATCAAATATAAGTCACATAAAGAAATATAAACTCAAAGAGCAGAGCGGATAATGTGGAATGCTAATACTGTATTAATAAAGGATGTCTTGAAAAATAAATAGCTTAAAAACAGCAAAAGCAGAAATGTCTACTAGAAAGATATCGATCAACGAGCTAATGAGAAAGGGAGATCTCTCAAATAGCAGAGATCATAAAAATACAAACAATAAGAAACCATTCTAAGACTGACTTCTAAGCACAACAGGCCTGTTATCGAATATTCCAGAAACTATCCTAGAGCAGCAATGAAATTGCGAATGACTCCAAAGAAATGGAACAACTTATAAACATTACGGGACATTGCGCCCTTCGACCAGAAAAGACCTGAGTTCGATTCTCGTCGTAACGAGAGAATCTTTATACGGGCTTTTTTTTTTTTTTTCTTCCTCAAACTTGGACGTTTCATCCCTTACCCAAGCAAGCCAGCTATGAGAAACATGCAATTTAGATAAAAAAATACTACTGGTGGTGGCGGCAGATGGTTCACTGTGTGTGTAGTACAATATGGCTTCGTGATCCAAGATGAGTCCTTGGAGGTGTCAAGTAATAACAGCATTAAAATAATTATCTTATTTACGACACCTGTTTGCAATTCTGCTATTTACTCTCCAATCAATAAAGGAATTGTACAAGGTGACGATACCTCAAAAATTTGGAATGGACAAACAATGGTACTAGTATCTTAAGAAAGAAAGAAAACAGTGGCTACTGATATCGCAATCTTCTTAGAATTCCATTGAATTGCAGGTGATGATAAATGAACTGAACACAAGCAAACTGAAGTAATTCGAAATAAAATTTACAAAAACAATGACTAATAGCTCAAAAATTCCAGCCATGCTTATATGCCAAAGTAGCCAGCATAAAAGACGATCCAGAATAACAAAGAATGGAATATATTTAGTATCCTGAAGACGACTCAATCATTCTTCATCCACTGGAGAGTGGATCAGTGCATTAATGGAGGAGGGTGATTGACTGGCCAATTTCCCTTAAAAGGAAAATGGATTCTGTTGTAATTTTCCACATTAACATACAGTCTTGGTCCTTGATAAGAACATGCCAAAGAGAAACGAAAGAAGTATTTTGTAAATTAAAAAGGCACAGAAAGAAAAATTAGACATTAGCCAGACCACAAAAATTAATGTTATATACAGTCCGCGCGGTTAGCCTAGTCGCTGTGTGCTTCGCAACCATATGACTGGGGAAGGAGTGTCCCAGGTTCGATTCCCGTCGAAGAGGTGAGGAATTTGAGGATCTTCCTCAGCCATAGCCAAGTTAGTCGGTCTTGGGCGCGAGCAGTAGGGTTTTTTTCAGCCAGTTTATCTGGCGTTTTTCATCCCGCAGGCAAACCGGCCCCGTGAACACACACGGATATACAGCCATAAATACTTAACCCCCCATGAGGGGGCTCAACTCTCCCCAAAGGGACGGGGGAGAAAAAGGGAGGAAACTCCATACGAATAAAAAATAAAAAAAATGTTATATACAGAGTCAAACAGTTAAATTGTGGTAGCCATGTAGCCAAGTGAAAGATGAACAGATCATCCTAAACTCTGGATTCGAGAGAGAGAGACGAAATCATAAGATCAACGTTATTCCTGTGGTTTCACTTCACCCAGATATTTATAGAAATAAGTGGATGAGGAGAGCTCGTGAGAAGGGATGTAGTCTTTCCCAGCAATATTATAAAGAGGCTAATAACAACATATTTCTATGTATCTTAGAATACTGTTCCTACATTTCCAGAGGAGAAAAAAATCAATTTAAACATAATGGCTCTATTAAGAACAGAGAAATTCAGTTGAACCTCATCATTTACTCACTCACTCAAATATATTATTATTAAGAGAGACCTCCAGGGACTCATCGAGAGAGGTCACATACTACACGCACCAGCTATCATACTTATTCTTGAATTCATTCACACTGCTTGCACTCACAACATCCAATAGCAATCCATTCGAATCACGCACCACCCTATGAGAGAAAATTCTAGCCCTCACCCCTTTCTTAGCGGCATTCATTCTCAGCTTCCAAGGATGCTCTCTTGTCCTTTCTACACCCCTCCATAAAATAAATAATTCCATCAACTGAAATCCTGTATGACCCTTTTAGAAGTTTTTAAGTCTCAATCATATCACCTCTCTTTCTCTCTCCTGTTTGCTAGTGTCTGCAGTCTACATATTCTCAATGTCTTCACATAATCAGTATTCCACAACCGCCTGATATAATTTTTAATACTCTCCTTTTCACTAGCAAACAGGAGAGTATTAAAAATGAACTTGTCAATGTCTTCATAATCAGTATTCCACAACCCTGATATAATTATTGCTACTCTCCTTTATACACTTTCTCCACTGTATCAGAATTACAATGGAAACCAGGAGACCATACCTGCGCACAATAGTCCAAGTGAGGTCCTATCGAGGCCTTGTAAAAAGGCAAAATGACATCCTTATCTTTATGTCAAAGTTCGTTTCAGAATTATAATTACGTTTTGAAGTGTATTTGCAATCTTTGCTACAGGATCCCCTGAACTTCAACTTCTTATCTATTAACACTCAAGATCCCTAGCCTGATCAATTTCTTCTTGCATAATCCCACCAATATAATATGACATTAGATATCCAATCAGGCCAAAGTGCATGACTTTACATTTACTGACATCCATTTTCCCATGCCCACAATTCCAGCCTATTCAAATCATTCTGCAAGTACTGCATATCAACAGCATTCCTGATTACCCTACCTATCTTTGCGTCATCAGTAAATAGCTGCATGTCGCCTGTCAAATCCTTTCCAATGTCATTAATGTACAAATTAAATAACATTAGACCAAGTACTGATTCTTGTGGACCCCACTGGTTACTTAAATTTTGCAGCCTCACATCTCCCATATACAATTCTTTCATATCTGTCAGTAAGCCATCCTCTTATCCACGCTAATATTCTATAATCCAAACCCATATTCACCAATTTATGCAAAACAGTATTCCATGCTGTATTATGTCAAAAGCCTTAGCAAAATCCAAAAGCATCATGGTGTATCCATTCCCCTCATCTAGTTCAATGGTAACATTATAAACATGCCAGACAAAAAATTATGAAATGCTGATTGAAACATGTACACAATTTTAAAGTTGATGAACGTAAAGAGTCGTACATACAGGTAGATTACAACTGCTGGAATGTGATTGTGGATGTCTGCGGTGTGTATGTGTGTTTAATGCATCTGTAGCATTCTGTATTTTCTCTCTTACATGTACAACCATGGGTAGTAAAGATGACGTTACCAAGTGGTAAAAGGGTGCCACTGTTTATGGCTGAGAACATTAGCCATTCCTTGCAAGAGGTAGTGAAGTTTGTTGGAGTGTCTGAACACACAGTCAATGATGTCCATTTACAGTGGAAGTATGGCAACTATCACCGTAGGCAACGCAACTGTGATAGAAGCTCTATGATGACAAATCGGGATCGCAGGCGTTTGGGACGCTAGCAACAGCTGAACGTTTCCAGACGCGTTAAGAACTGCTTCAATGGTACAATGCTGGATCCAGTAAATAGGTTTCAGAATGAACACTACGGGAAGAACTGCATGGGTTAGGCATTTTCAGTTGTCTTGCACGGATACGTCCTAAGCTAACAACTGCACAGAAGAAAAATCACCTTGCTTGGGCAAAACAGTACGTCACTGGACCACCGACTAGTGGAGACGAATATGGTCCGAACGAGTCCAGATTCTGCTTGTATTCCAATGATAGCTGCTCCGGAGTCATGTGGAAGGCTGGAAAAGCATTTAATCCTGAATGTGTCAAAAGACTGTGCAAAAAGGATGTGGCAGTCATGTTTTGGGGCTGTATTTCAAGTGGAATTGGATCATTCGTTGAATTATCAAATCGCTTGAAATCCATGAATTATCAACAATTTTAAATAATGAAGTATTGCCATTTGTCCAGTTTTTGGAACAAGGACACAGTGGATCTTGAGTCTTAAGATAACTCTCGTGTCCATCGAGCTACAATTGTGTTGGATTTGTTTACAGAAGATGAGAAAGGCGTTCCACAAATCAATTGGCCAGCCAATCTACCCGATCTGAAGGTTGTTGAAAAAATCTGGGACATGTTAGAAAGGGCAATAAAAATAAACATTAACACCCTGCAAATTTGGTGGAATTAAGGGATCGTTTAAGCATGGAGTGGAATAAGCTTGATACGCATATGATAATGAGTCATATTGACAGCATGCAAAAAAAAAAAAAAAAAATCCAAGCTGTAATTAGACAGGTGGTGATATAACTCCATATTAAGGAATAAAGTTTGCATTCGATAATTTTTTGTCCAGTATGTTTAGAATATGACAAAGTTGCTAAAAAAATAACCTTCCCTTAGTAAACCCATGCTGTTCATTGCAAAGTAGAGATTCTCTGTTAATCCATTTCTGAATGCGAGCCCTAACCAACTTTTCCAAAATCTTCAACACCACTGCTGAGATACTGATTGGTCGATAGTTGGATACATCGGTCTTTGCCCACCCTTATGCAATGGGATTACCATATATTCTTTCCACTCCTGCGGAATCTTCCCTGTTCTCAGACTCGAATTATATAGCCTGGATAAAGGAATAGCCAATTCAGCTGAACATTCTTTTAGCATCCGTACTGATATCCCAGCCCTTATTCCTGAGTTCTTAGTCAGTTTGTGCAACAGCTGATGCTTCCTCCTCCTGTTTCTTCATCCAGTGAAGGGATAGTAGTGAGCTCAATGCATACACCAGGTTGATAACTTTTAGCAAAATGGACAGTCATTAGTTGAATAACTTCTGCATCTATCAACCTCACACCATCTTACATATTCATTCTTTTACTTGCAGCATATCGATAGAATTCTTCGGGTTATCTTTAGCTTGCAGAGTCAGTTTCTTTTCATGTTCAGACTGTTAGCTTTCCGTACATCTGTGACATTTCTGGTTTGCTGCTTATAATTTTCATAACGGACATCATACTTAAGCACATGGTATTCCTTTCCCATCATCCTTTTCTTACGAATCTCTTGCTTGATAAGATTCTTCGAACTCTCGAGACACATTCTGATATTGCATCATTTAAGTATTTTTTAAAATGTTTTCCGTACATTGTCGATATTCTTCCCATCCAGCAACTGATACCATTGCGCTGAAGTCAGTTGGTCATAATTTCCTGCTTTGTAGTTCAGCATGTAACCTTTCCTGAATGGAATATATAGTATGTTAGCTGGCTTACACTGGTTTTTTAGAGATTTAGAAGAAAGTGAAGAGATTGGGATTGAAGATCCCTATACTTATATAGGGATCTTCATCCCAGTCTCTCCACTTTCTTCTAAATCTCTAAAATAAAAAAAAATAAAAAATAAAAAATAAAAAAAAACAGTGTAAAATAGCTAACGTACATTAGCCAGTTGAACTCCAAACTCACTAAACGGCTTATCGTATTCTTTCGTTTCCTCTATTTCAATATTTTGTAACACCTTCTTCAAATTTTCTGCATGGACTACATTGTATAACTCTTCAAAATGGCTATTGTGCACTATATGTTATAAATTTTATTATGTTTGAAATATATACATATAAATCCTAGAGGTCTGGGGTTTTTTTTTTTGTTTTTTTTGTTTTATCAATTCGATAAGCTGAGAATTTTATCCTCATAGGCTTGGGTATTGTGATGATGTGGAGAGAAAGAGAGAAAGTATTTATGGTTTTATGTTATCCATCAGAGCAGAGACGTTTATCTCTTAGCAGATGTTAGGAATGGCCAAGTATGCACTTGTAATTTATTTAGAGGTAGGCATCTCCCAGAAGGTATGCATAACTCAAATGTTTTTTTCTTACTATTTGCAAATGGCTCCTTTAGGAATCAAGGCCATTTTCTGAACAAAGTTTAAAACATATGTTTACTTTCTTAAGTGAAAGGGTAAATTTTTAAATAACGATTTGCATTTTATTATTATTTTTTTTTTTTTTGTTCCATCTCGCTTCGAAAAGTTCAAGGACAATATTTAGGCAGAAAGCTACAACAGCCAACAAAAACAATCGATCAACTTCTATCGACACTATATTTTGTAAATCCCCACTGAAATTTTAAGAAGTACACAGCTGATATTACCACTTGGCCATACGAATACATAAAACATATCGCAAAAAATCAAACTAATACCGTAAACAAAAGCAGTATTCTGAATTCATTTCAGAAGTTAATTTCAACTACAAAACATTGTTAATATAATATTCGTTAAGAAATATTACTATTGATCTATTAATATTGCATGCAAAATGAAAGATTCACCGGAGATTAATTTCTAATTGTTCTCAATGAAATCGACCTGAAATTTAATAGCGAGACTTCGATGGAAGAAACTGATTTCATGTATGCTTTTCTTTCGGGCGGAGTATACCTTCCTCCATTTTTTCGAAGCAGGATATATATATATATATATATATATATATATAACGGTTATACAGCATTTTACATAATTATTATAAAATAAATAAAAATGAAGAATAGAATAATTACAAAAGAAGGCGAGAAAACGTACGCAGAAATATGAAATTTTAAAAGTTGACAACAATGAACTAGCATTATAAACATTTGTGAATTGTACGACGCCATCAGGCCTGACAACAGAAACGTCTAATTAGATAATCTTCTTTATCCAATTAGCGTGCTGGAAACCGAATTATCAAAGACCAAGTTTTACAGAAGTTTGGGGAGGAGGGGGGAATAAAAGGTAAATAATGTAAGTAAAAGGTAAAAGATAATGTAAGTAAAAGGGGAATAAAAAAAGTAAATAAATAAATTTATTATGAAATAAGCTAATAACAGAGCTCGAATAATTTCGAGAATGTTTCCTACAAAAGAGTTAAAGGCAGTGATACGAATACTAAACTAGATTTTGACAGCTCTACTGTAGCAACCAACAGCAATTAAATATTTTTAGCTACGAATGTCTCGGGAAAAAAAAAAAAAAAAAAAAAAAAAAAAATCGTACCATTTGAGATTTCTAAACACCAGCTGATAATCGAAATGGCTTACATACATCGATTTCGAACAGCAGAAAACAGGTTCACATTGCCTTATTAGTGTTTTCTAATTAGGTTTGTATACAGTTTAGCAAAGCTTGCTTCACATAGTTTTACATATATAAAAAAAAATCTTCGTTTATTAATAAAGAAATAAATCTTCTAATCCCATTTATTCCCAAAAGGGAGTAGGCGAAATTCTTAACCCTGACTTTTTTTGGAAACTGGTAGGCAGTCAGATCTTTGTTCCGCCCTCAGTCATCACAGATAGCCGAGTTTATGCATGGCTGCAGATGATTTTATGTCTATGGCTATTAACTATCGCCATCTCGGAAGAGAGGAGGTGTATTGCTGATGGTTACAGAACTGCAACCCAACAAGGACAAAAATTCAGTAGAACGCATAAAGTCGGATGAATTTATAAAACCTAGGAATATATAAAGCTGGTTTTCAGGCTAAAAAAATGATTACAATGATGTTTAAAACAAAAAATACTAGCATATATTCTGTTATTGTGAAATATTAATTAAAAAACTCTAAACAATGTTCAAGTTTGTAATACATCACAATTTTGTTTTAAAATTTTAAAAATATCCAGAAAAGGCTTAGCCGTTATTTTTATTTCCTTTATTATCGGTAAAATTTCTCTAGAATAACAACACTGGAATCCAGCCACGTGCAGTTCCGTGTTTCTAAGTATTTAACAAGGATAGTTTTATTCTATAGAAAGCTGCCTTTCTCTTCTTACGACAATACACAATGGAGAAAAACATCTGGAATTCCTAAGCGAATAATCACAAGAAACAATTGTGACGAGGTTTGTGGCAAAATATGAAAGGATAACACGGTTTCATTTTGAAGACCACGCAGAAATTACCTTGGCAACTAACTTAAAATAGAATAAAAACATGAAGCACAGCAGAATTAATAATGCGGACGACATTAAAAAAAAAAAAAAAAAATTAGCCATCTGCGAGTAAAGATGTTTCGGTGCAAGATGTTAGATAACAAAAATAGCACTGAGCAATCAAATATTTGATTAGTTACATGAGAGTTCCATTTATATTATTTTATTCACATAAAACTGAAGCCACAAATTTAACGAAGCATCTGATCGAGAACTAGAGAGACACACTCATTTATGTCTCTAGAAAAGTAGTAAGGAAATGGCAGCAGCCATCTTAAAGGTGCATTTCGTAATAGCATTCTTGTATAGTGATAAACAGTCATTATACATTGATTCATTATCAAGGCAACTGAAGCTAGAGCCATCTTAGGCATATGTACTATATATGATTTTGTTTTTTGCCATTAAAATGGTCCAATTTAAACAATGACAAATTTTAAGTGATCCTAAATATCAATCTTTATCAAGCTCGGGAGAAATTATTATATTAAATCGTTTTGCCAAAAAAATGGAATTATAACATAAAAAGAAGAATCGTTCATTAATCAATCAATCTTAGACCTTGGATTAGCTAACAATGAAAATTCCTTAAGGAACCAATCAAGAACAAAAATGCATATGCACCTATAATAAGAGTCGTTTGGTTCGTCCATCACGTAAAATGATTTTGGAACCTTGGCTGGAGGGCAGGGGCGCGCCGGCCATATGTGCAATGTGTGCGACGCACACAGGCGCCAGGATAGTAAAGGCGCCAAAGAGGAGGAAATACTTTAAAAAAACGTTTTCTAAAGTGATTTTTTTTACTTGAGGAGGGGATAGGAGCGCCAACTAAAGTTTTGCACACAAGCGCCGGACACTACTGGCGCGCCCCTGCTGGACGGATTACATGCAAATTTGGTATCTTTACTAAGACTTCTCGAGCCATTCCATTTTTTTAAAAGCAAACTCATTTACTCAATATAATATATATCATATATATATAAGAAAGTATGAGATTTTAACTCTAACATTGATGTGTGAGGGCTTGATAGGCCAATAGCTTTCTTTGTTAAACCGATCCTCCTTAGTTTGTCTTCTTGAAAAAAAAGATTTTTCTTCTTTTCCTCGTTATCACATTTTGATTGACACACGCACACACACACAAAAAAAAAAAAAATTCACTAGAGCGAGTACTTTATTTCTTTTGCAAAATAAGGTTTTAAAAAAAACGCTAGTTCTTTAGAACTAGCGTTTTTTAACTTACCATTTCGTTTAACTTTGACCCGTTTTGAACTTTGTATTTTAGAGTACATTAGTCCAAAACAGGTACATAATTCTAGAGTACAATAAGCCTTGAGAACATAATTTTAGTACTAAAACTGGTCATTTATCTTTTATCATTAGATAAACTTGATATTGAATCGGTCAAAAAGTAAAAAATAAAAACGTTCGAGAAGAAACCTAATGAAGCACTGAGTCAAATGACTACTAATAAAACAATTACTTGTTTTGCTTTGATTAGAGCGTTACAGAATTTATTACATAATCCTGGGGTAAGAACAACAATGAACATCACATTAAATGTGAACCAATGCCACGAAATCCAAACGGAGCACATGAACGAGTCGTAATCACTACATGTGATGCATCATGGATTACTGACAAAAGGTCAGTATTTTTGGAACATCATGGATATTTTCATAGTCTCGAGAAATAAACATGTTACAAAATATATCGCACCGAGACATATTTTCAGCATTTTCGCTATACTGGAGTGCAAAGAATGGTTACTAATCGATAAGCTAAATGTGGTCCCTAAGTACAGATTTCGAAGATTCAGATAAGTCGGTAATGAATTTGGGCAAATTGCAAAAACTGAAAACTCTGTACTCATTCGGAATTCGTGAAGAAACTAGCTGTAAAATAATAATAATAATTTCGAAAGACAGTCCGAAATTTTGCAACGCTTACGTGTAAGAACTGCGAATAAAATCGTTTGCTTAATTATTCAATGTACACATTAAAGTAATGATATCCATGACATCAAGCAGCTTTTGATATTAGTCTAGAATGGACATCAATGGCTGATATTCATTTCAAGAATCGTATCTTTGCCATTTATGAAAAAAATGTAGAATATGCACTTAAAAAATAAAGCTGGGAGATTTGTTCCTAAAAGTGAAAGAAACATGCTTTGGAATACAGGGGAATCTGAAGAGTACTACAGATGATGACAAAAAACACGTATAGTTATATTAGCATAAAGGTTGGTCGATTGGTAGAGGCTCTGCTACTAATGGCTCGTAAAAAGTTAATTAAGCGAGGTTAGTAGTTGGAAGGGAAAAAATCGTTCGATGCTGTTGGCACACTTTCCCTGGAGGTGTCACATAATAATAATAAGCATACATATATAATGATCGGTGTAGAGGCAGTAGGCTAATTCACGGAAAGGTACACAACTTCCCCCGCGAAGTGGCTCTGAAACAAGGACCAGTATTCGCCCACCATTAATTCGAACTTTTTGGGGGGAAGAAATGGAAACAAAAATAGTATGTGATGTTAAGCTCACCCATGAAAGGTTGCAAAACTTTTTTGCAGCCTTCTTCCTTCCCTTTCGGAGAATCAGTAGTTATGATTTTAGCACCGATTGATAGTTCCCTTCAGAGATGTGAGCTTCTAGAAGGAGCCGTCACGGGTTTCTTCTTGGTTTCTAAACAGAACAGTTCTAGATAGCTATCAAGCCAATAACTCTTAGGAAATGGTACTAGCAAGGCAAACCAATGCCGAAGGTTATGATACTCGACAAGTTAGCGATCACTTCGAATTTCTAAAGCTCAAAAGAGCAAGCATTCACTGCTTGATATAAAATATAATGATGAATATTTATTATCCTTCCTTGAAATAAGAAGCGAACTGTTTCGTGACCACGACTCACGTTACTGATGTCGCAGCTAAAGGTCGGGCTCATGGATACAGTAAAATAGCACTAAGGTGTACACGTAAATGAAATTGCAACAGTGGCGCGAAACCCTGCAATGCGGGGTTGAGAGCTTGACAACCCAACAAAAGCATTAAGAATTTCTACAAAATTTTAAACAGGGGCCACCTAAGGCTCTTAAGGATATACGTCAAAAGCTTAAGCGGAAATAGGGCATAGCTATATGTCGAATGTACCACTTTCGCAAAAGCTTTAGGCTTTTAATATTTCTATTATTGGCAGTGGCGCCAGGTGCATATGACCCACCTTTGTGCAAACTTTAAAAAACCGCCACCACCTTGGAAAGTCAATGAAAGTAATTAAAAATGGAAACATTTTTAAAATTATAATATACTGTATATTTATTACAGTAATAAGTACAAGAATAATAACACAAAACAAAAAAATCAGATATGAAAAGTAAAGTATTGTTCTCATATATGAAGTTAAACAAATCATGAGGGAATATATCTTTATTTATGAAGTTGAAAAGATTTGAGTTCCTCGAAAAGGACACTGCCATCAACATCATCATTTGGAATTTTATCGTTGCTTAATTTCAAATGTAAATCTCCAATGTTTTAAGATATCGTCCTCCTTCCCTTGTTTCAACGCGTCATTATGAATGATTTTAAATATTTCATTATGCTCCTTTAACAACATAAACATTTCAATTAGAGATGATATAGTACTGTCTAAGATCGCAAAAAAGAAGTGCATTTTAAAATTATCTCTTGCACTAGTTAGAGATTCATCATTCGCTTCCAAACATTCTTTCTTTTTCGAATATCTGAAAAAAAAAACTGGTTCTACATCCAAAATACCTGCCATCTTCTTTGCAGAATTAATAACGCTTTCAAAATTTTGATCTATCCTATAATCTGTTAATTCTTTTGTAATTTGTTCAACACATTCAATAACTGTTTGTATATTAAATGAAGGGTTTGCATAATTTTACTCACAACATTAATTTTAGTTAAAATATCATGCCATATAATAATTGAACAAATAAATTTAAACGACGTAATTTTTAAAACAAGATTATTAGCTTGCACTCTTAATTCGATATCTTTAGTTGTCTTCAGTTTATTTCCAAGAGGGCTTGATAAATTTCACCTATGTTAATTTTGAGAAGCTTTATCGCTTCTATACGGGTTTCCCATCTTGTATTTGACAATGGTTTTAAAGTTAAAATTTGAATCTGAGAATTCAATATAGCCCATCGATTAGTAGAAGTGGAAAAATAATTGTACAATTCTTAGACAATGGGAAAAAAAAAAAAACTGTTTCAAAAGATATTTTGGTCGTATCATGAACTACTAAATTTAATGAATTTCTGCTATGTTTTTATTTTTGTTATGTTCTCTAGGTTCTCTATAAAGGGACCCGGGTGCAAGAAACGTTTTGGGGCCCTAAAATATTTTTCAAAGGTAAAAATTAAAGGATTCGAAATAAACGTACTGTAAAACCTCTTACCTGCAAATGATTTTGGCACAGGGAAAAAAAAAAAAAATTCGAAATATAATACGTTTCCGCAAATGTGTACCGACTATGCCCACTCGATCGTGGGGCCCGGGTGCATTGCACCCATCGCACCCCCGAGATGGCCAGCCCTGGTTATGATATACAAATCTAATAACAAGAGTTAATTGTTCCGTATGAGTTATGTCTGGAGATATCAAGAATTAGCAAGTAACATTTTGTGTTTTGAACTAGGATTATATTCGCAGGATTCTCTCGAAAAACAGTCAATTCAAATGTACGTAAGATCGCGCAAGATACAATAACAATACCAGACGCGTGCAACCACGGCTATACTATGTCTAAATTAATAGAAGCCGGATACATCATACGGGTACTATATATATAACTCTGGGATTCCTTAAATAGTGCCAATAAAATAAATTTTATTATACATATAATCAAATCAAAATGCGGCCCCTTTGATTAGTCGCCCTTGTGAGTTGAACAACCTGCACACCTACACGCGGCGGCCCTGATTATTGGCCGCGTTATTAACAAACTCGTCCAGCACATCTTTTAATAGCTTCCAGTACATAATGAATACCTAACTAAGAATAACTACACAAATAACTATCTGTAGCATATGAGCTTCCGTAACGCAGTTAGAAAAACGATGGAGACAAAGAGATCTTTGATTGGAAAGAAGACCTGAATTCGATTCTCATCATGACAAGAGGAAGCTTATGGATTTTTCAAACTGAAAGTGAGTTAGCCGTCACATACAGCGGTAGGAATTTTTCCCCCACGTAAACTCGAACAGATTCATCGCACATACAATAAGGTGACCATTCCTTCCCAAAACTACACTCGCGTCCTCGGCCTATTTTGTCCCCAGTATTTTTATTTCGCCTTCCGGATTAAAATTTCTTATTACGAGTTATTCAAACATATGTGCTTATCTTATGAAGCATTTAGTGTGAACTGGCTGCAAATCCTGGCATACTGAAGACGGTACTACCTTCTTCAAGAAAAATTATTTGTTCACTGTTAATTAACGAATCTAGTTAAGTGGCGTAAAGATCTATTTTGTTAATTGGATATGCACAAATAACTATAAAAGAAAATGAGCATCATTTAAAAATGGTGTCCCCTGTCTCTGAAATAAGAAAAAAAAAAAAAAGTTCTAACATACAGCCAAATCAGCCAGAGAACACAATTATCAGACAAAAATACTACGTGTGGCACGAAGCACACCTTTATTAGGAATAGGGAAGGTGTTCTAATAATGTGACTAAACGTGACCACTGAAGGTGTCATGTAATAATAATAATAAGAATATTTAAAAATACTTATAGATTAAATAATTATTTATTATAACCAATATTACACACACACACAATATATATATTATTTATATAGGTTTTGCAAATTTTGAGATTATTCTAGGCTTTCATGGCATTAGAAGGCAGAGACCCTACAGAATACCTATACTACCATGCTATAAACACATTTTATATCAGGACACACATTATCTACTGACTCAAGACAGTATAGACTGGTATCGTGAAATCTACACTCATCACAAGCTGCTCAGTTTTTAGAAATAATCTGCTATCCTTTGATAACCTAACCCACTTTGCTACACAATATATCCCCTATATTAATTTGATAAGTTCCGCTCACCAACTTTTACATCCCAATCACATAACTCTCTCTCTGGCTGCTACTGACATGCTTTGCAAATCACATTTCATCAAATCTGTTCTCATAGCCAATACTACAAAGCATAAAAAAAGAAGTTTTAATCATCTGCCTCTGGATTTTCTAACATTTCCTTCCTAGATATCCAGGTGACTAGATATGTGTACAGTAATCCATAACGCTATCATCTTATCCCTACTTGTCAATGTCCCTCTCATTATGGCAGCAATTCTTTTTTTTACTCCATCCCTTAGAATGCAATTCCATCAATATAATATAGCTCACTCCATATTATCTAGCCAATATGTATAACCTTAGACTTAACATTAAATTGGCATTCCTGTTCATCTGTCCAAAGTGGCAGCATCTTGCATAAATAACACGTTTTTCTGTCACTGCTCTCTTTAATTTGGTATCACCAATAAACAACTGAATATCTCCCCTCAGACTTTGAACTATAAATTAAACAACAGCAATCTCAGAAGAGAACACCACATCACCCTTCTGCTTCAAGATAGATTCCAGCGGGTGGCACTGGGAAGCATTTAGTCAACTATTCCTGCATTCAGGCTACTAATCAATTATACGTACATCCTCATTACCTTCAATTTTAATATTTCGTAATAAAGTATTGTAGCAAATACTTTGGAAAATTTAGAAAAACTGCCATATATTCCCCCCCCCCCCCCCCGGCACACACAAATCTGTCCTATCGTCAGAAACATAATTGCATTCTCATCAATTCAAATTTGTATTTCATCTCTAACCAATATCTTCAATACCTTCACTTGAATCACAAACTAGTCTGTAATTTGATACCACCACTTCGGATCACCCCTTAAAACTTCCTTCCTCAGACAAGACTCTTGCTGAATGACTAAATTAAGAATACTGTAATGCATTCACATATTTCCTTAATATACATGGCAATATTTATTCCAAGCTCACAGATTTATTAACATCTACTAACCTAATATTCCAAACATTTTGTATTCATTTATTTCTGCAGAGGTCTCCAATATCATATATATATATATTATTCAATAATAATATATATATATATTATCAGTCAAGTTAATATATATATTATTAGTCAAGGTATTGGAGAAATTAGTCAAGAGTAAAATACAGGAATGGATAGATGAAAACGGGATACTGTATGGAGGGCAGCATGGTTTTGTGAAGGTGGATCATGCCTCAGTAACTTTTAGACTCAAGTTTTATAATACGGTGATGGCTGAATTGGATAAGAGTAATGGATTTACAATGATACTGCTGGACTTTGCTAAGGCCTTTGACAGGATACCACATGGAATATGGAATTCTAATCAGTAAACTGCAGCACATGGATATAGGGTTGGTGAGATAGGAGAGTTGTTGATGGAGAGATATCAGAGAGTAGTTTATTCAGGAGTAGAGTTCAAAAAAAGGCCTGTGATTAGTGGTGTGCTGCAGGGTTCTGTTCTTTGACCACTGCTATTTACTTTGCCCATTAATGATATAGGAAAGGATCCGAGAGGAACTGTTCATTTATTTACCGATGATGCAAAGTTGGGTAGGGCAATAGTGAATACATATGATGTAGATGTCAAAATTTTATATGATAATTTAGATAGATTGACAGACAGGGCTAAGGCAAATGGATATTGGTTTAATATGGCAAAGTGTAAGGTTATGCATTTTGGGGTGAAGATTAGCAGCAGTATACCACATTGGTGGAACTGTACTCCAGGAAATTGACGAAGCCAGAGATTTGGGAGTGTTGGTGGATAGGGAGTTGAAGTTTGGGGGGAGGGGCACATAGCAAAAGTGGCTAAATCAGCTCATCAGATTACTTGGTTACTGAAGAATACTTTGATGAGCAGAGACAAGCAAGTTATTGTTCCTCTCTATCGAGCCTTGATAAGACCCCCATCTTGACTACTGGACCCAGATCTGGGCACCAAGGATTCTTCTTGATGGGGAGGAGGTAGAGAGGATCCAGAGGCGAGTGACCAAGATGGTAGCTAGTCTGTGGAATGAATCTTATGAGAACAGATTGAAAATCTGTGGGTTACAGAAATTGATTGATAGGCAGAAAAGGGTGATATGATTGAGACATTCAAATTACTGAGGTGTTTTTACAAGATTAATTCAGAGGAAATTTTTCAGAACAGGTCTGGTGGTGGGAGAACTAGGGGACATCCATGGAAACTGAGTAAGAGTGTAGTTAGCAAGGGTGTTAGAACTAGGTTTTTTACTTGGAGAGTGGTGAATGAGTGGAATAAGCTGCCAGAATCTGTTGTGGGTGGCACGACTGGGAATGAGTTCAAAGCAAAGTATGATAGATACTGTGCAAATACTGAATAGTTCTTGACATGATGTTCAGGGCCTCTCTCAATGAGTCTAAGGACTCCTTGGAGTTGCCTGTAATAATAATAATCATATTCAATACCATTTAGGAGTTTTGCTGGAAATGTAAGAAATTATTCATAGAGGTGGAAGGATAAAAGAGAAAAATAGGAGTCAATCCTAAAAGTTGCAGAAGCATGTGATGAATGAGAGGAATATGTTGCTGGAGAGATTTTTTTTTTTTTTTTAATATCTGATCCACACATGAAAGGCATCAAGATCTATGGCACATTAGTGCCATGCATGGGCAAGAGGAAGAGTCTGTTCATATTTTGCTTGAACAGCTGAGGGTTGTAATCTTTGGGGAAGGCAGAGTGAAGGAGACTGTTCCAAAGGACAGAAGTTGATGGAATGAAAGAGGAGGCAGTGAAGTTGGTCCAGCGAGTTTCAAGATGGACTATAAAAGAGTGATAGTTAACAGTGGCTCCTGTTTTAATGATTTTGGAGGAGAGTGGAGGAATAATAGTGGCCAGTTCAGCAGAGCACTGTCAATGAAAGTATCTGTAGAAGAGACACAAGGCAGAAACTGAACATCTTTGAGAGAGAGAGAGGGGGGGATCATTAATTAGCTGGATCAAGCCATCTTAGAAAGGATTTTTGGTGCACCGCCCCCAAATATGGGAGTAATATCATATGTTTCATGGCTGGGTGAATTTGGACTTTGTATAGAGTTAGAAGCTGTGAAGGTGTGTAGCGTCTTGTGCAAAAAAAGACACAAAGTTTTTTGACAGCTGCAGAAGCTATAGTTGAAATGTGGTTGTGTCAGGAAAGATCTGAAGTGCAGGTTAGTCCAAGAAGAGAAATCTTATCGTGCTTGGATATTTCAGTATTACTGAAGGTAAGGGGAGGGATGCAAGCTCTTTCTTGCAAAAGATTAGAACGGACAGTTTTAGTGGCAATGAAATTTACGAGATTGTCCTGGCATCACTGAGATACATCTAGGAGATCTGAATTCAGGTCGCTGGTCATGATAGATCATGAGGATTCTAATACTTGAGCACTACAAGGTTTGTCGAATGAAAAGGAGGGATGGAGTATACTGTCATCAGCAAAGCTATGAATAGGATTGGAAGTCTGTGAGAGCAGGTCATTTATATACAAGAGGAAGAGAGTGGATGAAAGAACAGAACCCTGGAGTACTCCTGCATTAAAAAACGATGTGGAATTTGTGGATCTGTATTCGACAAAAAGAAGGATTTGTGCAATGCTGATGCATCTAAATGGTTTTGGTATTAGGTGTCTAGACAGCTTTGTTCACCGAGCATGCTGAAGCCCAAATTCAGGAAAATCGCTTGGGGTGGAAGCAGGTGAGTTTTCGTGAAGGCACCCATGAGGTGAGTGAGTGCAAGATTGGCAAAATGTGGAATCTAGTCTCTCAAGCAAAAATATTCAATAGGGTAGTCAATTCAGAAAGAAAGGTGGATGGTGGATCTAAAAACGAATGCTGCAGTTTCTACATACTAATGCCAGAAGTATCAAGAACAAGGAGGAGTTTTTGGCATTGGTTAGTGCAACCTTGCCAAAAGTTACAGAAATTAGTGAGACTTGGCTAACAGCAGATGATGTAGTTAAAGGGATAGAATGTGAATGGTTTAGTATTTTCAGGGAAGATAGGATGGGGGGGGGGGGGGAATACTGCTAATGACAGAATATGAACTGCAGCCAAAAAGAATAGGAGAGAGGTGAGAGGATGGCTGTTTGAAGCTGAGATTAAGGCCAGTAAGACATAATATGCAGTTGATTGTTGCTATAGGCCAGAGAGTTCCATGGATGATCTGGAAGACGTGTATCGCCAAATTAGTACGAGTACTGGTCGAGTGATTATTATGGGGGCTCTTCAACTATGGAGATATAGACTGGAAGGAAGAAAGATGACATGGCAGGAAGGAAATGGAATTTATACACCTACTGAGAGATAATTACTTGAGGATTTTTTCACTTGAAAACTCAGGTTTTTCGTCCATCAGAAAACAGGCAAACTGAACATCTCGAACACACATGGATTTACAGCCATGAATACTTATGACAATACGTGGAAGAGATAGAGTCCTCACCACATGTTGTTACTCCAATAGTTAGCCATGAGTCACATCATGGTGGTCAACCTCGTGGATAGGCGACGGCACATGAAGGAAAGAATGAATGGAATGAGGGGGGTGTGCAAGTATTGGACCTGGTCATAGGATCAGAAGAGCTATCCATAACCAAGGTGACCACATTGCCTCTGATTGGTGAATGTGACCATGTGGTCTTGGTAGATTGTTCGACATGAGGAATATTCTGTCAAGAAGGGGTATATGCAGAACTACAAGGCAGGTGATTATGACAAGCTTAGGAAGAAGCTTAAATCTGTGTCATGGCATAAAACACAGCAAGTTAGGGACGTTAATAGTGCACGGGAGATAGTTAAGGATCATCTAGAGGAAGCAATATTAAATTGTATACCTAAGGAGGGTTAATCAGGTAGGAGTAAGATGGATGGGTAATATCATTAAGCACGAGCTGCAGAAGAAGAAAATGCTGTGGAGGGCACATAAAGAGAAAGGTGACCAACAAACTCAAATAGTACAATGCTTAGGCAAGAAAGCTGACCAGCATTCTTTCATTAGGTGGCAAGTAAGAGGAAGAATAACTATGGAAGATTAACCTTAATGATTGTTGATGGTCACGAGGTGACGGAAACAGATAAAATAGTCAAGTTACTCAGTGACCACTTTGCAAAGGTGTATCATCCTCGTGAGGTTACTGCTTTAACATATTTGACATTCACTAATGCAGGAAAAGAGGTGGATGAAATGGAGGTTCTTTGAGGATAGACTGAGGGTGTGTGGATTGCAGAAGTTAGTTGATAGGAGAAAAAGAGGGGAGATGATAGAAACATTTAAGTTGCTTCAAGGTTTTATAGGATAGATGCAGGGGAAATGTTTTCGCACTTTGCTAGAGTGACCAGAACAAGGGAGTCACCCCTGGAAGTTGAATAAAGGTGTGGTTAGTAGGGGCATAAGAACTAGATTTTTTGCTTGGAGAGTTGTAAATGAGTGGAATTGGTTGCCAGAGTCAGTTGTGAGGGCTTTGTCTGTTAACAGGTTCAAGGAGAAGTGTGATAAATTGTGTGGATAGATTAGATCCCCCATGATGAGTCTTCAAACTCCAGAGAAGTGCCCATATAATAATAATATATTAACACTAATGCCTTTTATAAATGAACGCCAAAAGTATTAAAAATTAGGAGGAAAAGATTGTAGCTTCAGGTAGATTCAAATTGGCATCAACTGGTGTTGTCAAATATGGTAGACTGATAATAGAGATCAATTTCTATTGTATCTGACTAGATGTAATTTCTATTTTATCTAGTCCGAAAATAGAACTGGGATGAAAACAGGATGGACTAATAGCTTTGGAAGCTTATGGTAAGAAGTGGAGATAAGGTGGACAAAATTTAGTAGTTGAAAATTTATTTATCACTAGGTTAGACTATAATAGATTTAGTTTAATCCTTTATCCCAGTGAGAGCAAACAAAGTTTGCGCCTGAAAATATCTTCAGGACTAAATATAGTGTTGTACTATCTTATCCAGTAAGTAGTGCAACACCAAGGCAACTCGTGGCAAAGGTGGAGCAAGCTACCAGGCACTTCTAACCTCTGGGCCTGGCTCCCACTGAAGAGACCTCAATAAAGGTCGAAACTAGTCTGGGTAGATGGCCAATCCCTTTAATGCATAACAGTATACATATCCACATAGGAAATGTGTTTTGCATTATGGGAGATACTGGGTTAGAAGTGCCTGGTATCTTGCTCCACCTTTGCCACGAGTTGCCTTGGTGTTGCACTACTCTGGATAAGATAGTACAACACTATATTTAGTCCTGAAGATATTTTCAGGCGCAAACTTTGTTTGCTCTCACTGGGATAAAGGATTAAACTAAATCTATTATATTATAAAATTTAGTAGTGTTGCTATAGACTTGAAAAAAGTGGAAGGGATAATGAGCATATATTTAAACAAATTCATTTAATACATGCAAGAAAGGACTAAAATCCTGTAATCATTTGGGGAATTTCAATTATGGTAGTATAAATTGGAAAAAAAAAACATCAATCAGCTGTTCATTTCTGGAGTATGAGAGATGATAATCCCAGGCAGCATGCAAAAGAAGGAGCAAGTGGACCAGGAATTTAGAACTGTGGAATTAATAATAGCATCAGAGAACATCATTGTGAATGAAGTGTCAGTTTTGCTTATGGGATGGGAGTGAGAAGATCCTGTGACCCTTTATGTAGAAGATGAACAGGCATATAGGAGAGGGTGGTATGCCCCGGGCAGCACTTTGCTTTTCAGAAATCTTGCTATACTGTCTACAGAACAGCAAACTGAGTGATGAAATAGACTTTGACAATATCATCGAAGATTTTGCTAATGGAAAAAGCAAGAAAAATAACATTTTAGAATGTTGGAATTAAAGTTTTACTTCAAAAATAAATATAGTGTTTTAATTTATTTCCCTATATGTCGTTTTGACTTTTTGTAATTATTTTTGGTGTGTATTGAGAGAAGCGGCAAACTCAGGGACCGTCCCAGGCAGCAAAAGCTCTAGCTACGGCACTGATAGCAACACTACTAAATTTTGTCCAGCTTATCTTAGATGGTAGATGACTTTCATTGCCTGGTGAAATAACACCACCTTGCTTATTGGGGATCTGAAGTAGTTACTACCATGCTTGGTTCCCAGACGAAAGGGTTTCTCACCCCACCCCATGTCCAGCCTTCAACATGAAGCATGAGTGATATCCTTCAAGGCATGCCAAACATAGTGCAGGGATCCAGTACCTCCTCCAAATTCAATGGTACTGCAGTAAAGCAGTTCCACAGACTGATGGCTGCCAGTTAGTGTAAGGGACTGAACCAGATAGTAACGTGTCTTTTAGGAGGCTCCTAATCAAGTGGCACATAATCTCGCTGCCAATTACACTGCAAGGTCATGCCTGGAGGAAATCTGTGTAATGGTATATAGAGGATACTGTGTCATGTTGTGGTTGGAAAACTAGATACTCTCTGTATGGCCGACATGTTCAAGGGTCTATTTTCTCTCACTGCATGTTTCCCTTCCCTTTTTCTCTTCAATTTTTGTAGCATTAAACATGAAACTAAGTCTAAATAGGTATAGTTTCTCTGTAATTCAACAAAAAATAAACCTCCCGCTAAAATTCCAAAAAAAAAATTTTTTTAACTTAAAAAAAAATCAGTCACACACACAAAAATTCTTTCATATTAATTTCACCAACATCCATGGCATCAACAGTAACTTAAATAATTTGCATCGTCATCTTCAGTCTTACAAGCCTTATGTTCTGTTTCTAACCTCAAATTTCTACTAAATCAACCACAGCTCATCTTAACTGTCCAAATTACACCCTTTGATTCTTTCCACCATAAGGGAGATACATGTGCTTTTGTATGTTTTGATATTCCTTGTCAAAAGATGTCTAACCTAGAATCGCATCTTTTTGACCTCCTGTGGCTTAAAATATCTTTGCCACATTTTGTTTCATTCATCTGCTGCCTCTACTGTTCTCCC
The DNA here is from genome assembly GCF_054136105.1 of Typopeltis vanoorti. Taxonomy (NCBI): domain Eukaryota; kingdom Metazoa; phylum Arthropoda; class Arachnida; order Uropygi; family Thelyphonidae; genus Typopeltis; species Typopeltis vanoorti. Next base: position 54,737,207 of record NC_143558.1, read on the forward strand.
ATTTCCAAAAAGCATTCTTACCTTTTGACTTCATATCTTTAAAGCTCCTTTTAATACAGTCAAAATTTCCAGTGAAGTCTGGGTAATTTCAATATCCATAATTCTAATTGCCTCCCTTTTTCAAATTTCACTGATCAGGATGAAAGAGAAGCAGAGATTGTTGTTGCAAATAATGTAAATAAAAACAGATCGATTATCTTCCTACCCAAATTCCTGACAATCCTCTTCACTCATCTAATACTTTAGATCTTTTCTTAACTAGATTTCCTTCCAGGTACTCAGTTTAAGTGACTGCTCCTCTTGACAATTCAGACCACAATCTTATCTTAGTTTCATCTATGGTGGAACATTCTTCCTTCAACCATTTGCAATCCCACATACTCTGGCATTACAACAATGCCAAGTGAGAGGACTTGGTTGACTTTTATCCCTCTTTCTGATTTATATAAATAAACTGCTGTCATTTACTGCAAACCCTATTCATAGTTTTGCTGATGATAGAACACTTCCCTCGTCCTATTCATATGACAGGCCTTTCAATGCTCAAACATCTCATGCTTCAAGATCTATAATAAGTGCCCTAAACACTGATCTTCACAGTATTCTTGATTGGGATGAAAGCAACCCACTACTTCAAATGCTTCCAAGACACATTGTATCTCTTGTTTACATTTTATTATGTTATGGCTAAGTTAGACAAGTGGAATACCATGATATTACTAGACTAAGATTTTATGACAGGATACAGCATGGAAGTCTGCTGCATAAGTTGGAGGATATGGGAGCATTAACAACTATTAGTTTTTGGAAAGCAAATGGATAGGAAGTTCTATGATCACATATAAAGATTGCAAATACAACCTGGAACATAATGCCTATGCTGAAATGAGCACATGCACTTGTAAGGATGAGGAAAGTCAATTTTTGTCTCTTTATAAGGCTTTGATACAGTTCACCTTGATTATTATTATGCAGATCTGGTTTCCTGATCTGCACACAATAGTTGAGAGTACAGGGGATTTAAAGATATCAGAATTGTGGAACAGATTGTGTGAGCTGCAGATGCTAGGAAACAGGAGAAAGGGACATAATCTGATAGATCTAGAAACCTCTGAAGGATTCGTAGTATTGGGTAGATGGAATTTTTCATTTTATAGAAGACAGAAGTATCCTTGGAAGTTGAATGAATTAATGCTGCCAAGAAAGATGTGAGAACTAGATTTTTTTTTCTCTCATAGAGCAGTGCATGATTGGATGGGCTTATCTTTTGAGGTGGTGAGTGCAAGTAATGTGAATGAATTCAAGAAAGGTATGACAGTTGGTATGGGTGATGTGCAGCCTCCCTTGATAAGTCCCTGACTTCCTGGGACTTATCAAGAGATATTCCACTCCGCACAACCTTCTATCTACAATTAATGCTCTGTGCATACCCAGTGCTGCCACTATCTGAACACTATGTTACTGTCCATCTACACACAATGCTATCAAAGAATATTTCACTCCACACAACCTTCTATCTACAATTAATGCTCTGTGCATACCCAGTGCTGCCAATATCTGAACACTATGTTACTGTCCATCTACACACAATGCTATCTGCCTCCTACCAATAGTATTTTTTTAACTGTAAATTGCATGTATATTCAGGTGAATTTATTGTATGTGGGATGAAAAATCGGATTTTTTGGGAGAAAAACCCTGTTGCCTCTGTGTGAGATTGGCTAACTTGTCATCAATTGAAAAAGCTCATATAAAGATTCCTCTCATCATGATAATCTAATACTGGTCTTTTACAAATTGAAGGACTCAATGTTCTATCATCCTTTACAATTGCTGAGGTACTAATGAATATTTTCCTGTTATCGCCTTTGCAGTTCAACCAGTAAGGATGCCCTTTGGTTTGTTAGACCAGATTGATTCTCATTTTATATTGGGTTTTTAACCAAAAGCAAGTTAGACAATCTCATGGATGTTTTTCATTTTATAGAAGGCAGTGAGTTTACAGACATGTGAATTAGCCATAGATTAGCTTGCATGTTATTGAGGTGATTCAGGCATAAACATTTACCAAGCATTAGTTCACTGACCTCTTTACTGTATTTCAGTGGGGTGAGGACAACCTTATCAACCTAACTTATTTCATGCAATGAAGGCTGCACGTCATATTCTCTCATTTCCAATACTCTTGATCTCCACACAAGATCAGGTATCTCTTCACTGATGGATACATTTAATCTCTTCTGCTACATTAAGTACATCATATCCATAGTCTCCTCTACCTGGGGGAAAGAGGTGTCCTTTTCTGCACAAGATGTTACTTCTCACCTGTTCACCTCTTAACACTTTATAAATTCTGATTTGCTCTATCTTAGAATATTGTTCTTACATATAGAGTGGTAAACCACAACCTCTGTAGATGTTTGATTCTGTCCAGAAGAGGGAAGGTCAAAGACTCAATATCTCATAGATCTACTGTTTCTGTTCTATGCCTCTTCTGTAGGTATTTTCATGGACAGTAGTTCCATTGAATTGACTGATATCATTTCTTCCTTTTCTTCAAACTCAAACACACACGTAGCAGCAAGTAAACAGTGAACATTTGTTCACTGTCCAGCTCTAAATATACTGAACCAACTTCTTGTCCTCTTTCATACCATCTACCCCTGTGCTCTGGAACAGGCTCCACACATACCATTTTCCCTATGGACTAAGCCCTCTGGTTGTACAAAATATATATCAACAAGAATTCTTTCTTGACCACTTGCAACGCCAAAATGTTTCAGGTTTTGAAATCTTTTGTGTGTGTGTGTGGGAGAGATTAAAAAAAAAAAAAATTCTGTGGCATAATCTCTAGAGGAGGCAACAGCCTAATCTTCTTGGTCCCATCCTCTAGAAAACAGTTCATGTTTGAGGCATTTATAAATCTGCAGAAAGTAGTTTCCAAAATTATTCAGTTGAGAAACTACTCTACTCTAATCTTCATATATAATATATTTATTTATTTGGTTTTGTTTCATTCAGGATTTTTTTGGAATAAAAAAAGTTTAGAGGAACACAGGAAGGTCTACCTTCCTGTGTTTCTCCTTTTCAATCATTTAATTGTAACTAAATAACAGATTAATTTAATAAATCTATTAAATAAAATTATCTATTAAATGTGTTTAGCTATATATATCTTCTTACATCATAATTTCCTAAAACAAGACAGTATAAGAGTGAACATATGCACAAATGTCACCTTTTGAGATATAGAAAGTCAGTGTGTGACTGGAAGAACCGAGATAAGTAGTGTTTTGAAGGAGCTGAAATTTCAGTTTCTTTCTATTACTAAAAGTAGGTATAGTTTTGCAGACTGGAGATGAAAACTAATATTGTTCAGGTAGGAACTAAAGCCATGTATATTTGTTGTGAATATGAGTGTCTTTGGTGGTTTGCTTTTATCTGCATATGTTTCTCTTTGCTTGAATTTTTTTATATGTGTTTAGCTATATATATCTTCTTACATCATAATTTCCAATTTTTGAGTAGAAACTGAGAGAGACATGGAATATATATATATGAATATATTACTAAGCCATACATATGAAGAATTTCATAGAGCTCCTTTGCAAATTACAGCCTCAGCAGTATCCCACTTATATTCAGACTCCCTCCTTGCAGAATAGTGGCAGCAAGATTATTTGCTGACTGACATGGCAACCTTCTTAAAGCATTACCATTAGGTTAGTTCCAGTATTCTCTCTAGTGTCTAGTTTTCAGAATAATCTCATTTTGCGACTCACACCCACAAAAAGTTTATTTGATAAATTATAGTACATTTGTATTGTGACAGGCTAAGGATTTTTATCCCATTTTTTTTTTTTTAGTCTGGAAATCCAATAGAGACCAAACATGGAACTTTTGCAAGCCACTTCAGGCTTCCAATAAGCAGGGTGGCCTGAAATTTGATTGTACCTTCAAAAAGAAATGAGTCTTCATTTGAGTCTTCCCATTATATCTGATGCAACTTTGAAATTACACAATTCAACAAATGTTAGGGGGGGAGGGAAGTAGATATGCAGACTTTAGGGAGACAGTTGAGTGCATGAATGGGTGTAATATGCCTGAGCGAGTACGAAGGACAACAAATCAGAATGGGATAGTTAGTATAAAGCATCAAAATAGGGATGGAACAAATAGGCTTCTGCAATTCATGTATACTAATGCCAGAAGTATTAGGAACAAGAAGGAAGAATTTTTGGCCTTGGTTGGCACTTCCAGGGCACAGGTTATTGGCATTAGTAAAACATGTCTGACAGAAGATGATATAACTAGTGGGATTGAATGTGAGGGATATAGTGTGTTCAGGAGTGACAAGGAGAATAAAATGAGGGGGGAGTGTTATTGATGATAGCTGATGAACTGCAGCCAAGGAGAATAGAAGTTGAACTGCAAGATAGAGAAAAGAGCACATTTGAAGCTATTTGGTGCGAGACTGAGGCTAGCAGAACAAAATATACAATTGGGTGCTGCTATAGACCAGGTGATGGAATAGATGGTGGAGATAGTATGCATAAGCAAATAGAAAAAATGAGTGGAAGGAAAGTAATAATTATGGGAGATTTCAACTATCGTAACATTGATTGGAAGGAGGAGAGGACACATGAGAGGAAGGAATTGGATTTTATGTGGTTATTAAGGGATAACTATCTGCAACAGCATGTAATGGAAAATACTAGGGATCAGAGAGTGCTTGACCTAGTAATTACATCTGAGAATTTGGCTGTAACGAATATGACCACGTTGCCACCAATTGGTGAGAGTGATCATAGGGTCTTGACTTGGGAGGTGGCTAAAGGTGTGGAATTTACAATTAAGACAGAGTACATGTGGAATTATCGGGCTGGTAAGTATGACAAGCTTTGGAGTTTGATTGGTTCAGTGCCATGGCATGTAAAACTGCAAGGGCTGGATGTTGATAGTGCATGGGAGGCGGTTAAGAAGTGTTTGCATGAGGCAATGGCTGACTGTATACCTAGAGTCCGAATAATAAATCAAGTAGGGGTTAAATGGATGAATAACACCATTAAACTTGAGCAGCAAAAAAAGAAATAACTGTGGAGGGAATTTAAGGAGAAAGGTGACCGGCAGGCATATGAATGGTATAAAGCAGAGGCCAGAAGGGTAACGAGTGTGGTAAGAAAGCAAAAGCGGATTATGAAAGAATATTAGCCATGCAGGCTAAAGAGAATCCCAAACAGTTTTTTCGATACGCTGCAAGTAAAAGAAAAAATGTATGTGGCAGAATGATTTTAAAGAATGCCGATGGTAGGGAGGTAACCGAATCAGTTGATATAGTGGAATTACTGAGTGAGCACTTTGCAAGAGTGTATATCATCCAGGTGGTGACATTGTAGGAATGAAAGAACCAACAGCTTATACGGGAATTATGGAGAATGAAGTAGAAGTGAATAGTCTATTACAAAACCTCGATGTCAATACATCTGTGGGATTGGATAGTATACCAGCTCGTGTCGTACGTGAAGCAGCTAAAGAATTGTCAGTGCCCTTGACCATATTGTTTAATTTGAGTCCAGGGTCTGGGTCAGTCCCAAGGAGGTGGAAAGAGGGGAAAATAGTTCCACTGCATAAAGGAGGTTCCAAGACTGCTGTTGTAAATTACCGACCGATCAGCATATGAGGAATCGTTGTCAAGGTCTTGGAGAAAATAGTCAAGAGGAAAATACAGGATTGGATAGATGAAAATGAGATACTGTATGGGGGACAGCATGGTTTTGTGAAGGGTAGATCATGCCTCAGTAACTTGCTCACGTTTTATAACACAGTGATGGCTGAACTGGATAAGGGTAATGGGTTTATAGTTGGACCTTGTTAAAGCCTTTGACAGGATACCACTTGGAATTCTAATCAGTAAACTGCAGCATATGGGGATGGATATAGGGTTGGTGAGATGGATAGGAGGGTGGTTGATGGAGAGATATCAGAGAGTGATTTATTCAGGAGTAGAGTCCAAAAGACTGCCTGTGACTAGTGGTGTGCCGCAGGGTTCTGTTCTTGGACCACTTCTGTTCAATTTGTTCATTAACGATATAGGAAAGGATCTGAGATGAACTGTTCATTTGTTTGCTGATGATGCAAAGTTGGGTAGAGCAATAGTGAGCGCACAGGATGTCAAAATTTTGCAGGATGATTTGGATAGTTTGGAGGAGTGGGCTAAGGAGAATGGATGTCAATTTAATGTGGCAAAATGTAAGGTTATGCATTTTGGGGTGAAAAGATTAGCAGCAGTATATCACATTGGTGGAACTGTACTCCAGGAGATTGACAAGGCCAGGGATTTGGCAGTGTTGGTGGATAGGGAGTTGAAGTTTAGGGCGCACATCACAAAAGTGGCTAAATCAGCTCATCAAATCACTTGGTTGCTGAAAAATACTTTAAGAAGCAGAGACAAATAGGTTATTGTTCCTCTGTATCGAGTCTTGATAAGACCCCATCTAGACTACTATGCCCAGATATGGGTGCCAGGGTTTCTTCTGGATGGGGAGGAGGTGGAGAGAACCCAGAGACGAGTGACCAAGATGATAGTAGGTCTATGATGATATAAAGGTTGAAGATTTGTGGGTTGCAGAAATTGGTTGCTAGGTAGAAAAGGGGGTGATATGATTGAGACATTCAAATTATTGAATGGTTTCTATAAGATTAATTCAGAAGATATTTTTGAGAATAGGACTGGTGGTGGGAGGACTAGGGGCCATAGATGGAAGCTGGGCAAGAGTGTGGTCGGCAAAGGTGTTAGAGCTAGGTTTTTTACTTGGAGAGTGGGGAATGAGTGAAATAAGCTGCCAGAGTCTGTTGTGAGTGCCATGACTGTAAATGAGTTCAAGGCAAAGTATGATAGATACTGTGTGAATGTCGAATAGTTGTTCTTGACATGATGTTAAGGCCTCCCTCGATGAGTCTATGGACTCCTTGGAGTTGCCCGTAATAATAATAATTAAAGTCTCTGATAATTACTCATCTGGCATCTATCAGGATAATTTGGCAATGAAATTTCATCATGACAGCAATTGATCTACTAGGTCTATAACAACACCCTACCCTGTATTTCACCAGGTTAGACTATCTTGTTGCAATAGAAAACTGTTACAAACATTGCATCCATAGCTTTTTTACCGAGTGGATTAATATTCTCTGATATCAGTAGTAGCACTGTCCCTCCTCTCCAGTCTGTCCTTCCTAAAAACACTGCCTTTCCACTCAATTCAAGTTTTATATATGTCTCTGAAAGTCAGGTCTCACTAAAGCCTATGATCTGTAGATAATATATTCACAAAAGGCAACTCAAATTGCTTTATTTCTAAACTACTGATTTGTATACAAACATAAGTTACTTCTAGTCTTCTTTGTATACTCACCTCTGCAGCCTGCTTGATATGGATGGACAACTTGTAGATCATTATTCATATTTATTGCTTCATATGACATAACGTGGTTGCCCTTATGTAAAGATATTCATCATTCCCCTGACCCCTTTGGATTTTTTTTTATAATATTGTATAATGCTGTGTCATTCATTTATATATCTAAATTTTGTTAGTTTTTATTTCAAATCACTTTAATGTTAGTTTTGACTAATTCTAATCTTTCTATTTTGTAACCACCCATATGGGGCATTCCAACATGTGGCTCAACTCTAAACAGGATTAACGTTCTTTGTTCTAGCTTCATCTTATAATCAGGCTGATGCACTGATAATGGCCAATTAGTTTCTGGTCAAAATATTTGCAATAATAAAAATTATTTATTCTTGTGAATACATTTCTAATGATCTTAATTATGTCACAAGGGTCAATAAAAACCAATAAGTAATTTTTTCAGACTCCTGATATGGAATGCATTTATATACAAGCCATTCCCTTATATAAATCCATTCTTCCATCAACCTGCTTCACACTTGCAAACTTGCAACCATTCATTCCATCTGTCCATCCATCTGTCCATCCATCTGTCTGTCAAATCATTTGCCATTGCAGCCCTTTTCCTTAATTCAGCACTATCATATCTTGATAATAGACTAACAATTTTCATTCTGATACTCTTCATTCTCACTTCCTCCAGCAATCCTTTTATATCTTTTCATACACCATATTTATCACTAGTTAAATCATTTATCCCAACAAGAACTACCATCTCTTACTTTTCTGTAGCATTTGTTATATTTCTGAGTTTTGCTCAAAAAATAAAATATTATTATTATATAGGTATCTCCATGAATCAGAAGACTCATGAGAGATCCATTATTCGCACAATACCTATCATACCTCTCCTTAAACTCCTTCACTGATGAAGCTCTCACAACCACCTCCATCTTGCAAACCCATTCCACCTATTCACCACCCTCCAAGCAAAACACCCTCTAGTCCTAACAACCTTGCTGATCACTCTCTTACACAACTTCCACTGGTCACATCTTGTTCTCTCTCTCTCTCTCTTCTTGCCATGTACTGAAAAAGTCTTTAGTGTCAATCCTATAAAATCCCTTTAATAGCTAAATGCTTCTACCATAGCTCCTCTTTTTTGCCTATCAGATAATTTTTGAAGTCAACAGACTGTCAATTTGTTCTTATAGGGAGCATTCCATAGACCTGCCATAATCTTAGTCACTTGCCTCTGGATCCGCTCCACCACTTCTTCATCCCCATGGAATCCGGAAGTCCAGATCTGTGCACAGTAGTCCAGATGTGGCCTTATTAATGCCTTTTATAGGGAAACAATAACCTTTATTCTTGCTTGTTAGTGTGTTCTTCAACAGCCACACAATCTGACATGTTGTTTTGGTAACCTTCACAATATGCCCTCTAAACTTCAACTTCCACAGTCACCCTCCAAGTCCCTGGCCTCATCATTTCCTTTGCAGTTCAGTTCCATCAATACAGTACATACACAGCTTGTGATCTCTTACCAAAGTGCATCACCTTACACTTGGTCACATTAAAATGGCAGCCATTTACCTTTGCTCATACTACTAGCCTTAGTCTTTCTACAGGATCTCTGCATCACCTTCATTTACCATTGCTTTTTCCAGTTTAGCATGATCAACAAACTGAATATTTCCTGTCAAATAATTTCTTATATCATTGATATACAAATTAAGCAACACAGGACCATGTACTGAGTCCTGTGGTATCTCACTGGTCACTTGCCTTTTCCTGGAATCAACTCCTCCATAAACCACTCTGAAATCTGTCCATCAACCATCCTCTAATCCAAATCACCAGATTCCTATTCATTCCCATTTGCTCCAATTTGTGCGATAGTGTTCTATGTGAAATTTTGTCATATGCTATTGCAAAGTCTAGCAATATCACTGAGTAACCATTCCCGTTATCCAAATACATTGTCACTTGATTATAAAAAGTAATCACGACCATATTGTCCCTGTCAGAGTAGCACATTCCTATCTACCCAGTCCTGAATTGTCTTTCACCAATTTCTCCAATAACCTGAACCGCCACTCCTGAGATGCTAACTGGCCTAAATTTTGCAACTTCTACCTTGGCACCTCTTTAATGCGCTGGGACTATTTTGCCCTCTTTCTATTCCACTGGCACTTTCCCAATTCCAAGGTTTAAAACAGTCTGATCAGAGGAGCTGATAATTCCCTTGCACATTCTTGTAATACACGGTCCAATATGCCTTCTAATCCTACAACTGTGGTCATATTGATATTTTGCAATATTTTAAGCACCTCCATTTCTTCAACCTCTATTCTCCTATCAGTCAATGTCACATTTGGTATTACATTGTCATCACCTAGGTTGTACATTTCTGCAAAATACTTACTCATTAATTCAACTATTTGGTTTGGTTCTGTTGTCTCCCCACCATTCAGCACTTTTTAAAGACATCCTTCCATACTCATTCCTCCTTTTACTTGCCACATAGTACCAAACTTTCCATAAGCCAATAAGCTTATATACAAATGCCAAAAGTATTAAAAACAAAAGAAAAGAGCAGAGCTTGTAACATATACCACTTGTAGCTCACGTTTGTGAAACATGCTTGGGTGAAGATGATATTCAAATAGGATTAGTATTTGAAGAATGTAACATTTGTGAAAGACAGAAAAAAATAAATGGGAAGGGGTAATATTGTAAATGACAGGAAAAGAATTCTTACCAACAAGTAGTAGCATCAATTACTTTGGTAAACACAGCAGAAAATTTGATAGGATGTTGCTGTAAGCTAGTTAAACATTTAGGCAAGTCAGTTTACATGACACTGGAATGACATAAAATTATCATTTTATGTCAATTATGGAAATATAGACTGAAAGGAGAAATCATGGGGATATAGAAAGCAAAAAAATGTCACTAGTGTTGCAAGTGAATGTAGTGGTATATTTGAGCTGTGCTAAGAAATATTCAATGTTTTTAAAAAGTGCACAGTTGGTTTTTTATAGTAAATTGTGCTTTTTTTTTCATAGATACAAATGTCCTTCAATAATCTCTTTCTTTTAAGGTTACACGGTGATCAGCATTCATATTTATGAATTTAGGGACACAAAACACACATGTTGAAAAGATTATTTTTTTTAAATTTAAAAAATTTTTTTATCACTAGAGGGCAGGCTAAGAAAAATGATTAGTTAACAACGTAGATGTAATTTACCTGTACAAAGTGCAACAGCATGTAGCTTGGTTCTTATACACATGTATCCTTCTGATGATGATCTCAATACAGGGGTCGAAACATCAAGTTATTATTTTATTATTAATCAGTAAAATAATCTTTTCAACATGTGTGTGTGTTTTGTGTCCTTAAATTCATAAATATGAGTCCTTCAGTAGTGTTTGTGGATCGTTTGTTTATTGTTTTTGGTATTTGTTCCTTCTGCTTCTGGAAATTGCATCCATAAAGAAGTGCACATCAATTGCAGAGAAAGCTTCAGCATGAAGATCGAGTTCTGCCCTGGATTTTTCACAGTGAATGCATTATGAGAATTGCTTCATGTATGCACTAAAATATGTGAAAGATTTGTGGACTGTTATGTGAACAAAAAGAAGGAAAGCATTAATGTATGCAAAAAGTGAATTTATAGGTTTAGAGTGATTAGAAATAGGAGCTAGAGTAAGGACTGCAGTAGAAGAAAGCTTAAGCAAGAGTTAGTGAAAATGAAAAGTGATATGAAGAATCTAGAAGATGAGATTAAACAGCTAAAGAAGAGATTGGCTGATTTGAATGAGAAAGTTATTGTGAAGAAAGAGGCAAAATATAATTGTATATCACTGTATGGGGACGATCATTAGAAGTGTCATGACTAATAAAGTACACATAAATTGCTTGCCTAGTGGGACAATGAAAGAAACAATTGACACTCTGCAGAGAAGGAAAGAGCAAGCATCAAAATTAACGGTAGATGTGAGCAGAAATGACTTAGTTGGTGAAAAAGAATGTTGATAGAGACTTGAGGAAGTGTTGTGGCAGATAAAGGATAATAGTGTTGGAAAAGTTGTTAGCGTGTTTCCTAGATATTACAATAGTGAACTGAGAAGGAGAGCAGAGATAATGAATAACAAGATAGCTGAATTGTGTGAAGCAAAGGGGGGGGGGTTCAGTTTGTGAAAATGTGGAGTGAATTTGAAAGGAAGTTGGAATGGTTTAACATTGATGGATTGTATTGAATGGGTTTGGTGTTGGCCATTTAGAAAGGGCTAATGTTACCTACTTCGTAAGTACCCTTAGAATCAAAAAGCTAATGTAGCTAACAATCTAAGGATACTCGTGAAGCAGGATAGCACAGTTAAACAAGTTGTATGACAGGAGAAAGATGGATACAAGGTTGAAGATGTGGTTGCGGCAGCAGCACATGGTGATGGTGAGGATGAGACAGGTATGAACGGCAATCAGAGTCAGGATCAGGAAAACGAGAGTCTGACCAAAGAAAGAGGTATGGTACAGCAGCTAGAATAGAGAATATTGATGCTGATAGAATCTGACATGTGATGTATAACTGCATGCCAAGAGTTAAGCAAGTAAATAGAGTAGGAGTGAATTGAATGAACAGTGAAATCAAGCAAGCTGTGTTGGAAAAGAAAATACTATGGAAAAGGTACAAGATAGTTTGAAGAGAATCCATGAAGAGCATAAAATGCAGTCTAGGAGGGTGATGAGCATGGTTAAAGAAAGAAAAAGGTACAGTGTGAGAAGATATTGGCTGGTCAGCCCAAGGTTAATTCTGTGGAATTCTTCCACTATATGGCAAGCAAGAGAAAGAATAATTATAGCAGGTTGACAATGGTGGATAGTCATGGCAGCAGAGTGGCCGTTGCAAAGGATATAGTGGAATTATTGAATAAGCACTTTATTAGCAAATATCATACTGGTGTAAATTATGCCATGCAACATATAAATGATGCCAGCCAGGCTGGTGGCCGAGTGCTTAGCATATCTGCTCTCCAGCCAAAAGGCTGCAGGTTCAAATCCCAACGTGGGCATGGATGTTTGCGATTGTCTTTGGAAATACTAGTGGTGGTTGGCAGTAGATGGCGTTGGTGTAGTTGTGGTCAGTGGTGGAGACAGAGTTGTAGAGTAGGTGCCGTCCCTCGATGAGTCTAATAATAATATCTCCACATATTCTTAAGGAATGTGCATAACAGTTAGCTATGCCCTTGACCTGTCATTTAATGAAAGATTTGCAGTGGGTCAAGTTCCTAAGGAGAGGGGAAAAAAACCAAAATAGTACCACTCCATACGCATGGTTCTAGGACATAAGTTTCCAATTATAGACGAATCTGTATAACTGCAATTGTACTCAAAGTGTTAGAGAGAGAGAGAGAGGGAGAGATTGGTTAGGAATAGCATACAAGATTGGGTTGATGGAAATAATGCTCTTTATGATGGTCAGCATAGATTTGTAAAGATAGGTCTTCTTGTTTTAGCAATTTACTTACATTTTATGACAAGGTAATGGGCATGTTAGATAAGGAAAATCATATACAGTGATATTCTTGGACTTTGCAAAAGCATTTGATAGATTACCACAGATAAGTTGGTATACAAGATGCAAATGATGGGAATATATAACATATTGGTTAGATGGATTGGATCGCTGAACTATTCCAGCAAGTTTCTGTATGATGGAGCAGTGTCTCAAAAAAGGAGGACAACCAGTGTATCCCAGGATTCTGTTATGGGGCCCCATGCTGTTCACCTTGTTTGTAAATGATATATCATGTGGACTGACTGGGGATCTTCAGTTATCTGCTGATGATGCAAAGTTGAGAAGAATTATAAGTAGCACTGCTGATGCTGAATCCCTTCAGGAAGATTTCAATAGACTTTTTACTTGGACAAAAGAGTGGGGTTGTAGTTTTAATATCAATAAGTGCAAAGTGTTGCATTTTGGGATGCAGAAATATAAGGCTGTGTATTATATTGATGGTGCTGTATTGCAGGAAGTAGATGCAAGATCTGGGAGTGACGGTTGACAGCAGACTGAAGTTTACCGGGCATATTTCAAGTGCTGCAAAGCATTTGAAATATGCCCGGTAAACCACACATTGTAGCGCCATTATGATACAAAGCAGGTATAAAAAGATGGTTGTGTCACTGTATAAAGCACTGGTCAGACCTCATTTCGACTACTGTGCTCAGATTTTGTCATCTGGTTTTCATTGTGATGTGAAAACATTCGAGAGGATCCAGGGATGACTGACTAAGACAATATCAGGACACTGGAATGCTGGCTATGGAGAGAGATTGAAGAAAAATCAGATTAATCTAGAGGGGATTATAAAAAAAGAGAAGGTGATAGAGGAAGAACCAAAGGCCATTCCTGGAAGTTCAGCAAGAGTATGGTAAAGAGGGTTGTAAGGAATATTTTTTAACATGGAGAACTGTCAGTCAACAGAATGCATTACTGTAATATGTTGTTAATGCAGGGAGTGTTAAGGATTTTAAGATTCAATATGATAGATATGTTGTCAGTTGAATGAATCTCCCATGATGAGTCTGCTGACTCCATGGAGTTATAAGCTGCGAGTTCAAATTCCATTAAGATAGATGTTTTGAATGCCTTAGCATAATGACTTATAGCAAGTGATGAATAAGTAATGCCAGCCTCATTTGGCAAAGTGGTTAGCATATTGCTCTCCAACCATTCAACTCTTCTTAATGTTTTGTCATTAAGTGAGTGATGAATTTCATTTTGGTATGAAGCTGTTTCCCACTTGTTGGAGACCTGTAGTGGCTTGAAAAAGTTTCATGTTTGGTTTCTAGAGCAGAGTTATTGAACTATGTAAAAAATACAAGAGAAATATATAAAATTAATAAAAATAAAAATAATAGCTCGCCTACTATATGAATGTACTATAGGTTTAAAGAAAAATCTTTCATGAGTAAGCTGCATAAATGTTTTTTTTTTTAAATAAGCATATATCAATCAGCACATAATTATAATATGCATACTAAAAGCTTTATATATCTTGAAAAAGTACTATATTTGTTCTCAAGATTAGGGTTCTTGATTAGCTAACCTCAGCTTACCCATGATATTAAAGTGATCAAGGTTAAAAAATCTTCCATCAATAGGGGATTGTCATAAAAAACAAAATTAAAGAATAACTACTTTATGCACAGTGTAACACGAAATATGAGAGTTAAGAGGGGCTTTAGGACTTCCAATGATGACTGCTGACTCCATGAAGAGTTTGTATAATAACTTTTATAAGTGTCAGAGAATGCAATTGTAAACAAAGTGTAAACTTGGCATCCTGAGACCTCCATTTGTGCTGTGAACTCATCATGCAGGGTTCAATTTAGACAACAGAATCCATCATGCCACTCCTTAAAAAACATTAACTGTTTGCATTCTCACCACTTTCTCATGTAATATATTTCATGCCTCTACCACTCTTCAAGCTAAAAAACCTACTTCTCAGTCTCTTCTCTATTCCCAAACTGTGAGGAATGGATCCTTATCCTCTGTCGCTTCCCCTTATTCAGGGGCATGAAAAATCTTCCTAGTAGCCATCTGGTACACCTCTCAACAGCGTAATCATATCATCCCATAATCATCTATCCACCACACTCTACATATTACATGCCCTCAGTATCCTCATAACTAACATTTCAGTCCACATAATCTGTCTTTGGACCTCTAAAATATGAAGTTTAGATTAGATCAGATCACATCTAAACTGAATCACTAATGCCTTATGGTCTGAAGCCACAACGTATTTACAAAGGTAACTCTTTGTTCCTAATACTCTTGGCATTTATGTATAGACATAAGTTATTTCCAGTGTTGTTTGTATATTTATCACTGCAGCCTGCTTGATTCAGAGACAACTTGTGAATCATTATTTGTATCTAGAATGCCCTGATTAGATCACATATGAACCTCTCCATTGTATGAGACCCTGATGTGATCTACCAGGGCCTCATACAATGGAGTTACTATTCTCTTATCTCTGCTAGTACTGCAGCAATCATCTGCTAAATAGCAAGTTCATTTGCTTCACCCAAGATCCCTTGCCTCCTTCAATATAGTTCCACCAATAAAGCAAACAGCCTCTCATCTGTGATCCCAAAATTCAAAACCTTATCCACACAACTTTACGGTTTATCCAGATCTTCCTGAAGAGCCATTACATCAGCACTGTACTTCATAAAAATCTCCCTCGATTTTTATCTGAAAACGAGATTATCTCCCTGAAACTCAGTGACAATATTATAAACATAATAGTTGAACAGTAATGGTCCAAGTAATTTATTTATTTCATGTGTGAACTACAAAAAATGTAAAAGCATACATATAAATGATTAAAGCATACATTTAAAGAAATAAACATTAAAAGAGTAGGGATTAAAAGCATACATTAAAAGAAAAAATGCCACTTCCATAAAATATTATGCAAAAATATAAAATGTCAAATTTCACTCATCCAGTGACTAATATACTTTAAAGCTGTTTCATTACACTGCATTAAATCTTCTCAAGTACATATATTATTAATATCTATTAAGCAGCATTGTAGAAGATGATCCATAGTTTGTGTTTCACCACATGAGCAGCTGTCATCGTCTATGTGGCCCCATCTGGCCATATTCTGCTTTAATCTGCCCATTCTGGAATGAAGTCATTCTGGAACAAAGTCAAAGATGGAAGTCATTCAATGTCTTCCATCTTTGCCAGTTTAGATGTAAGTTGGAAGGAAGAGATTCGTTTAAGTTCAGAGTCTCTGGAGATTGTTCTTGCCACATTGTTGACCTTGTATCTTTTATGGATTCAACCAATAGTTTCACTGAGTGAATAAAACTTTTCCTTGATCTTAGCCTCCTTATGAAAGAATGCTGTTCATCATTTAGTTGTTGTTTCCACATCTACTCTGTGTAGTCCTCCTGATGTGAAGAGGGGCAATACCAGACAGTAGGTTTAAGGCAGCCAGTAATGTGTCAACATGACAAGAACCTTGTCAATAATTTTGACACATGATGATCTTTCTCAAACAGGGCTAGCATACTCGGCTGTTGAAAAGCAAAGTGCCAGTACTTGTGGACTTGTATCCCAAGATAATTTTAATTGGAGCAGAACATTATTATGTATTTCAGCTTTAGCTGCTGTCTTCTCTATGTGTCACTTATAATTTAAGGTCCTATCTAGCATAACAACTAGGTAAGTTGGATTTGAATAATTGATCAATTTCACACCATTCCATTCCATATTCAACTCTCTCCTCACCTCTCTATTATTGAGATGGAAAAGACACATTTGGGTTTTACTGGGATTTGGTTTCAGTTGGTTTTCCTTATAGTAAACTAGAAGGGTTTCTAGTTCTTGTGTGAGCTGCTTCTCAATGTTATCAAAGGATTTTGCTTGATAAGCTATTGCCTGGTCATCTGCATATAAGAAGGTTCTTGACCATGGGTTTACAGGGTGGTCATTAGTATATATATATTGAAGAGGAAGGGATATAGCACACTTCCCTGAGGTAGATCGTTTTGCTGGATATGCCAACTGCTCTTTTTCCCCTTGAAAATCAACAAAGAATCTCCTGCTGAGCAGCGGCAACCTAAATACAAGGGAGGTCCAAAATGTTTTCAGCCTAACAACGAAAAAACAAATTTATAATTTCAAAATCATTTTTATTTTTCAACATAATCTCCCTAAAACCTAATACATTTATTCCAGCATTGCTCCAGCGCCATTATCCTGTCAATGTAGTGGTTCTAAGTAAGACCTGCAAAATACCCCTCTACAGCTTTGATCACCTATTGATTCGAAGAAAAACACTGACCAGTAAGGAAGAGTTTTAGTTTTGGGAAGAGATAGAAGTCACATTTGGCCAGACAGAAGTCAGATCCACCCTATTCTAATAAAAGCCAAATCTAGGGAATAGGGTGGATGTTCCAACACTTCATAGTGCAGATCCCTTAATTTTCCTATTGCCAAAACACTTTGTGAGCAGGTGAATTGTCCTGATGAAAGATGATTTTTTTTCTTCTGCAAACCGGATCTTTTCTCACAAATTTTTTTGTCTAGTCTGGTTAAAAGATCGGAATAATATTCCTCAGTTATTGTTTTACCCTTTTCAAGATGATTAATAAACAAAATGCCTTTAGCACCCAAAAACACCAATGCCATGACCTTTCCTGCTGATGGAACTGACTTTGTCTTGTTTGGTGTTGAACAACTGCCTTCTGTCTACTCTTTTGACTGCTGTTTGGATTGTGGTGCGTAATGGTGAATCCAAATCTCATCCATAGTAATAAGTCGATGCACAAAATCAGTTTTATTTTTGTTAAAACACTCCAAGCACTGTTCAGAGATTTTCATGCGAGTGCATTTTTGATCTGCTGTGAGCAAGTGCGGCACCCATCTTGCGCAAAGCTTTTTCATTTGCAATTCTTCATGCAAAATATATCCTACACATTCTTTTGAAATGCCTATAGTCTCAGCAACCAATACCATATCGTGCACTTGATCGATGATTTCTGATGTTGTTACACTTTTTGAATGTCCTTCGCATGGCTCATCTTCAAGGCTGGTATGGCCACGTTTAAACTTGGCAGCCCAATTCTTAATTGTCGAAAATGAAGGAGAAGAGTGCCCATAAACATTTATGAACTTCGAATGAATTTCTTTTGGCGTTAAACTTTTTTTACAAAGAATTTTATAACCGCACGATACTCAATTTTATCATTTCAAGGGATACAGACAACACTTTTGCTTCAGACAGCAGTATAAAACAAACTACTTGATAGAATGACTTGCAATTTCACATTTCTCATGGATGCTTATGAGAGATGTACCAACTTAGAAAAAAATTCTCTTGCTGATAGCGTTGCCATCTATGGTCGAGGCTGAGAATTTTTCAAACCACCCTTGTATCTCCACGAACCAATAGCTGTTTGTCACGCTGTAAATTTTTTTTGACTATAAGCTTCCTAAAATTTGACTATAAGCTTTCTAAGATTTAGTGTATCATATGTTGCTAATGCTAAAGGTCCAAGTAATGAGCCCTGGGTAATCCAACTTGTCACCTTCCTTCTCCTTGATAATATTTCCCTATACAAGACAATATCTCTCACATAGCCAATTACCAAACCAGTGTATTAGCCTGATATCTAAACTGATATTTTGCAACTTAAATATCAGTTTGTTATATGACAACCTGTCAAACACGTTTGCAAAAATCCAGAAAAATTGTGGTATATGACTTTCCCCTCATCAACTGATGATCAGATTACTGAAATAGAAGCATCCCATAATAAATCCATGCTAACTTTAATAAATATTATCCTCATCAACTCAATTCTGAATATGAGATTTTAAAAGCTCTTAATATACAATGAACCAAAAGATAAAAAAATATAATGCATTCAAGAAATAGCTTACACAGCTATATGATGAAAAGAGGGACTTTGAAAAGGCTGAATGATGATGCTTAGATTTAGTTAAGAGATATTTGAAAATAACTGTGACAAACTGCATCTCTTATGTTACAAGGATAAATAGCACAGGAGTGATGTAAACAAACAGAAAAATTAAATGAAAAACACTAGCGAAGGAGAGCTTATATCAAAAGGATTACAGGAAAAATAAACAGGCAAATAAAGAGCACAAGGCATAAATTAGGAGAACACCGGTATAATAAATGAAGAGGAATGAGAATGTGAGATGAAGTGAGCAAAAGGCAAAAAAAGAAATCCTAGCAAGTTTCTCCTTACATGGCCAATAGACAAAATAATGATTTTGGAAGAGCAGCTTTGCTACACTGGTTTCCATAAATTATGGAACAAAGAGAAAAATCATGATAACTTGGGGGAGGGGGGTATCCCAAAAATCAGGTAGATTATATAAAAAAAGTGACATTGTCAGTAATATATGCAAATGAGCCATGCATAAAAGCAAGCATTCTGGAGTGGTTTTCCATTTCATAATAAAATCTTGGATATGGCTGCAAGACATCATTTAGCCAATGAATTCAGGTGGTGATCCAGTCCACTTGAATTCAATGGTTAAATGGAAACCAGCCAAAGTCAGGAGGAGCTAGCCAGATGGATGCATCCCAGAGATACAGTGAAGGAACTCCACAGACAACCACAGTGGATGACTGATATCTCCAATTATCTGTTCATTGAAACAGGAGTGCTATCTCAAATCAGTTGCGATCAGATCTCATATCGGCTATAGGAACACTGGTATTCTACTTCCATTGTGAGCAGAAGGCTTCACAAAAGGTAGTTCATATGCGAGGCTAGATAGTTTGCATTCTATTCCCCATGCCACAGGAAAGAACATTTGAAAATGGACCAGGCTACACATCAACTGTACCCAAAACCAATGGGAGTCAGTATATTGTTTACAGGCAAGTCCTGATTTGGTCTACAAAGTGATACCAGACATGCTGTGAGCTGGAGAGAACCAGGGAGATGTATTATCCCTGTAATAATAGTATAAGGGACACTTATGATGGAGGTAGTGTGATTGTTGGGAGAAGCATCTCATTGGATAGACACACCGACCTGTATGTGCTTCTTAGCAGAATCATGAATGCTGCAACTTACAGGAGATGAGGTCCTGGACCACTTTCTACATGACAATAATGCTTGTCCTCACCGAGTAAAGCTCATAGGCCAACATCTTCAAGAAGTGACTATTGTACATATGGAATGACCAGCCAGGTCTCCTGATTGTAATCCTATTAAGCATGTCTAGTATGCTCTAGGTAGACATGTTGCTGCTCTCAACCTACCAAAACCTTAAAGGATTTAGGAGAGCTTTGCAGGAGCAATGGTTGTTATTGCCAACTGAGCTCCTGAACACCATTATTAAAAGTACTGTATTGCTGTGAGGGGAGACTATATTCCTTATTGAAGCACTTTGACAATCTCATTTTGATCTCTTATTTTTGACCATCTTCATGTATCCATTTGTTACTGAATTAAACTATTTATTTACAATTTTTGTGGGTTTTTCTTTCACATCTCATATCATATCCATATGGTTTTTCACCAAATTGTATGCAAATTGATCATACAGTTTTGAGATATAATTTTTCTTTGTTCCTTAATTTTATGGAAACCAGCCAGTGTGGATAAAGATGGTGGCTCGGTGATCAATGCAGAAAACAGAGAACCATTTAATGAATGATTTATCAAGGTGTTTCATATACTGGTAAAAATAATTTTATTTCAAGTCTGAGGATGATGGAGGGAAAGAGGGATTACAAATGGAAGAATATCGAGAATAATAAGCAATCTAGATATTAATAAAGCACAAGAAATATATACGAGGGTGGTCTGAAAAGTTCTCGGCCTCGACCATAGATGGTAACACTATCGGAATTTTTTTTTTTCCTAAATTGATACATTTGTCATAAGCATCCACTTGCAAGTCATTCTATCAACCAGTTTGCTTTATACAGCTGTCTAAAGCAAAAGTGTTGTCTGTATCCCTTGAAATGGATAAAATTGAGTATCGTGCGGTTATAAAATTCTTTGTAAAAGAAGGGTTTAACGGCAAAAGAAATTCATTCGAAGTTCATAAAAGTTTATGGGCACTCTTCTCCTTCGTTTTCGACAAATAAGAAATGAGCTGCCGAGTTTAAACGTGGACATACCAGCCTTGAAGATGATCCACGTGAAGGATGTCCAAAAAGTACAATAACACCACAAATCATTGATCAAGTGCACAATATGGTATTGGATGACCAGCAAGTCAAAGTGGGTGAAATTGCTGAGACTATAGGCATTTCAAAAGAACATGTAGGACATATTTTACATGAAGAATTGCAAATGAAAAAGCTTTGCGCAAGATGGGTGCCGCACTTGCTCACAGCAAATCAAAAACACACTCGCATGAAAATCTCTAAACGGTGCTTGGAGCATTTTAACAAGAATAAAACTGATTTTGTCATCGTACTATGGATGAGACTTGGATTCACCATTACACACCAGAATCCAAACAGTGGACAGAAACTGGCTATTCAGCACCAAAAAAGACAAAGTCAGTTCCATCAGCAGGAAAGGTCATGGCATCGGTGTTTTGGGATGCTAAAGGCATTTTGTTTATTAATTATCTTGAAAAGAGTAAAACAATAACCGAGGAATATTATTTTGATCTTTTAACCAGACTAGACGAAAAAATTCGTGAGAAAAGACCTGGTTTGCAGAAGAAAAAAAATCATCTTCCATCAGGAGAATGCACCTGCCCACAAAGGTGTTTTGTCAATAGGAAAATTATAGGATCTGCACAATTAATTGTTGGCACATTCACCCTATTCCCCAGATTTGGCTTCCTCTGACTTCTATCTCTTCCCAAAACTAAAACTCTTCCTCGCTTGTCAGTGTTTTTCTTCGAAAATTGCAGCTGTAGAGGGGTATTTTGCAGATCTTACTGAGAATCACTACAGGGACGGGATAATGGCACTGGAGCATTGCTGGAAGAAATGTATTAGTCTTAAGGAAGATTATGTTGAAAAATAAAAATAATTTTGAGATTATAAATTTGTTTCTTCATTGTTAGGCCAAGAACTTTTCAGACCACCCTCGTATGTGATCTCATGTTCTCAGAGAACATATCAAAGAATTAACATCCTCAGACTGGTTTCTCATACATCCAAATGGGATCCCAAGGAGGAAAATGAGATAGTAGAAAGTTATTGCATAAGACTGATGCAAAATTAAGCAAATTATTCATTACTTTAGATCTTTGATGTAATAGGTAAAGTTTTTGAAAAATGGTTAAGAAGAGAATGAAGAATTATACATATTAAGGTAGGAACCTTAATCTGTATAATTGGAAGCCCATTCTGGTTTGAATAATTGTTTTTAAATAAAATAAGGAAAATAAATGTGGAGAATTTGAAATGCATAAGCATAATGCAAAAGAGTTGGCTAAATAGCAAACAAGCATCCGTGGCAACTGGGACTGGATAATCAGAGAGCAAACCTCATAGAAAATTTACCGAATGAACAACTATCAGTGAGTTGCATACAGCAAAAAAATGTTTTAGAGGAAGGCAGCAAATTGTATTTCACTGAGGGATAATTTTTTGTGGAGGGGTGGACAAGTTTTTCCTCCCACAAAACAGGTAAACCAGCTAGAAGAATACACACACACACAATTAACAGATATAACATACTGGCCTCAAAGCTTTAGTTGCTTCAGGCATAAATCAAAAAAAAAAAAAAAAAAAAATCAACCAACCAAGAGTCAATTGTTTTGCAGGAAGTGTGTTCAGTTCTTTCAAAGTCAGCTGTCTGATTACAAATGATTACAAGTTTAAGAAAGTTTTCTCTCTGAATTCTTTTATTCCAAAATGATGGAATTCTAATGCAGTGGTGAGGATTTGAACAGACTGTCAGTATAAGTAGATGCATGAGAAAACTAATTCAGCACATTTCTAAATAGTAAGAATTTGAAAATCTAAGGCTGTACTGCACTGTATGAAGTTAAGGCAGTTCCTGTTTACTTGAGGACAGGGTAGAGAGGCAGCTAAAATTCATATGATTCATTACTAATGAGGCCGTAAATGCAATATACAGGATAAGTGCAGTATAAGCAAGACACAGACAAGAAACTACAATGAAATGGATATACTATTACATAGGGTTTGATTAGAATTTGGTTACACATATTTTGAAGAAAACTTGGGAAAATATGACTGAGTGATAGAAATGTAGCATAAAAAGAAGAGATTATGTTACAAAGATCAAGTATTGACCAGAAATCACCATACTAATACTAATTTTCAGAGGACAGGAAAAGAACACTAGGAATATGATCAGACTTCATGGAAGTCTGGCAATAATAAAGTGAGGATTTGATTAAACTAGCAGTAAGTAAAATCAAATCACCTTTCATAAAGCAAATCTATTTTACACTACATCTATTATGAATAAAGGTTCAAAAGATGTCACAAATATTTCATTAACTTCACAGTTAACAATGAAACAAAGGTTTCTGATTTACTACTTATGCTTTTTACCATAACTTTTATATCAAAAATATCTTTTTTCCT
The DNA here is from genome assembly GCF_054136105.1 of Typopeltis vanoorti. Lineage (NCBI taxonomy): Eukaryota > Metazoa > Arthropoda > Arachnida > Uropygi > Thelyphonidae > Typopeltis > Typopeltis vanoorti. The sequence continues at coordinate 54,760,738 of NC_143558.1, forward strand.
TTTCCCCTAGTCCGTGGTGACAAAAATATTCTTTCAATAACAAATGAAATGCAATGAATATAATTCAACAAGTAAAAATCATGTGAAAGGAAACATTAATACTTAGAAATAATCATTATCAGCCAGTGAAGAAATGTAATATACAACATCTTTAGTTTTGTGGAGATATTTCATGATTAAACTATACACAAAGAAAAATTATAAATGACATATTCAAAATGAATTTTTTTTAAGGAATTAGTCGATAAAAATTATACAGAAAATTGTTGTCATAATAAGTAATACACTAATAAGGATAAGAAGGCGAGATGATAGTACCACTATATACAGCCACAGTTCAGAACTAATCTGGATTTCTGTGCAACAGATCTAATCACCTGGATATTTGGACAATAAAAAACCATTACAGAAAGTCCAGAGATGAGTGACTAAGAATGTCTTTGGACTGCAGAATATTAAGTATGAGAAGTGATTATGTATGAAGATAACAGGAAGGAATGATATGACAGACATAAGTTAGTCAAAGAATCTTATCAGATAAATGAGAAAATTACTGCATAGGGTAATACATACAGTGAGAAAATGAGATCATTCCCAAAAGCTGTATAAGGAGTATGATTGTGTACATGACAGAGAGAGAGAAGATTTTTTTTGTATGAAAAATGAGTAAAAGGCACTGCTAGAGTAGTGAATGCACCAATGCTAAACATGTTCAAGGTATGGCATAGCATGGCCTCCTGCAATGAATCTTTTAGATTAGATTTTTTTTTCTTTAATATGAATCCCACCTACAAAGGTAAACCTGTAGTATATAAATATAAGTGAAGTACATGAGGCAAGGATCAGATAATCTGGAAATCCTACTGTGGAGAACAAACATGGATTTTTTTTTTTTTTTTCAAGCCACTTCAGGCATCTAGTAAGCAGGATGACATCTCACATCAAGCAACAAAATTCATTGATCACCTAAAGACATCCACAAACATTGTCCACAATGGAATTCCACTCATAAATTACTAGTTTGTAAATAGAGGAGGCTGAGTTTTGTAAAATAAGTTCTGTAATTTCTGTTAAAGAACATTTTCATAGGGCTTCCTGTTGAGTACATTTGCAGAAGACTGCAACGTAAGATGCTTAATTCATTCAGTTTACAATCAGTTTACATAAATTTATATAGAGCTTTTTTATTTTTTTAAGTGCTCATGTTTGTTTAGGAAGTGGCATGAAATGCGATTTCTCACTCTCTCTTTATGGACCCGACATTTTACTAGCTATAATAGGTCTCATTTAGTACTAAAGCTAATCTGATTGTACCGTTGTGTACAATGAAATCCCAATAAATGTTTCCATTAAAATACAAATTAGATTCATATTCGTTATCGAAACGCAATCATATTATTACATATGACCTACCTATTCGTTAACTAAACGAGATAGTCTCAAGCTTTTTTGCACCTTTAAGGCATTCCAATATGTGCAATTTCCGATGCGTCAGGTGACGTAATAAATAAAACCCAAATATACAAAATCAATGTGTGATATCTTAAGCCACTTTTGAAATTTTATATACGTAGTATAGTTAACATATGACGATATTATTTCTAGATTCTATCGATCATTAGAATGAAGAACCATTCTACAATACACTGCATTAGGATACCTAACATGCGCTCAATCTCCGTTACTTGGATGCTATCACCCGTAGTGGCTCGCTCATACAAAAAAAAAAAATTTAAAGAGACGGTATACTTTAACTTTACGAAATACAATGAATTAACCGTCTGTCATTCAAAATAGGCGCATTTATTATGCTGCAAACCACAGACTGTAAAATCAGTGTTAAATTTTTCAAATGATACATTAACAATAAACAAATTCCCTTACCCAGCTCACGTCGATCAAACCTTCGCAACGCGGTAAGGTACGCCATCTTGAGAACCGCATTTCCATCAAGCAGTAAAGACGCAAGAGCACAATATACGCCACCTATATAATTCAAAAGAACGGAACACCGCATTTGATAGGAAGTCTGGAGAAATAAGCTCAGCTGTGCACGGGAAGCTAACGTAATATATTACGTTTGTCTATCATGTGCTAACAACTAGTTTCATGAAAGAAATTCCAAGAGCAATTATCAAGCCACTAGTGTAATTTAATAATACTAGAAATATTTTATATTTAAAATATTCAGTACTTACAGCTTCATTCTTGTATAATTTACTCCTAATGCAGTTTACTTCCAACGTGAAGAAATATAAACATATCGAACTGCAGACAAAATACAAATATCTCTAACTTTAGTAGCAAATGTGAAATATTCACTCATGATACCGATGTTAAACTTGGTATTCTAATTTTCATCGAGGATGTAAACAGGTAGCAATTTTCTCACTATACATAGTTCCGGCTGTTGCATTTCGGAAAAGCTGATGAATATCCATTCATATATAATATAGTTTTAGTGTAAAACAATATAAATAGGCGATTAATTTCTTTGCCCACACTCCGGAGCACTCTGTTAACCGTCGAAATATAAACGGCGAGGGATGATTACTTCTTTCTTTACTCAAATGAAATCGTAAACTTTTCCTTTCATTTACGAAACATTCGAATAGTTTGGTTGTAGGAGGTCACACCTGCCATAATTTGAAAATGCTTTTCTAAAGCTGATAACTATGAATATAAGGCTTTCACACTTTCAAGTCTTCTCCATTTCGTAACACATGACAATGGTTAGAAATGGCAACCAATCGGACAACGGGTTTCACTTTCCTTACTGTAGAGCTGCCCAAAACAGAAAGTTAACTACGAAACTGTTTCCCCGACATTTCTTCAAGACTGTTTGTCGTTGTTGCGGTAAACTCTTAACATTGTGGACGTTCTTTCCTGAAGGGGGCGTAAGAGAAGAAAATATCTTATGAGAACTAGGTGTGCACGTTTTATGAGTGTCATTACCAACATGTGACCTCTATTCCCGGATTTTCGCAAAACATCATTGCGAAGGTGTGTGTGTGTGTGTGTGTGTTGGAATGATTGTAACTGTGCCAACACATACCTTAAAGAGTTTTAGTATTTTTTGTTTATATTATGTAAGGAGGCTTACGTACATTAAACGCTTCCTACTTTGTGCTTAACATGTGATAGAATGACTCTGAACGAAACTGAATTACTCATGAAGAATCAATCAATCAATCGAAACCTAAGAAACAGCTTGATGGATCACAATAACGAAATTATTAATATTAACGGAAATATCCCTTTTAAAAATGAAACAGTAAAATAGACCAACCGACCGGAGAACCTATGCAAGTAACAGAACATTACTAGCCTGATATATAATAAAGCACAACAAAATGTGAAATATAACTTCACATTTTTATCCTAAAATTTTCATTTCACAATCTTTCGAATAATTCCAAGAGGGAAAAAAAGGACATCGACCTTTATTAAGAAATACTCAGTCTGAAAAAGGTAAAAACAAATGTAAACTGCTTTGCTAATATTTTTTTCCTCAGATATTATTAAATAAATGACATTGATTCTGTAGATATTTTATTATAAAATAAGTGTTTCCATAAATTCTTAATTATTTCGATTAAATAAATGTTAATTAATTGATTTAATACATTGGTAAAGCTTAAGTGTAGGAGCCGCTGGTGCAGGCAACTCTCAAAAATATTCTAATAGATTTTAATAAAAGATCCTAATAAAAGATGAAACTTTTAAAATAAATGTATCAAAAGTTACATACCGTAGTTTCATAAGCAGTAAAAATAATAAAAAAAAAAATCATATGCTGATAAAAACAAATTAAATTCTATCAAAAACAAAAACAAATTAAATGCTATCAAAATATTAAAATAATATAATACTATTTAATTAATGTAATAAAATAGAAACATTAATTGTTTATCAGTCAAATGAGTGATTGTGATTTAATTTGAAGTGCGATTACAACAGTCGATTGTGACACTGCTTAATTGCACTTTCCCCTGTGAAGATGCTTCGCTGAACTTCACCTGGAACTTGCAGTAAAACATGTTTATGATTTTTTTTTTTAATATTTAAAATTTTTAAACTTTTTTATAAAGTATATATTGAAATTGAAAATGTGTATCTCAAAAGTCAATCTGCAACAAAAAATAACTCTGTGGTTTCCAAAGCATGGTCCATGAATCCTTCTGCAATTGATTGTGCTACAGAAATGAATTACATAACAGTTACAAACAAAATTGTCCAGACTGCTATAAAGCACTTTGTTGCAGAGGCATTTATTATTATTATTATTATTATTATTATTATTATTATTATTATTATTATTATTATACGAGTTTCTCCATGGACTCAGAAGACTTATCACGGGAGACCCACACTACCCATTGTTCACACAGTGCTTGTCATAACTCCTCTTAAATATATTCACTGTCAGGGCATTCACAACTGCCTTTGGCAATCCATTCCAGTCATTCGCCACTCTCGAAGCAAACTTCGGGGTACTCCTGGTTTTCCCTCTCTCTTCTCGCCATGTACTAAAAGTTTTCATTTATATCAATGTTATAGAATCTCTTCGCTAATAATTAGTTTATATCATGTCTCTTCTTTTCTGCCTGTCAATTAGACTTTGCAACTCCACACCTCAGTCTATCCTCATAGGGAGCATTCCACAGATCAGTCAGGAGCTGGTCACTCGTCTCTGCATTCTCTACGCTACCTCCTGATCCCCAAGAAATCCAGGTGATCAAATCTGCACACTAGTCAAGATGAGGCCGAATCACAATCTATAAAGAGGGATAATAACCTCCTTATCTGTAATTGTCAATGTGCCCTTCAAATCCAAGTAATCCTTTGAGTTATTTTATCATCTTTTGCAACATGTTCTCTGAAATTCAACTCTCTATGCACCATCATTCTCAAATCCCTAGCCTCGTCGATTTCCTGCAGTCCAGTACCATTCGTGTAATATTTTCATCCTGAAGTGCATAACCTTACGTTCTGCAACATTAAATTGAATACTTATATAAAAACAAGATTGTCCAGATGTTATCTGATGTTACTTGCTTAAATTGAATACTTATATAAAAACAAGATTGTCCAGATGTTATCTGATCGTCCACGATTACAAAGTTTCCATCTAATTTCGTCACACTGTTGAAAAATATGTGAAATTCTCCTATCCTATTCTTCTCGTCCGTCCCTTAGGACGGATTGAGTACCCCTAATAAGGGGCTTACGGCGAATCAATGCAGCTGGTTCGTCACTCCTCTGCTGTATCCCCTAAGGGCAATATTCATGACTGTAGCCGGTTTGCCTGGGGAACGAAAAACCCGAGTTTCCAGTTGAAAAAACCCTACCTCCGTATGAGACCGACTAATTCACATTTCGTCGAAAGAGACCAGATAAACATTCTCCCGACTGACGGGAATCGAATCCAGGTCTTTCAACCAAAGGGGTTCGTCTATATCCACTGAGCTAGCATGCTGTATGTGAAATTCAATAATGATAATTTTAATGAATTTAGTAATAAGTTAAGAACAAAAACCTACAAAAAACTATTTATATGGTTTTTAAAATCACAAAATAAAGAAAAAATACAATAGGGATTTATACAGAATTTAGGAATTCGATGGCGACTTAAAAAATTACTCTAAAGCCAAATAGCATGCTTGTAATTACTTAATTTTACTTTCGAGAAGTACACTGTTACTTGCTTAATAAGTCTTTATAATTCTTGTGTAACGTTGTGAATTCACCTCTTTAGATATGACTCTGGTTTGACGAGGAATAGCATTCCGTTTTCTATCTAGTAAGCCTTGGATTCGAATCCCTTCGATATCATGGTTGTACGTGGTAGATGAATTTCGTCACCAGGTATGAGACTTGAAGCTTGAAAGCTTCAGGTCATACATTGAGCTCTTACCTCTGGCTCCAAGTATCTTTAAAAAAAGTTCTGTTTGTTCTCTAAATGAGTCCCGGATTATGTAATCCTTATTAGACTATAAGAAAAGGGGGGATTTTTTGCTTTATGTAAATCATAAATAATTACATAAAGAAAAAAAATTTTTTTGGTATTAAAATGCCACAAATGGGAATCTGGAAAAGCGATTAAAGGTGATCGCAATTATACTGTTTATTTTGAAGAATTATACAAGCCTTAGGTGGTAGCTTATTTTCAATTCTTTAGAAGTTTAACTACAGTCTTGATTACTGAAGAGCGAAGTGGCATAAAAAACACGTTTAGTTATGACCTTTTTCTTGACCACTAGTATCAATAAATTAAAGACTTAATTCTGCATGTTAGTCAAGTTAATAATAGTTTAATATCCGACATGTTTCACTGACTAATATCTGTCAGCATTTTCAAGGATACACTGGTAAGCAATGGAAAGTAACAAAAACTAGGAAACTAACCGACAATTCCAAAAATTATATAAAGTTATCACTGTGTGTGATACAATATGCGTGTCGCAAGATATTTGTTAAGATATTTATTGTAATTTTCATGACAGTGCATTTCTTTTTGGTTAAATGATCTGATTAGAGTTTTCCATATATCTGGTAGGATTAGGCCTTGATTCTTATTTAAGTTACCTGTTGAACGGGCGACTGTAGCAGCTTTTTTGAATGTTCTGGAATGGTAGTTCTCTTCTATGTAGGGCATATGACTCATATCCCATTCAATATTATGGTTGGTAGAGGCGAAGTGGGAAGAAAGGCCTGATATATCTTGTCTGTTATTCCTTACATAGCCTATGTGTTCTTTCTTTCTCGTTTCAAAACTTCTAAATGTCTGTCCGATGTAATTGATACCGCATGAACAGGGTATGCTATAAACTCTAGAGTATTTGTAGAAAGGATGGCTATCTTTCGGGGATCTTATAAGCTATTGAATGGTCTCAATAGGTTTGAAGGTTACTCTGATATCATATGGTTTTAGAAAAGAGCTAATTTTTTGGATATGGTACTAACAAATGGAATTGTTATAGAGCTGATGTATTGGATTTCATCTCGTTGTCTTTGCGGTATGTCATTAAAGAGAATCTTGTTAATTATTCTTGTAGGGTAGCCATTTAGGGATAGATCTCTGGATATTTTCATTAATTCTTCTTGTAAGTCGCCAGGATCTGTGATACTCTTTTTTTTGAGCATATGGATAATGCTGAGTTTCTGGGATATGTGGTGAGACGAGTCGAAATGGAGGTAGCGTCCAGTGTTAGTAGGTTTTCTATATACCGACAGGTTGATGCTATTGTCAGTTTGTTTCTTAATAAGGACGTCTAGGAATGGAAGTTTATTATCTTTTTCTAGTTCCAATGTGAACTTGATAGTGTTGTGGAAGCAATTAATTTTGTTTAGATAATCTATTAGTTCTTCTTTTTTTGTGATTCCAAATGATGAAGATGTCGTCAACGTACCTAAATCATACGGTTGGTTTAGGGGTAATTTGGGATAAAATTTGAGTTTCCAAATTTTCTAAGAATAGGTCGGCACAAGAAGGAGAGAGAGGGCTACTCATGGTATGAGTAGCCCTCTCTCTCTCTCATGGCTAATCCAATAAGTTGTTTGTAGTAGGTTTTTTCCCATGTAAAATAATTCGAATTTAAACAATGTTTGAACAAGTTGGTGAGGTTTGGTGGGAACAAATTTTATAAGATGTCGATGGTTTAGGGGTAATTTGGGATAAAATTTGAGTTTCCAAATTTTCTAAGAATAGGTCGGCACAAGAAGGAGAGAGAGAGAGGGCTACTCATGGTATGAGTAGCCCTCTCTCTCTCATGGCTAATCCAATAAGTTGTTTGTAGTAGGTTTTTTCCCATGTAAAATAATTCGAATTTAAACAATGTTTGAACAAGTTGGTGAGGTTTGGTGGGAACAAATTTTATAAGATGTCGATGACTTCTGAAACTAGGATATTTGTGAATAGAGATGTGACATCCAGGCTATCCACAATATTATCTTCAGAGATACGGTTGTTTTTTTAATTTCTCCGAGAAATGTTGGGAGTTCATGATATGAGAATCCATGTTGTGAATGTGTAATGGTGTACCTTCTTTATGGATTTTGGGAACACCATATAGTCTTGGAGTTAACGGATGAATAGATTTTAGTTTTTTTATTAAGTCCACAGGCCAGTTGGTAATATCACGTAATAGTTCATTGGTATCAAGATGGTTTTTGTGAGTAGGATCTGTGTTAAGAACATCTGTCTGATAATAGATCAATAATCTATTATCAGACAGATGTGTCTGATAATAGATTATTGATCTTTTCTTCATATTCCTTAGTATTTAAGATGACAGTGCTGTTGCCCTTGTCTGCTCTCATTATAATGATTTCTTTGTTGTTCTTTAATTTCAGTAGTACTTTTCTTTCCATATTGCTAGAGTTGGTGTGAAAATATCTAGAGGGAGCGGAGAGGATTAAGCTGCATTTTAATCGAAGGTCATTGCCTATTGTGTGTGGAAATAATGAGAGGGCTTTCTCTAAGTTGCAGATAAAGTCCATTTTTGGAATAGTAATAGTAGGTTTTAAGGGCGAAATTGAATCCTTTTTTGAGAATAGCAATCTCTGGTTTTGTTAAGATGTGATTAGATTGGTTCACAATGACTTGGTTGTCTGGTAGGGAAGGTTTAGAGTTGATGTGATTATCATATAGTGCGTGAAATTTTTTAATTTGTGTCTTTTTACTTTGATTGAAAGTTTTTGTATAACTTTTTTGAATGTTTAGGTTAGGCCCATTCTGATTTTATTCAGCTATTTTTGTAATAATTTCTGTTGGTATTAAACTTTTAGCTGAAGAGTTTTTATATTTTATATGAAATGCAGGTATATGCAACGTTTCCCGTTCTTTAGGTTCCTTCTAGTTGTCGACTAGAATTTGTTTGTCATAGTTCAACCGGCTCCTGAGTTAATCGATGTCTGATACTTGTTCAAACATCGATTAACTCAGGAGCCGGTTGAACTAAGACAAAAAAATTCTATATCTTAGATATCACTGATATCTAAGTTCATGTCAGTGACAACTAAGCATGGAGATTGACTGCCACCAATTTCCAAAAGTTAGGACTTAAAGTGTTGACATATTCTCTTTGAGGAATAAAAGGCATTAAATAATTTGCTATTATTTATTTTTCATTAAATTATCATTTGCGATCAACCAAAATGATTTCAAATCTCTCGCCTACGATGTTATGAAGGCTGCTAATTTATTTTTTTTTATAAAAATAATCAGCTAAAACAAGGTGAAGGGTAAAAAATGCACTGGAAAATAAATTTAAAACTCGTTAATTTTTGATAATTTATAAATGTTAATTATACTTTTTAAATTTTGATAATGCATTATTCATGAACCGAAAATAAACCTCATTTGATCTACGAAAGTCAATATAATACAGTACTTTGAAACATAAACACATAATTAAAACAAAAGTTATGTAATCGCATAACTAAAGTCTCTATATCACACAGCTTAAATTAATTTTTTTCCAATAAAATTATTAACATATGTATTATGAAATGCTTTTGCATTTCATAATGACTTTTTCATTCTTATTTTATATTGGACAAAACCATTAAATACTCCAAAATGAGCTATAACTATTATGCTTAAGATTCCATTCTCCAAATTGCAGTATGAATTTCGCTGCATTATTTAAATCAACCCTTACATAAACGTAGATGTGAAATAATTAGATCCTCACTTCTGCTAATATGGTCTTATCTCTTTTCCGCTGTACAAAAGTCATTGACTTTCTTCAAGCATCTCTTCAACTCTACACTGTGGTGATTAAACTTTAAGTACTAGGGTTCATTAACACCCTCGTAGCTATTTGTAGCTGCTCTGTATATTTTACTACGCTTCACTGAAGAACTGAACTTGCTACTACTGTATGACGCAGCAGAGATTCGGGACTCAGCAACAGTTGAATAACTGAAAGAAGCACTGGATGAGATTTATTTGGGCAATGAAAACATAATCATATCAGATGCACGCTTATCTATCGTATAAATAAATACCACTAAAATCAGGAAATATGATAAAGTAAAAAAAAAAAAAAAAAGAGCCGAATGAATCTGAAATTTCATTCATTGAAGACGATTTCATATATTGGGAGTAATGCCGTTTTTTAACCTTGAATATCGGAACATGTGTATTACAAAATGTGGGTTGGTTTGTGTCGAGCGAGGTTAGAGGCGAGGTTTTACTTCCACTAGGACCCTTCCGCCCCCTCCTCCCAACTAGAAACGTTAAATTAACGTTTCCAGTTGGGGGGAGGGGGTCCTAGTGGAAGTAAAATCTGCATGAGTTACATGAAGCTTTTTCTCGATTCATCGTCAATGGACATTTGCATCTAAGCTGGCTGCAGTGTGAAGGATGTCTTCTATGGGGGTAATTTTCGGAAAATAAATAGAAATGACGACAATTCCAAAAATAGTTCCAAAAGAAACTGAAGAAGAAGAAGAAAAGATAGTTCTGTATATCTGAATGAGTGGATGACAGTTGCACTTTTTCTTGCATAAAAATAGGATTTATTGCTGAATTATTTATGGGTAGCGATAAGACATGAAAATTCCTGATTTGTAACGGAAAATGTTTCTGTATTCACCATACTCAGTGCGTCATAAATAGTCATCCTATCATAGACCATTATCAGATTATCAAGTTTTTTTGATTAGCTCTTAAAGATTTAACTTTTTAAGAGGAATCGTTAAACTTCGAGGATTCCTTAAACAAAACAATCAATTGTCCTCTCTTTTCCTCTTAAAGCTTTGCACCCCTAGATAAGAGTGGACAAAATTTATTCCTTGAATCAAAAAACTGATGGTACTAAGACAGAAAATTCACCTTTTGGAATTACCTGGAATAATGTTTCATAAGTGGGTTTTATATTAATAATTATCGTAATAATGGAAATGCAAATTTATGTAAGAAATGCCAAGAACATCTTAATTTTATTGTCTGATGTACTAAGCTAAAGCGAGTTATAAGATCTCCTCAACTTTGCGTATATTAGTGCATTACTGTTAAAGTATGCAACAATAAACACTAAGTAGTCAAAATATCAGCGAATTGGAATCCACGCGACTATTTATAAATAGTACAATGTATTTAAGGACAATATTGATTTTCAAGCGTGTTTACGATAATGGACAAAGGTTGTGTCTGAGCAAACAGGCAAACTGGCCAGAAGAACAGCATCAGTAGGCATATTATGCTGGCTTCATAGCTTTAGTTGCCTCAACCGTAATTCCAAACAACATCCACCATAAAACACGCTAGGTGTACAAAACAAAAAGGAAAAAAAGGTGTGCAGTGGCTGCAGAACGACCAAAAGAAGAATTATCTACATCAGTGTTTCTCAAAGTGTGGTACGCGAACCTCTGGAGGTACGCGAAAGGTCGTTAGTGGGTACGTGGCAATTTTAGGCTATTCATAATTAAAGGAGTCATTATATTTTTCAACAAACAGTGCAATTAGATACAACCGGGATAAAACGGCACTAACTAATGAATCACATCCTCCTCCTCCAACAGAAACTGCTGTATAGACCAAGCAAAACCATATGTTGCCGGTGGAACATATGGTTTTGTTTGATACCACCCCCGTCGTTAACGTGTTAAAACTAAGAAATATATAGTGAATGTGTTTCAGATATTATGGGATTCGGTTGAAGGGAATTATCATTTCAAATCAACTGCTGAAATGCTAATTTGTCTTTGGTTCGCGCGATCTTTGGTTAATACCGCACCAATCATATGCAGTTCTTCGCTGCTCTACGTATCTCAAGTCTTGGAAAGAAGATGACGCTATTTGGGTAGATGACTTTGACGATGCACACAAAGAAACTGTTCTCGATGCCAAAAGTAGTGATAGCGAGTAGGAGCTTCTTGGTAAGTCGCACCATTTTCAGTTTTTTTCTGAAAACTTTAGTTTCCAAAAATTCCCGCACGTATCTCGCAACACAATTTTTTAGCTTTAATTTTGGGAAAAAAGTTAGAGTTATATTCGAGTAAATACAGTATTTTTTTTTTTTTTTTTTTAGCTTTCAAATTCTTACGTATGGATATTGGTTAAAGATTGGATTTATAAAACCCCCAAAAGAGAGCAATATAGCAAATACAAGTAGCTGTAAGCAACAAGAAAACGTTGATATTGCATCTGGATCAAATGAAATGGATAAGAGTGTGTCGTCTGACATCTCTAGAGAACCAAAATTTAAAAATAAATCATATTTTTTGTTTACATGAACATATAAATTCAAATAAAATAGATATTTAATTTTATTTAATATTTTAAATTAATTAATTTATTTTTAATGAATTAATGAATTTCTTTTTTTATTACGGTAATTAATTAGGGAATACTTGGTAATGATGAAAATTTAAGAAGGGGTACGCATATATCTGAAGTTTGAGAAACACTGATCTACATGAACACGAAGAAAGATTTCTATTCCTGATATCTTCAATACTGAATAGATTTGTTGATATTTTTGCCGTTATTTCCTCCCTTTCCTTATAAATTCTACACAAAATGGGATATATTCTTCTGTTGATATTCTCTGTTTCTTAATGTTTCTTGATGATACCGACCGTTCTTTAAATTATTAGACGGTATCAAATGTCTCCATCAAGACTTTAGCTTGTATCATCAGAAGTATATAGTATATAAATATACACACACACATATAGGAGGGTCATTTCAAATTTTCTCTGCACCAACGCTCATGCATGCATGCATGGGCAATGAAATGATGCAATAGTTTTCATCTTCATCATTTACAACCAGATTCTGAGTAAAAGTATTGTGAGTGCTCGTTTCCTGTTTTAGTGTTTTTGTTTCGCGAAATATGATTTAAAAATAGAGAAAGAAGCTAATTAAGATCGGAAATCGGATGACAAGTGCTTCATTTTCTCATGATGATAATAATCATCATTGGTTCGACACCTCTATGTGGATCCTAGTCTTTTTTCAGAAACTTCTGCCAGTTTTCATTATTCATTGCTAAGTTCCTCCAGTCTTTAACTCCCAAGGTCCTGGATCACTCACTCACTTCATCTTCCAATCTCAATTTAGGTCTTCTAATTTTCCTTTTTCCTTCTGGCCTAGTATTGAATATCTTCTTAACAACGCTGTTATTATCCATACGTATAATGTCCCTCCCCAACTTAATCTATTGATTTTAATGTACTTAATAATGTCTGACTCACTAAATAATCTATCCAATTCATAATTGTAACTTTTTCTCCACATTCCATTCTCTGTGCTGCTCCAAAAATATGTCTGAGAATCCTTCTTTCAAATCGACCTAAGTCTTTTATTTGCCATTGATAATATCCAGTTTCAGAGAAATAAGTTAATACTGGTCTTATAAGCACATAGTTATTTTTGTCTTTCTTGAGATCAAATGTGACTTTGTTTTCCTAAGTCCACAGAGATATCTACTTGCGGAAAGAATGCGTTTCCGAATCTCAACACTGGTGTTATTTTTATAGTTAACTTCTGATCCTAGGTATATAAAGCTACGCTGGATCAGAAGTTAATTATAAAAATGATTTATGTCAAATTTATAGGTGCCAATTTCGATTTGAGAAGGATCATCATCACACATATTTCTTGTTACTGTCATATATTTTGTTTTTTCTCATAACTGATCTGTTCCCTAAATTGAAATACCCACTCTGCGGGAAAAAGGAAAAGCTTCACGACCATTGACGAAGTTCTGCTGAAGCTACCCGTCTTATCAAACATCAAAAAATATTTTCTTATTAGATCAGCTTTTTTATAATCAGATTGAACTGATGACCCATTCCTCACAAATTTCACTCTCAGCTTTTACACTTTCCACTTCTTGTATTTTATAGAAATATTTTCATGGCGACTGTTCATCTGAATTAGTATCACTGATTCTCCCCTCCCTCTGTAAAATCCATTGAACCGTGTGTAACAACTATCTAACACTTCTTAAAGTTCAAATCCAAACTCACAGAACAACTTTTCCTTTTTTTTTTGTTCATTCATTCTTACTACTGCTACACTCTGGAGTGGTATCCCATCTTTTGTGTTTCTCAAGGAATATAATCCACAAGTCTTCAAATCAAATGTGAACAACTTCCTATCACCATTTACCTATATTCTCAACAACTAGAGCGAGTGTTCATCCAACAAAGCAACAATAGACGAACACAGCAGTTAGGAAACAATAAAAATATCAATGCGATGGGACACTCTCTCTCTCTCTCTCTCTCTCTCTCTCTCTCTCATAACACTAACTTAAAATTTAAATAAATATATAAAAATAAAAGTAAAATAATTATCCCAAATCAACATTCATTGCAGTAATGTAGTGCGTAATTACAAATCTCAGGATCTGATCAAGATTTCAATGAAATGACGATTTGTGTATTCGATTCTGTTTTATTTTCTCTATTCTATTTCGATTCAATTCGATGATATTTTTATAAAAATATCAAAATTCCAAAACATTTTGATAATTTTTTACAGTGACTTACCCTTATAAACCTAAATTTTAAAACGCTAAGCTGCAAAATCTTGACAAGTTTTAGTAAATATCTTGTTTTTCGCAAACGTCTGTTGATCTGTTTTTGGCTAAATGGATAGCGTCTTCAATCTTCAACATGCCGATAGTGTATTCGAATCCCACTACGGACATGGACGTTTGTCAATATCTTTAGGTGAGAGATGAATTTCATCTCCTGGTGAGAGATCACCACTCCGTTTATTGAAGGTCTTAAACTTGAAACAAGTAAAAAAAAAATGAATTTTTTTACTTGTTCCAAAGTTTGAATAATTTATATAATATTCATTTTATATGCAATTCCAAATTTTATTTATTAAAAAAAAAACCGATACTGTTCTTTCTCTGACCAACTTACCAGAGAAAAATCATTCATCCAGACAGTATTTCATGCTGTTCTTTAATAACTTACCAGCAAAAAATCATTTATGCAGACAATATTTCATGCTGTTCCTTAATTAGATATAGCGTTACAAACTGGTAATATGACTCAAGTAACAATAGCCAAGGAAACAACAGTTTCCTAATAAGTCATAAGATATGACATCATCGCTTTACAAGGAATTTTAAATATTGCTTAATTTCTACTTACTTTGTATGTAAACAATGGTTGCGATGAAATGGGTAGTGAAAGGCCTCTTGGTATATTGACCCCCTTAGTCAATACATTTGACCTCTTTCACAATAGTATTATTTATTAGTTGGTATCAGAAAATCATTCTTCCTTATACTGAATTTGTCATAGTTTTGGTGACGCGCAGCTGTTGACTCATCATTTATTTCTTGTCAATTCTATTTTCAGGCCGTTTTTGTCTATTACTTAGCAGGAGAAATCCTGAAATCTCCATCCTAACAAAACACGGCAAGTCAGTCTCACGTGGGGCTAGGAAAATTTCTTCGCTTCTCGATGAGATTCAAATGTAACCCGTTACAAACATGGGCCATAAATTTTATAAATACGTCTCGCAGAGTTCACAGTAATGTACAACTCAGAAAAGGATGATTTCTTGATTGCGTCATGAATTTGCGAGTCTTCAGGTCGTAGAAGATTATCATTGCCCTATGGGAAACTACCACGCTACTTTGTTAATGATAGCAAGCAATTTTATAAGCTAGGTTTTAATCCCTTTTCCCAAGTAAGCAAACAGACAAGTAAGTCAAGTTTGCGCCTGAACCTAGTTCAAGTCTGAATTGCTTGGTATCTTTAACGTATATATTATACCCAAGGTAAAAAACTTTCTACATCTTACTCTCATCCTGAGATTTTGATTTAATAAGGTCAAAGCACCTTGTAGCAACTTGTTTAGGTAAAACGTATAAGCTCCGCATTACTTCAACCTTTTTTTTTTTTTTTTTTTGGTCTGACTTCCACTGACGAGACCTCAATAAAGGTCGAAACCGGTCTGGGTAGTGGCCCTTGCCTTTAATGCATAGCATCATACATCTCCGCAAGGGAATTTGCTTTGCATTAGGGGAAAATACTAAGGAAAGTGATCAGATCTTACTCCACCTTTACCACGAGTTGCCTCAGACTTGAGCTATATTCAGGCGCAAACTTGACTTACTTGTCTGTTTGCTTACTTGGGAAAAAAATATTAAACCCTAGCTTATAAAATTGGTTGGTATCTTTAACATAGAATATACCCTAGATAAAAAACTTTCTATACCACTCTACTTATTAAGAGACCTGAAATGGCATTAAAAAAAGGACCATATTTGGTTTCCAGAGTAAGGCTCTGGAAACCAAATGAAATTAAAAATGAATTTAAAAATTTAAAAAAAACCCCCGGAGAACTATGGTTTCAGGATCTCGAAAGACGTGTGTGGATCTAAATGAAATCATTACCTAAAAATTCTTATTTGTTTAATATTCTGTTCTTTGTTTGAATGTTGGGCAATTAAGAATGAAAAGCATGCAAACATTACAAATATTGACATTTTAAATTCAGAATGATAAGTCGATAATTGGGTTTGTTTAACTTAGTTCCAACTAGTGAGGAACAGTGAAAATGTTAGTAATCAGTTTTCTTTCCTTGAATAGCGACATTATAAATCGTTATTGAAAGTGAACTGAGAATAAATTACATAATTAGAAAATATTAAAAAGTAATATGCTTTGAAATAATGTTGGATCTTAAATATCCACTATTTATATGTAATATTTATTTTTAAAATACGTTTGCTACATTCCAACAACCTCAGAATTCGTTTTCGTCATTTTTTCCCCAGTTGCATATTTCATTTTCAGTTGTTGTGATGCAGTAGATAATACGTTAGCAGCTAAAATTGCTCAGCGTTTTCATGTGAATATTTTTTACCTGAAATTTTTTTAATGGTTTTACTGGAACACGCTAATCAATTTGCAAATATAGTACCCTCGCCATGTTTGCTTCTTTCGAACTATATTTTATCTACGGTTTTCAACGAAATGTATAGAAAGGAACTAGTAACCAAAGTTTATATTCTGTTAATATAATATAAGCACGTAAACACAAGAAAGATATTTAATTAGCCAAATATTTCGGTCTGAAAATTGCAGACCATCTTCAGTGGCACTACAAGAACAGTTTTAAAAATACAAGGTGGAATACTAACAATAGATCATTTAAAAATAGAACAAGCCGAGTGATGTTATATCACTAAGTGTTAAAGGGAATATTTTTAAGCAGAGACATGATTGAAATAAAGATATTAATTAATAATTTTAAATAACATAAAATTAATATGAATTAATGAGTTATCCTGATTAGACTTTCACAGATTTTTGATACAGATATACAGTCATTCCGATTCAGGTTAGGACGATGGAGTAAGGCCTCTACGCTTTCTTTGAATAAACGTTTAAATTTATAGCGAGATCTATGTAAGAGGCGAGTTTTTGACCAAAGGATGCTGTGGTTAGTTTCTATCCCGTGCTGAGCCAATCCAGATTTTTCGGGTTTGTTGTGATGAATGGAGGATTGATGTTCTTGGATGCTTTTTTCTAGAGAGCGTCCAGTTTGTCTAAAATAGGAGAGATCACAGTTGCAGGGAATTTGATAAACTCCAGGAAGAAACATAGTTGAGCGTTTGTCTTTAGGAGAAGGAAAATGGAAAGATAATTTGTTAATAGGTGAATAAGTAGCTGTTAACTCATATTTCTTCACAATTCTTGAGATAGGTTCTGAAATCCCGGAGATGTATGGAATTGGAACTCGACGTATTGAATCTTTGTTGTTTAGTGGTGGATTATAAGAATCGAGAAGATGTTGTGTACTCTTTTCAGAAAAGCCATTGAGTTTCATGTGTTGTTGGATAGTAGAAAGTTCTTTCTGTAGAAAATTAGAAGTAGAACAATTAGTTTGGGCTCTTCTGATTAGACATTTTAAGATTCCTGTTTTTTTGACAAGGATGATGGGCTGATTCTTTAAGAATATAACGACCTATAAACGTTGGTTTCCTGTAAACTGTAGTTGTAAGAGTATTTGAAGGTGACCGGATGAGGAGAACGTCTAAAAATGATAACTGGTTGTTTTTTTTTTTTCATTTCCATAGTAAACTTTATACGATGATGTAAGGAATTGATACTGTTTAAAAAAGAAGGTAAGGAGTCTTTGTTGTGAGGCCATACAGTAAAGATGTCATCTATATATCTTACACAAAAGGATGGTTGAGGGAAAATAGATGAGAAGAGGACTTTTTCTAGATGTTCTAAATAAAAGTTGGCTAAAGCAGAAGAGAGAGGACTTCCCATGGCCGTTCCTTCTACTTGGCTGTAAAATTTGTTTTGACATAAGAAATATCCAGAGTGTATTACGAAATCGAATAGTTTTATAATGTCTTCTGGAAAAATGTCAGCCAGTAATTTTAAAGTCTCCTTGAGAGGTACATTTGTATATATGGTCTGCAATTTTCAGACCGAAATATTTGGCTAATTAAATATCTTTCTTTTGTTTACGTGCTTATATTATATAATCATTATGTCACAAGTATCCTTAAAATATGAAATTATATTCTGTTAGACCGTAATGCCTACGTTAAAGTGTGAGGTGCGCCCCCTTGGAACAGGTAAATCATGAGTTAAATAATATTGATAAAATAATAATCATTTTCCAAAATAAACGAAATATTTTAAGTATGTATTTTTTTTTATTATTTTAAACATTTTTTTTATTTTTAAACACCTATTTATCTATTTTCTATAAATAGGTTTCTATTTTTTTCCTTATTTTAAATATCTACATGTGTTTTTTCTTATTCTAAATATCTGTGTATCTTTTTCTTATTTACCGCTGTTTTTTTTTTATTTTAAATATTTATGTGTACTTTTTTATTTTCTAATGTATCCATTAATGTTTTTTTGTGTGTGTGTGTTACAAAAAAATATATGAAATTCTTCGATTAAATTAAATAAATAATATTAAGACAAATATTTGTGTTGATTACTTTATGAAAAGATGCAGGACTGTTAAACTTTGGAAACCAGTGCTGTAATTGCTCTGCTGAATGGTGTTTGATTAGCATCCACTCACATTCAGTATGTTTATACTGCCTGTTTATCCACACCAACTATTTAAATATGATGTCGAAAACATGATTCGTATATAATGAGCTACTTAAAAATTTCCGGACTTGTCACAATGATTTCAGTATGATAGCAGTGTAACTTTTAAGTTACACTGCTATTATACTGAGGGAAAACTGACGTCCAGGAATTGTTCTTTTACTGTTTCGTTATGAATTAATCTCATATAAATAGCCAATATAACAGTACTTCCAAGTAAAGGCAATTTAATGCTTAGTTTATTATGTTTTGTGATTTTCCAAATGAGCTCTGCTAAAGAGCAGCCGCATCAAGTTTTGTTTCAAATCCGGTGAAACTGCTTTGAAAACTTAGCAGGTATTCATACAGCATTTCAGTACAACATACCCAAATAAAGACAAGAAGTTCCAGTCGAACATTCAGAACACGGTGATTATTATTATTATTATTATTATTATTATTATTATTAGGGAATGTTTATCGGGAATTCGTTCCTGCAAGCCAAACTTTATAATCATCAGAATTACTTGAATAAGTGTTTAATGAAAATGTTCCCGAAGAACGACAGGAAAAGTGGTGCGCGCACACACATACAAAACTGCTTCACCAAATCAATGCCTCAACGCACATTACGTTATCTATACATACAATGATTTAAACTAAAAACAAAATGGCTGTGCTCGTTTAGCCTAGTTCTTTCTGACCGCTGCTTTTTGTTTCCCAAGATGAAGTAACACAAAGAAGGCAAGTTGGGAGATGTCGGAAATTCAGACCAAATCTCAGACAACGTTGATGGTGAGCTCAGAAGAAAACCACCTGTTTTATTTATTTATTTATTTATAGTAGTGGCAGACAAGCTGAATTCTACGTATAAATTTGTAAGGGGTTAATTTGAAGAAGTTACAGTTATTTGGAATTACAACTAAAATAATTGAAGGTATGAGACCAATTCATTATGGCTGTTAACAGCAGGTGCAGGTATTCTCGGACTGGTTTGCGAAATGAAAAACTCTAATTTCCGAGAGAGGTTAAATCCTGCTACTTCCATATGAGACCGACTAACTCTCATCGTAACTAGAAAAGTCCTTAGGAAAGTTCTCCGAGTTTTAGACAAGATTCAAGCCTACGGCTTTCTAACAGAATGGTAAATCTTGCGATTACGCTATAAAGGCGCTCGCACTTTAAAGAAACTAGGTCAAGCCTGCATTCATATTTCAACTAGTCCGAGAAGTTCTCCACTTTAAAAAATTAGCATCTGGAGGGTCTATTTATATCCTCAAATGTAACAAGTTTCCAGTTTCTATTAAGTTTCTATTACCACTCGTTAAAATTTTTATTTTAAAAAATAAATGTAAGGAGGAAATAGTCGCATCTGCAAAGGGTCGTAAACCAAACCTGGTTTACGACCCTTGGTTTTATAATAAGTTTGTTTTATACGGTCGTAAGCCAGTGATAAGTTTATTTTATTGATTTGAACCTGGAATAAAAATAATGTACGAAATTTTTTGCTGTCCCTAATTATTATTTTTTAGTTTGTGATTCTGATCACAATGCTTTGAAATTTGTAAAAGCGTGTTTGCTCATCTTTTACATTTTTGATTTTTGAATGCATACAATCAGAAGTGTTCGAAAATGTCGCAAGGATTAATAAAATTCCTGGAAATCAGTAAATCTATGAAATCATACTATATTTTTATTTATTTATTATTTTGGAACTGTCCACTCAGTCTCCAAAAAAGTTAGATAGTGCTAAAACGCCTCAACTACTCCCTACAAGTAATTAAAAAACATTAGCTGATTTATTATTATTATTATTATTATTATTATTATTATTATTATTATTATTATTTTGGTGAGGGAAAAGCAAATTTTGCTATTACTCTTTTACATTAAAACAAAATAGGTCGGCTTTCGTAATGTGTAATCTTGCTCGATTTGATTTAATATTATGATCATTTAATTCACTTACACATAAAAGCAGTAAAATTTATCGCTCTAATTCTAATTTTAATTCCAGTTGCATAGAATAATCTAGATGGTCAAAATGTGGAGCGGTTGTTCCTTCACCTTTCATGCTAAACAAACTGAATTTGCAGACCTTACGATTTATAAATTATCGTTTTCCCCTCGGAAAACATTTTTTTAAAATAATAATAATAATAATAACAATAAAAGTTTTATGGAGTAGGCATCTATCCCAGAGCACATAAAAATAAGTTTCAGACAATTAAATCACTCCATATACTAAACAAAAATGACATACTTTATTGCTACATTATTATACTCTCAAATATAATTCGTATGCAGTTACTATTCTCTTCTCTTAATCGTTTTCTGCGATCTCGTAACGATGAAAACGACCCTATGTATATATTTAGCAGCAGGTGTAGCCTGCACCGCCGACCTGGCAAGTTTTAGAAGCTATAAATACATAAACACATATCAGCTATAAATAAGAATCAAGTTCTTGGTCAGCATGGTACATTCATATCGTGGGAGATTTATTACTTTATGTAGAAGACTTGATTAACAAACTGTAATTCAATACTGCATTTTTATTTATTATTATTATTTTTTATTAATTGATGGAATTTACAATTAAAGGATACCTGCCGAAAGTTATGCTTTATTCTGTTGACAGAAATTGCACGTTTCGTTTTGCTTTCTTCTATCCTGACGGTCCACTTCATTAAGTCCTATGACGTCTCATAAGTCACAAATAACGTTTTGGTTGCGTATGCATCCTATGCATGCAACATTTTTGGAGATATCATTAACAGATGCCGCCATGAACTGGTGAGAAAGACGTCATATTGCAGTCAAATCATAATGAGAAGTAACGTCTGCAGAATTGAATCAAAAACAAGGACGTGACTTTGGTGGTTGAGAGTAGTTTTCCTAAACATGATCTGATAATGAGGTTCATTAACACGAGTAACAAGTGTCTCCATTGTCTCTAAATAGGGAAAGGGACAGCTGCTAGAACTTTGAACATTCGCTGAACTGGACATGAAAATACATAACCCTGCTGGCTGTAGGGCTGTGATGTCTCAAGGTAGGTTGTATATACGTGACTCCATTGTTGGTAGTCATCAAAGAATAGACGGGTGAGTAGAACAATTGCCAAATATTAGGAGCTACTGAGAAATGCTTATTAGCCTTATTTGTTTCATTAATATGCTTTACCTCAAGGTTTTACTTTATAAGATTTATTTTGAATTTTGAATTTTGAAAATTATGAGTTCTTTTGTTAATAAATTTAAATATTCACAATTGTACGGATATCGAGAGGAATTCCCCCCCCCCCTCACATTGGGTCGCCACTGTTCCACCGAGTCTACTGTCGAATGGTCACATACTCGAGTACAGCAAGTATGACAAAATATTCAAGCTGTGCAACCACCTACCGAAACAGGGAAAGACGAGTAATGCACACAGAATTAACATTAGAGTTATCTGAGTAATAACCAGGGGCGAATTTTCCATGCTTGCTATGCTCGCTGCGCAAGCTCATTACTTGAGAAAGAAGTAATATTTATTTGTTAATAAATGCATGCATTTATAAGCATTCCGTTTAGGCTTTTATTTTTGTAGGCAGAAGACGCCTTAAGCTTGCGCGGCAATAATTGAGCTTTGGTTTGTGTATCGAAGGCCGATGCTTGCTCGTCTAGTCAAAGCTACCTTGGCTTGCTCGGTTGTCGGAGCTTCCAGGTCCTAGCTGCAGCACTGTGATTTCATGCGCACGCATAGCCATTTCCGCTCCCTTCACATCGTCTTAAACACAGGCCGTACGCAGTCCAAGTAGCTCTAGCCAGTGAGCTTCAGTCAGCCTTTACATGTTGTTTGGGAAAATTAAGTTACAATCAACTTTTTATGACGATGTTATTGACCAGTTGATAAAGAAGAAACGTAGGGTAGAATTTGTATTCAAGTAGCTAAATTGAAAAAGATAGAATATCATTTGTAAAATAAATGTTGTATTTGTATGATTAAATGTACATAAATTTCTAAATACTGTATACAGTTTTAAATAGTCAGTAATTCATTATTCCGCTAATCAGACTTCAATCACACCTCTCACTCCCTGAATGATAACAAGAGCAAGCTTGAATTTCAAGACCAGCATTCGCCCCCTGGTAACAACATACTCGCTAGATAAGCAATGTAACTGAATGAGATATTTTTCCTACTTGCATTTACTGCTTGGAGTTAACAAGCCAAAGTTTGTCATCATCACGGAATTGAACTAGCCAAGTTGCTACGGCATAGTCTGAAGGACAACTAGACACCAGCTTAAGCAGGCTCTCCTGACAAGTATGTCAACTAAAAAACAGAATCATTTTCATCCGATGGTGATATTTTAAGAATATTAAATAAATATAAACCCTTAATTCGCATTAACAGAAGTTCCATCATCATTTCGTTACTGCAATGTAAGACCTCAACACCCCCCGGGGGGGAAACTATATTACGGAACTAACTAAATGGAAATTGGTGTATGAATAACTAATTTGCCTGTTTCTTTTTTGGTAAAAATTAATTCTTTCATTCAAATTTGAATAAATGTTTTAAAGTAGAAAAATTGATGAGGAAATATATGTTAAATACCAGTTTATGAAATTTCACGTTCTAATCACACTGTCATTTTGGTGTGGATATGAGAAACCAGTTCTGAAACGTGATGCGTACTCTTTTTTTTTTTTTTTTGTACAGATGTCACTACTACAAAGAGTTCATCAACAGCAGCTTGATAACATTTGGCAAGCATCATTAAAAATACTTGACTCATCTGAGTTGCGTGGGTTGAACAAAATGCGATGCATCACTCTGCGTGGGTGAAGTTGCAAAACACATTTATTCCAAGTAAAGATATTGTAAAAGAAAATGCAACCCTCTAATGGGTGATCATATAAAATTATATTAGATGATAATCACTTAAATGGCTTCTGAACTAGAGATGCAACATTTCATTATGTTCTAGCTTGCCCAGTGTTACTTCTCGAAGCAATGAATTAAAACAAAATAAGCACACATCAACTGCTATCAAAATATTCTAATTAAAAAATATTAGACTTCGAATAGAGAGAATTTTTTCAGAACTTTTTTGTTTTAAGCAGTTCCCGAGTTGGTCTGTCTTTGGTGCACGCATATAAGGTGGAAAGTTGTCAAAGAAGAGAAACTTATTACAAGTTAAATTTAAATACCTGCAAAATGTACTTGATTTTAGATCATGCGTGTAAAAAGGAAGTCCCCTTTGATATTATTTTGCACCCCGCCCCCAGCAGCTTGTTCAGCATTCCAGAACAACCTCACTTTTTTTTTTCTTTTCGAACGAGGCAGCAATACTAAATTTCTTGGCAACGAATGTGATGAGTGTTTCCAAGCCGTGCTTTGCAGTTTAATCGCACGATTGAAATAATGAATGACACGTATTTCATCCCTTGATAATAAAATAGAATACAAATTCTTCTGAGTTTTGATTCAAGCTATTCCAGAAAGTGCTGTTTATATTTGTAGTGGAGATACATTTTATACATAGCCAATATTCGTGGCATCCATCTTAAACTGATACCTTGCTCAGTCTCAAAATGAATAAGAAAACTATCTTAATAGACTCACTTTCTCAATAATCTCCTTAGAACGTTGACGAAGCATCGTATTGCACGAAGATGATGAAATGTCAAATGCAAGTCATTGCTGCGCTTCCAAATGGAAATATTTTCTGAAATAGTTTATATCTCCTTTGGAGTGGCACCTCATTTTTCTCCGCTATTCTTTTTTTCCCTGCATCTCTCTCTCTCTCTCATATTCAAAATGTACAGTGTAGTCAAATTCAAAGGTTGGTCATCGCCCTCTTTTAAGTTTGCCAGACCTGAACTATATAATGTTATGACAGGAAGAAAAAAAAACCTGACATGTCGGAAGTCTGATGAAGTAAGAATGAATGGCAGTTTTTTGGCGCAGATAATGAGGCAGTCACAGATGTCTGTCGTCATACATAACAGAGTAGAGCACAGGCTCCAGATTTGCATTATATTACAGTAATAGTGTGTGTGTGTGTGTGTGTGTGTGTGTGTGTGTGTGTGTGTGTGTGTGTGCGCGCGCGCGCGCGCGCGTTTGGATAGATAGATATAAAAATATGAACTATAGCTGTGTTGTTACCTTTCAAAAGTTTTTTTAATTCAAACTTTTATAGTTTTGAACTCATAATTTCATATATTATGCAAATTCTTGTGGAATTTGCATGCACGTTGTTTGTAAAATTATCTTTTGCTTCTAAAAGCTAAGCCGGCAGCTTTTACAAATTGGTGTGGGTGAGTGGAGAATAAACACCATTGCGTCATCATCATCATGTTATAGCTATGCTACCATAGCTAACTGTACAGCGCAGGGGATGCTTAGAGCTTAAGATTCGTAGGGAAAGAACCAACAAAATTTTTCAAGAACCGTCGAAAGCTTTAAAAAAAAATAGTAAAGTGAGTGAGTGCATCATGTTGATAGATCCAAGTCTGATTGTTCCAAATACTGAACAGCATCCAACGAAAGAGAGAGAAAATATAACTTTGATGGTTTATTATCTCTTATTAATCTGGTTTCATGAAACAAAAAATAATAACGCATTGTTTATTAACTTAAAATTACATTAATAGATTTAATAAATGTTGAAAAACATTTTTCAACAAAATATAAAATTTTATAATGTACAGTAGGGAACAAATTAATCTAAACACTTACATTTGAAAGGAAAATTTTAATTTCGCAAGAAAATAAGTAAAAAATTAAACGCGAATTTAATAATTTATATGTGTGTTCCTAATAAGTTCATTAATTCGCTTAGGAATGAACTCTACTATAATTTTCTTATTTTTCTGCATCTCGAAATCATACTTTTATAATGAATTGTATTAAATTATCATTTGTATCAAAATTTAATTTTCCAGGTCTCTTTTTCACTATGGCCCACAAATTTCTATTGGGTTAATGTCAGAAGAGTTACCTGGCCACTGAAGCAATTGGATGTTGCGATTTTTGAAGTGTGGCATGAAGCGAGATCCTGTGGAAGATGAGTTCTTTGTCTTTTGGATCTATGGAACCGCCCTCTTTTCTCGAATATTTTTATGTATTGGTCACTTTTCATTATAAGTGATCCTGGACGTCATGTGTAAAACAACTCCAGAACATTTTTAACTGGGTGTTTGAAGCTTGTTGAAGGGGGAAGAAGTCTTCTCAGCCACTGATTTGCGAACATAGGGTACTCGCTCTCCTTGGATAAAGAAATTCCTCATCTGAGCATATAACTTCTTCCACTTCTCAACAGTCCAATCTTAGTATAAGTTTGCCCACTGGAGCCTCTTTTCTGCATATCCTTCGTCAACAGCATTCATGAGCAGTCTTTCCTGCTTCCAAATCTTCGACGGACTGTCATTAATTCCACTAGCCATCAAGTCTATATTTAAATATATAGCAAACAATCTTGAATTCATTTTGCTTCTGATAACTAGTAAACGATCTTGAACAAGTGTAGTTTTTTTTTTTTTTGTTTTCTTTTGTCCACATTTTCTTTTTCTGCCAGGATAAAAGGTACCTATCTCCCTATACATCTTTAAAATAAATCGTATTACAGTATCGTTGCTCATTGGCAATATGGGACTCAGCTATCTCTGGTCCTCTCGCAATATTTCGATTATTCGAGGTATAGATTGGATCGTTTGGAATTATGATCGATATATATATATATATATATATATATATATATATATATATATACATACAGGGGTCGACAAATTGCAGAATTTATTAATTTTTTGTTAAATAAAAAATATTCTATTTTGTTCATTCTGCAGCTACTCTGTACAAGTGAGTAAGCTAGCTTATTTGTCGAGCCTTGTATTTATTATATATGGGACTTCTATGCCAATTATTGGTCAGTTGCTTATTTGTTGATATAAATATATATTACACACACACACACACAGATGTAAATGTTAGTTATCCATGCAATTATTTGAACAAAAGAACATTGAAACGTCTGTTCAGAAAAGGGAAGCAATATGCAGCATTTATAATATATCAGCTTTCTTATACAGCAAATATGCTCATTCCATCCTTTTATTTTTTATCCTACTGGTTATTCTGTGTTTTTTTTTCGACCTAAGCAGTGAGTTATACATTAATAATATCCTCTTGCAGCACGTTATCTTTCGGTTTTTTCACATTTGAAATAATCATACTAGCCACAAAAAACTTCCTAGTTAGAAAAGAAGTAAGGAGCAAGAAAGTATGACTGTAGTCATTAAATTTATAAAGAGGATGGTGCTTTGGAGAATAACTCTGGTTCGCCCGCTCAGCCAGAGTTATTTAGGTATTTTTGTACCGGAGCAAAATATCTAGTTAGACGTCTTCTCTCTTAAGCGAAGAATTCTGCTTAAGGTTTATTTTCATTTAGAGGTCGCTTCTTCAAAATTAATAAGGATTAATATGTAAAAAAGTAAATGAAGGAAAGTAAAACTTGTTTCAAATCTATAAACCTATTTTTATAATAGGATCATTATGATTTTTTGTAATCCTCTTTGAGTATTTGTACTCAGCTATCTCTGGTCCTCTCGCAATATTCCGATTATTCGAGGTATAGATTGGATCGTTTGGAATTATGATCGAAACAATTAATGCTATGAGATCAGTGTATTATGTCTGTTCTTGCCTGTTTTGAAGGATGAAAAACTTGATTTTCGGGAAGAACAAACCCTATCATCTTCGTATGAAGCTGCTCTTGCAAAATATGGAGTTCAACAGAAATTTAAAACCTATTTCAATAATTCAAATGGACAAAATTATAGATACCAAGATTTCTACACATATTATAGATAATAAATCAAACAATTCACGGCGATGACTATTCAGCCAATTATTCTAGTGAATAACTGAATATTATAAGAATCATTAGGACCAAAATCGACCTGCGGTAATTCTAGTTCTGAGTTGGATATTATTGATCAGATACTTTTATTCGACCGTGGCATCCAACATAAAAAAGTTTAGCAAATTTGAAGCTTTAAATCAATAAAAAGTTTTAAAATTTGATAAGACTAAAATTAGTAAAAACTTTTGCCTTATCTAACAAAAATGAGAGGATTGTATTATAGGGAAGAGATCTAAGTTCCTCTGATATATTCATTCCAATCGGTACTATAAAGAAGGTGGGGTTGTAAGAGGAAAGGATCGGTTTCTTAGAGATATCTACAAGTTGTCGATATGTAGATTTTGAGAAAATTTAGTGTGTACTGTTATTTACATTGGTAAAAGTCTATTGAGAAATTTACTCTAATCGGACTTAAACGAAGAGAGCGATTGTTGGGGATTTATTTTCCCCCAGATATTGCGACAAGGTCTCATTATTCAACTTTTTTTTTTTTACTAAATTTGGAAAATAGTTGTTTCAATTGTGGGTTCAGTGAAATTCAGTCCGATTAGACTAAAATGAAAGAGGAAATCGTAGGAATCTTTTCCTCCTTAGATTTAAAACAGCTTGATATCTTTAAACAGCTTGGTAACCTCTTTAGTCCGAACCCTCCAGTAATCCGAACTGCGGTTTGAAAGAAAAAAAAGTTTTATTTATTACTTATTATTATTTTGTGTACTATTATTTTTATTTAATACTTATTATTTTAACTATTATTATTTATTTTAACTATTATTATTTATTTTAACTATTATTATTTATTTTAACTATTATTATTTATTTTAACTATTATTATTTATTTTATTATTATTACAGTACAGTATTTATTTTTTCATACTGTCGATTGTATGGGTACACTGTAGACCTATTTTGATTTATTGTGTGTTCACGTTTGCTTTTTTATACTGTACAGTACGTACTGTATTGTCGTCATGAATCAACGCTGTCGAACGTCAAGGAATAAACTGTGGCCTTCTAGAATTTACGAAGATAACTACGGCGATACATAAAAAGCAGAAATTGAAAACGTGCATAATTTGGTTAAAAATATAAATCCAAATGTTGAAATTTCACCAACAGATGTTACGGAATGCATTACAGGTAGAACCGAAAGTGAATTCGAAATCAAATCAGATGCTTAAATTATAAATATGACGCTACAGAATGAATTAGCAGACGATGATGACGATAAAGAATTCGAAGAAAAAAAAAAGTAAAACGTGAAGAGGCAGTTGACAGTTTTAATATGTGCATGAATGGGCTAAGCAGAATGATACGCCATTCCACAAAATTTTATTGCTAATGCAGCTCCGAGAAGAAGCATTCGAAAAACGTTTAGCATCCAAGAAGCAAAAGAAAATCAGTGACTTTTTTACAAAGAAATAAAAAAAAAACTTTTTTGTGTGTTATTTTGTGAAACTTTTTTTTGTGTGTTGTGTACAAGAAAGTTCTATTTTTTATGCAAATTAAGCTATGTACTGAACTATGCAATTTTATTAAATCAGAATCCTCAACAATACATACAAACTAATTTTTTACTAAAATAAACTTGTGTACTGTATTATTTTTTACGTTTTATATTACAGTACAGTAGCATTTTTTCTATCAGTTAATTCATTTATTTACAGAATTACTTTGATGTACCATTAGAATCTGATTATTTTTGTCTTTAGCGCTAGTTATTGTTGCTTCTTGGGTGGGAAATTCGCTAATCCGAACTTTTCGCTAATCTGAACGAGCGCGGTTTTTATTAGTTCGGATTAGCGAGATACTACTATATATATATATAGGTTTGACAATTTATTCCTGAAATATATTATCTGCATCATCTAAAAATTAAGTAAAATTTCATTAATATATCCTTCTGTTTTTTCAGTATTATGACATTAAAAGCATTTGATTTAATAAAATGCTTTTAATGATATAATAAATGATGCCTGAAAGGACTACAGGTCAGTGTAAAACATTTTGTTAAAATTATTCCCAGTTAAAAAAAAAAAAAAAGAATAAAAAGCGTTCTGAAAAAACTGTGTTAAATTTAGTATTTGGGAAGGAAAAGGGAAACTAGTTAAGTTAAGAATAAAAAAAAAAAGGTGAGAGAATGTTTTATGCATGTTAGGGTTAAATTCCAGATG
The DNA here is from genome assembly GCF_054136105.1 of Typopeltis vanoorti. NCBI lineage: Eukaryota > Metazoa > Arthropoda > Arachnida > Uropygi > Thelyphonidae > Typopeltis > Typopeltis vanoorti. The sequence continues at coordinate 54,790,891 of NC_143558.1, forward strand.
ACTTCATAAAAATATATTATATAACACCTCATCGAGTGAGAGTTTGCCAACAGCATCAAATGATTGATCCCCTTTCAACCGCGCTCAAACTTGCTTAACTTTTTGCTGAGCCATTAGTAGGAGAGACTGTATCAATCGACCAACCTTTACTCGCTTATGCTGTCATGAATTTGTGTAATATTTGAATTTGGCTTGATATAGCGAAATTACTCCAAAGGCAGATCTATGATATTTTGGAGATCAAGGCTAATACTTTTTTTTTTAAATTAATTTAGTTCCCTGAACTTCGTAATAACATATGTATCAATGAACTCCCAGATAACAGCTACGCATGAAAAAAATTTTTTTTCACCAATTCTTTAATTGCATCATGGGATTTTATTATTATTATTATTATTATTATTATTATTATTATTATTATTGTGTCTTACAGCACGTATAAACAATCCTCTCTTCAATCACATTGATCAGTATTCCATGTTTAAAATTAGGGCATATTTAGTCACTTTAGTAATAGCTTTATTATATAACTAATTTATCCGGTACGTGCTAAATTGGACAGTGCGTCTATTTATAACGGGTTCATTTCTATAGATTTCTTCATTGTATCTAAATTTTTGTTGTTAGTTGCGAAATAAAAAGTTAATTTAAAGAAAACTAACCCCCTTCTCTTCACACGCACGTCACACAGACGAACGTAAGATACGTCTTTCCCAGAATTAGGTTGATTAATTATGGGAAAGAGTGTTATCATATGTTTTTCCATAAAAATAATAATTTTTTACGGAAAATTATTATCTGGAAAACGATTTAAGTGTTTAAAACTAAATAGATTGTAATGTTTCGTATAGAGAAGCTGCGCTAAAACTAAATAATGTATATTTTAGCTATATAAAGCAAGCTTCGTTAAAACAAATAAAAATTATTTTAAAAAAAAAACTATAAAAATTATAAGTAAAGAGTTGAGGCAAGTTTATACTATTATTTACTGTGTTCATTTATAAAGAAACATAACAGATTTCATTTGAACTCTTAACTAAGGGGAAAAACATTATTATAGTTATATTATAACTATAAATGAGAAAACACATACAAAGTAATGTTTGTGGATAAATCGCATTTATCAAAGTAAACTAAGGTTTTAATGCTTGACTTGCCAGTTTGCATGTTTGCAAGATGAAAAACCAGATACTTCTGAAGTAAAAAAAAACTCCTATCATCCTTATATAAGACCGTCAACTTCACCTACTGCGTATGTTGTATTTGTGTCTATGACAGTGGTGGCGAACCTATGACACGTGTGTCAGCACTGACACACTTGAGGGTTTCAGGTGACACACCTTGGATGTTGAAAGATATTGGTATTCTGATGAAAAAACTGCGATAAATCGTGTAAGATCGCTCTCAGTTAAGGCGAAGGTAGGTTTCGGTTCATCGAAAGAATTATTTTATAGTTAGCCTATTTCTATTTTATTTTGTAGTTAGCTTATTTCTATTATATTTGTTAACTAGCCTATAAACAACGAGCGTTTTAAGTTTACGTTTTCTTTCTTAATCATTATAATTTCTGCATAGTCATATGATATTATAAAAACTTATAAAAATTATTATCAATATTATACGATACAAACTTATAAATATTGAATTTATCTGAGTAAATAATGAAAACATTTCTATAGTTGCAATAAATTCAGTAAATTTTGTTAAATGATGCAAATTGTAACAACTTACGATGATGTCGCAACAAAACCTACTAAATAGCTGCTATTTAGTAGCATGATAGAGAGTAAAACGTAACAAGGTTGCTACGAACGTACCGGTAATAAATCTGGCAACCCTGCTGAAAGAAGTAGTGGTAGTCTTGCATGGTCTGCCACTTAAGTAATTTGAGTTGCTGGTGTATAATTCATTTCCAGTAATGGTTAGTTCTTATTAATTATTACTGCTTAATTACCGCTGGATATAATTGTGCCCTTTTTTTAATTTGTGAATCCTTTTACAATGGCAGCTAGCACTAATAAAAAACTAAAATTATCACAGAAAGGAAGTGGAAGAAATTTCCAAGATGCCTGGACTGAACAATATGGTGTTATTGATAGAGGCGATAAAGTTTTCTGTAAATTGTGTGGTGAGCTATCTGTGAGTAGAACTTAGAATGTAAGAAGACATTTTGAAACTAAGCACAAATGTCTCCTAGAAAAAAACTTTTGAAGAATGCAAAGAATACATATCGTATTCTTTACGTCTAAAAGTCGCAAAGAATACGATCTAAAACTGGCAGAATAACAATCAGGGACTTTAATTAAATTTGTTTCAGGACCTTCAAATTTAGTAGCCGCAAGTTACAGTATTTCATATACTCTTGTTGAACATGGGAAACCACTTAGTGATAGCGATTATATTAAAGAATCTTTCGTAAAGTGTGCACTATTTTTATTTGAGGACTTTCATAATAAGAAAGCTATTGTAAAGCACATGAAAGAGTTGACCATTAAGTAGGAATACTATTAAAGATAGAGTTGTATCAATGAATGCTAGTATAGAAAATCAAATAGAACAAGACTTGAACTCATGCCATTGTTTTTCCATTTGTCTCGACGAAACTACAGATATTACATCATCAGCTCAATTGGTTATTATTGCAAGGTATGTTCACGGTGATTCTATGCACGAGGAATTGATAAAGTTAGAAAATTTACCTCAAAACACGACATATGCGACTGTGTTGTTAAAATGTTCCGTGAGAAACAGATAGATTTATCGAAAATATTTTCGATTACAACTGATGACGCGCCTAATATGGTTGATTATACTGTCGGTTTTATCAAAGCATTTACAGAATATGTTGGTCATCCCCTGGTTTGTTTCCATTGCATTAGGAGACACTGTGTGCGAAATCAGGCTTAAAGGATTTGGATGATGTGATGAGAATTGTGACAAAGGTAACTAATTTTATTGCTGCCAGGACTTTAAACAAACGAGAATTTAATTCGCTTTTAACCGAAGTTGAATCAGTGTGCAATGGTCTATTAATATACAATAATATTCGATGGTTGAGTCGTGGCCAAGTACTTGAACGGTTTGTTGAATGTTTAAATTAAATTAAATTATATTTAAATACGAAGGGCATGGAGCACGAATTTTCTCAGTTGAATGATTCTGCTTGGCTCAGTAAGCTGATGTTTTTAACAGCACCTGAATGAACTTAATATACAATTGCAAAGTTTCGGAAAATCTGTCGATGTTATGTTTGACACGATCAAGAGCTTTCAGAATAAACTCAAAATATTTCAAACTGATTTAGAAAGTAACAATTTTAATTATTTCCCAAGAGCGAAATTTTTTTTTTAACGAAACCAGCCTCAAAAATCGTGAACAACATATCAACCAATCTATCGAAGTTCTAAAGTCAGTAACTTAGCAGTTTTCTTCTAGATTTGAGCAATTTCAAATGTTGGAACAAACAATCCAATTCATAAAGTATCGTGATGAAACAGAATTCATGGATCTTAAATTAGATGACTTTGAGTGGTTGGATTTAAAAGATTTAGAAATGCAACTAGCCGACTTCCAGTGTAATCCTATCTGGAAAAGAAAGTTTATTGCTCTTAGAAATGAATTAGAAGAACTTGAGTGGGAACGCATGATACCGCGTGTAAAAATTGAGATTGTGAATTCTAAGCGTGTGGAATAGCCTTCCCGGAAACTTTCATGCTCTTAAAATCTTTGCTAAAGCTCTTCTAACAATTTTGTCTCCTACATACTCTTGTGAAACTCTCTTTTCTGCCTTAAATAATATCAAATCGAAAGGGAGAAATAGATTGAGCAATGCTTTGAGCGCTGCCTGTGCAGCATTAAAATGTATACACACTATAGCCCTTCTATAAAGCAACTTTCTACCAGTACTCAGCAACAGAGAAGTCATTAAATGTAATGTAAGTTTGTAATTTCACTTTATTAAATTAACCCCTTAACATACAAAGACGTCTGTGACACGTCTTTTGTTTATTGCCCCAAAATTGATTTTGAATTTTGGTTTCACATATAAATACAACCGAATACAGACGCCAGACAATATTGTGCCTATTTCCTTTCAGCCGAGAAAAGTTGCCAACGGCGTGTATCGGTTGTTTCGTTTGCGTTTGCAAATATTCATAATTATTTTTCAAATAATGATGAATTTGATCCAGCAAATCACCCTCGCCCAAAAAATTGGCAGAAAATCGACCGCTTTCTGATTTTTAATTGGTACGTTAAGGGGTATAATATAATATGTATAATATGAATTCATAAGATTTTATATCAATCTCCTATTAAATAAATAGCCTAATTTGATATGTATAAGTCACCATCTATGATTATGTAATTAAATTTATAATGCATGTATGCAAGTGGCATATCAACAACGTCAATATTTTTTAAAAAAAGATGTTTGACACACCTGGGTAAAAAGGTTCGCCATCACTGGTCTATGATATCTCATTCTGTGGAAGTTAAAGAAAAAAAAAAATTCAAAGCAAGTACCTGTAACATTGCAGATATTTCTGATTAAGTCTGTCTTACAATATTCATTGATTAAATTAAGAAATAAAATGGCAATATAAATATCTCTCATTATTAGTTCTCCTTGTACTGTTCTACTAATAATACATATATACTAATTTCCCAAGACAGATCTCAGATGAATAATACTAAAATTAATGTACACGGAAACAGTAATTTATAATTCATTTAGCCTCTACGCTTCTCTTTCATGCACACCGAGCGAAATTAGCTGTCAAAAGCTATCATCATATTCTCTCTCAAAAAAAAAAAAAATCCTCCGTTGATGATAGTTGTCCTGTTTATTTATTCTTTGTTACTATTGCTCTCTCTCTCTCTCTCTCTCTCTCTCTCTCTCTCTCTCTCTCTCTCTCTCTCTCTCTCTTTCATATGAAAATTTCATATATTTATTAAACTTAGCATGCTCTTCTCAGAGGAGGCAATGAAAGTTTGACATTTATATAAATTATGCAAAGTTTGTTTTTTAGAATTATCAGTCTACACCAAGAAAACCCGTAATAATAAGTTTTTTTCTGTACTTCTTCACTAAAGTCCATAACAATTTATTTATTTATTTGTAATAGCTGTCATAATAAATAAATTAAAGAACTAACATTTTCTGCATTCATTTACTGTTTATAAGCAAGAACCGTTCGAAAAAGGCGGAATATTTTAATATTTTGTTAAAAGTGATATATAGATAGCCACGATTTTTTTCTCCCCAAAAAAGTTCACATCATGAAAAAATCTATATTCAAGTTATGGAAATATGTTGTACTAATTATCTGGCTTGTAGCATTGTAATTTATAGAATTAAAGCATTACTCCTTTTTTTTTTGTTTAAAAATAGACCATGTTATCAAAAACAAGCCATTCTAGTTTGTAGAAAACGTTCTGATATGTACATGCAGAAATCTAATGACCTATCGATGATTGGTAAGTACCACTACTGGCGTCTGTTGTTAAAAATGCGCACTATCAATTCAAAACACTGGGACGCAATAGCGATGTTTAGTACCTAAAACTGTTTATCCTTTCTAATACTCCTCAAATATATTTGAAGAGTATTAGAAAGGATAAATTTAGCTATTTAAATTAAACCCCGAAAAATATTAAACAAAATCCGGAACTCACAAATTAGATAAAATGTAAAATACAGTCAATAAATGATTGGATTCAAAAACGGAAAGAATGCAAAATAAAAATAAATAAATAAATAAATAAAAAGAGGTAAAGAACTGGGTACCAAAGGGGAAAAAGAAATAGAGGAAAACCAAGAAAAGATGGCGAGCTGGTCTTTGAAAACGGAGGCCATACAAGCATTTGTGCTTAATAGTGAAAAAAGAAGAAGAAATTAAATACTGGAAATATTAACTTTTGCCAATCAAGAAACATTTTAAAAAAACCAATTTCTAGCCAAATAAGGCTTCCTAATTATCTGTATCATATTTATATATTATATCATATTATACCTATGTAATAATAATAAATAATTATAATAAATATTCTTATGTTAAAATACTCGATTCTGGTGTCCAAAATTACTAGAAAGATTATGAATATTATATTTACAAATAAGGCCTTCTGTCTCGAAATGATTAAGGGATATCACAAAAAAAGACATTTTTAATATCAAATTATTTCTTAACAGATATCAAAAATTGTTCTCAGACTAGTCATGCAGAAACCCAAAGTGAGTAAAAATATTGTCTGCAAGTTAGCTTTTATTATATAGTTCTACAGAGGAATTTTATTAGCCTTCTTTCTTAAGTTCTTTAATGACAATAAGACAATTCGTTCTAGTACATTATTCCATTGAGTAGATAAGGTTAAATGTGCTTTTTATCTCTGCTGCTTCCACTCGGTTGCTACGCTACGCTAACAAGAATGTGAGACAAATTGCAAAAAATTATATCTTTTGCTTGGGACTTTATAGCTATGTGTGGGGACGTCATAGCTATATGCGAGCATGGATATGATGTTAAATGTATGGTGTGCATCGTACTTAGAATACTTATGTCTAATTAAAAGTATGGATTAGTATGGCAGAAAAAGTCAAAAGAATTACAGTAATAAATACAAGTGAATTTAGTTTGGTAGTAGAATTTAGCCAACACATACTACTGTATATTTTTAAGAGCAGATAAAGGCAATTCCACAGTTATCATGAGCACTAATACGTATTCATCTAAAATGGAAAATTTACTTAATGACGCTGACACGTATAGGTAATTAGAAGCCGAACCACAATAGCATACCCACACAAAAATTATAATTGATAAAAGATATCTACAACTGGCCTAAGGGAATGAATGGTCGCATGATCGCCAAGCATCTGCTGGTTCTTAGAATTTTATGGCGTTCTAAAAATACTTGCTTTCTAAATATTTATGAATGTTACTATTCTCACATATAAAAAAAAAAAAATAGAGTTCTTCGTAAAGAATTCCTTGCACTTTATGGAAAAGACGGACGATTTTATACCAGACCCATTTGACCTGCTGGCAAGAGCCTTGATGTTGTGAGTTTCTCACAAATGTTCCAGTTACACGACTCCTTGCACGCTTCCCTCTTAACACGCTCAAACGGTTAAAACACTGCATTGGCAATAGATTTTATAAATCTGGTGATAAATGCTACAACGAGAAAAAGGGTTTAGCCGTGGGGTTATCGCTTTCTGCACTTTTAGCGAACTTATTTACAGAGTCATTTGAAAAACGAGTAATAGTTCTAGAGAACTTCCATTTAAAACCAGGAATCTAGCTCCGATATATCGATGACATGTTTATCATCTGTCCAGAAACTAAAAAAAAGAAAGAGAGAGAGAGAGAATTAACAAACTGCTTAAACAACCCGCATCATCATCGTCCAGAATTCTATATTCTGCATACTTCTCCACCCAGTGCAATCAAAACAAAGGACTCGTTTAACATCATGCCGGATTCTCTCTTATAAAACATTCCAACCACGAAGACCTAAAAGATATGATGGTCGTTATGCTTTTCACCACGATAGTACCACAAGCATATGAAATTAACATATGCGTATATAGTAGCTGTTGAAATGTGTAACCACTTATTCCCATACCTTTGTTTGAATGTTGCAATTGCGTCTGATTTTTAACATCTAAAAAAATCGTTTTGTATACATTCTGAAGAAGTACACAAAACATAGTAGAGTGAAGAATTAATGAAAAACCATTCTTTTTGTTTATTTAATTTTATTATTTCCGCATGATTACTATCGACAATTATTTAATATAAATAATCAAAGTGAGTTAAACTGGTAGAATTTTGCTAAATTAAAATGAATGTTACTTTGACATGTTACTATCTTTATTTTTCTGACAAAATCTTCCTGAATATGCAGATGATAAAAATTCCTCCTAGTCATTAAAAAAAAAATCCTTTGACATTCATTTAAAACATAGAAGCAACTAATTTTTCCAGAGAAGGAAATGCACCTCCTTCTCTATAAAAATTAGCGTTTGTGCACTTCAAATGTTTTTAAGCATTATTAGAGTTCTATTTTTTGTATTATAATTATGATTACTCTCACAATTCCACCAAAGAAAGATTGGCAACCATTGCAATTAGTACTGTGGGTGGATCAAGAAGTTAGATAAACCCGAACCTTGCTATCGAAATCGATCGTTTTTGTGGCACAATGAAAATAATTCATGATTTTGGACTCGCTCTCAATGAATTAACCTTTCGAGAGAGAGAGAGATTGACCCTAAACCCTAATACTTGTATTATCGTCTATAAAGGTATGAGTTTTCAGATCTTAATTTAATTAATTTAGTTTAGCATTTATTTATTTATTTATTTATTTTTAGCTAAATGGCCTTTCATAGCCAAGTAACTTTTCAGGTTCTTAGAAACCTGGTAAGTGGTTATTACTGTACGGTTAATTCTATTCAATTCTGTTTATCTCTAAACTACTTGTATTATTCTGGCTGGTTTGCCTATTTTGCGGGAAGAAAAACGAGATTTACTGGGAGGAAAAACCATTCCACCGCCGTATGGGATCAGCTAATTCGTCTTCAGTTAAAAAGTCCTTATGAACTATTCTTTGCATCCTAGACGGTAATCGAACCCAGGACTTTTCATCTGAAGGGCATCCGAAGCGATAATGCACGCACGCACCCTTCTCTCTCTCTCTCTCACACACACACAAACACATTCGCATTAATTTAGATAAAGGGCAGAAAAAACAATGCACTGGTGTTTTTTTTCCTTGAACAGCTAAAGACTGTCTTTGTACGAGCTGTTGCAGTATATAAAAAAAAGGGATAAAATAAATAAATATCCTATAAAGCTTTGATTTTCCCAAGAAAATTCTTTTAACTTAACCTTTTTTTATTATTTTTTATTTTTGGAAATCAGTAGGCCCTCTGATTTCTTTACCTTTCATCGAGTGCATTTCTGTAATGTCATAAAGGAGACGCGGTATATTCATATACATTGTATATACATGTGTGTTCATGGCGATTTTCATAAACTATATAGTTGGAGAGGAGGAAACATTGCTTTTCTACTACGGATTCTACTACCAATGCTACACATAACCGATCACTGAATTAGAAACCATTATGCAGATACATAAGAGGGTGGTCTGGAAAGTTCTTGGCCTAACAATGAAAAAACTAATTTATAATTTCAAAATTATTTATTTTTCAACAGAATCTCCTTTAACATATTCATTGCCAATCACGCGATATCGCGCGATGCGAGTTCTCACCAAACGGCCGATCATGCGTTATCGCGTGGACGTCGCTAACTAAATAAAAAAACTAAAAAAAAAAATTTGGCCACCACGAAATTCCAATTTTCAGCTTGGAAATGAACGATATCGCGCGATCACGCGATGCGAGTCCTCACCAAACGGCCGATCACGCGTTATCGCGTGGACGTCGCTAACTAAATAAAAAAAATAAAAAAAATTTGGCCACCACACGAAATTCCAATTTTCAGCTTGGCAATGAAAGTGTTAAGACTAATACACTTATTCCAGCGATGCGCCAGCGCTATTATCCCGACCCTGTAGTGGTTCTCAGTAAGATCTGCAAAATATCCCTCTACAGTTGCAATTACCTCTTGATTCGAAGAAAAACGCTGACCAACGAGGAAGAGTTTTAGTTCTGGGAAGAGATAGAAGTCAAAGAGAGCCACATCTGGGGAATAAGGTGGATGTTCCAACAATTATTAGTGCAGATCTCTTAATTTTCCCATTGCCAAAACACCTTTGAGGGCAGGTGCGTTGTTCTGATGAAAGACGATTTTTTTTCTTTTGCAAATCGGGTATTTTCTCACGAATTTTTTCGTCTAGTCTGGTTAAAAGATCGGAATAATATTCTCCAGTTATTGTTTTACCCTTTTCAAGATAATTAATAAACAAAATGACTTTAGCATCCACAAAATACCGATGCCATGACCTTTCCTGCTGGTGGAACCGACTTTGTCTTCTTTGGCGCTGAACAACCGGTTTCTGTCCACTGTTTTGAGTTTGGATACTGATGTGTAATGGTGAATCCAAGTCTCATCCATAGTAATAAATCAATGCACAAAATCAGTTTTATTCTTGTTAAAACACTTCAAGCACTGTTCAGAGATTTTCATGTCCTTACCCCAGTCCTGAAGATACTTTCAGGCGCAAACTTTGTTTGCTCACACTTGGATAAAGGATTAAACTAAACTTATTATAGTGTAACCAAGTGAAAAATAAACTCTCAACAAAACTTTTTCATTTGCAATTCTTCATGCAAATTATATCCTACACCTTCTTTTGAAATGCCTATAGTCTCAGGAATTTCCCGCACTTTGACTCGGCGGTCATCCAATACCATATCGTGCACCTGATCAATGATTTGTGGTGGTGTTACACTTTTTGGACATCCTTCACATTGATCACCCTTCAAGGCTGGTATGGCCACGTTTAAACTCGCCAGCCCATTTCTTAATTGTCGAATATGAAGGAGAAGAGTGCCCATAAACTTTTATGAACTACGAATGAATTTCTTTTGGCGTTAAACCTTCTTTTTACAAAGAATTTTTTAACCTCACGATATTCAATTTTATCAATTTCAAGGCTGCAGGCAACACTTTTGCTTTAGACAGCTGTATAAACAAAAAAAAAAAAAAACAGTTGATAAAATGACTTGCAATTTTACATGGATGCTTACGACAGATTTACCAATTTAGAAAAAGAAATCTTGCCGATAGTGTTGCCATCTATGGTGGAGGCCGAGAACTTTTCAGACCACCCTCGTACATAAGCATATATATAAACGTCACATACGCAGCGTATATGCAAAATATTTGATGACGTGCGTTACCTCGTGTGTGCTAGGCAACTATTTTGGAATCGTCAATAGTGTTGATCACAATGGGAAACCTAATTGCTTGTTTAAGAGACGTAACTGAGGTCCTAAGACAATCAGTCAGGAACTAAATCTCCGTCTTCTGAGATGGCTTGTATGGACAAACAGAACTTCCTGTGTGCAGAAATTGATCGAAGCATTTAATGAAGGATGTTCCCCAACTATGCACAGGAAATTGAAGCGGATCTGCATTGGCAATCGCATGGCTATACAGACACCACTGAGTTCTGCAAAGAACTGGAAAGTTCGTTTAGAGTGGCGTCAAGAACACTGTAACTAGATACCGAAATATTGGAAAAAAAAGTTGTGGCCAGAAGCATCAGGTACACCTTGATTTGTACCGACGGTAGCACAGAGTTTGGGAGAGCCTCTATGAAGCAATGAATCCCATCTTGTAAATACAACTCAAGGTTCAAGATGTTGAAGGATAACCTAACATGTTGGATATTGCTGAAAGGTCGGGTTTCTCCAAGGAATATCTGAATATTGTTGCTCATCAAGTTCATCCTGCTGTGTTGACTTTTTTATCCAGCAGGTGGCAGTTGTTTTATGGACGACAATGCTACTTTCCATCGTACAAGAATTGTTCAGCAGTGGTTCAGCAAGCATGTCTGCGACTTCCAACATCTTCGTTGGCCACCATAAAGCCTGGATCTGAACCCATTGAGAATGTATGGAACATGTTAGAAAAACATGTTAGACGAAAATTCTCATCCTTGCTGCATCTTGCTGCCAAAACTGGCCACCCTTGTTATATAACACAAATAGGAAAAAAGAAATCACTTTGGCGTAATTATGAATAAAATAGTTGTTGCGTCGTTGATCCAAACAGTAGAAGTTTCAGTCGAAGGTAGAGAAAATAAACTAAAATAATTTTTTGATAGTTATTCATATGAATGAAAAAATTAAAAGCAAATCATGGCCATCAGAGAGAGAGAGAGAGAGAGAGAGAGAATCCTTCAGAGTCTACTAAATAATTTCGAAAAAATGCAATAGTATATAAACTTCTATTCGACTTTGAGAGCAATACTTTTTGTGTAGCTAAAGTAAGTAAATTTAATTCAAGCCCTCCAGTTTGAAAAATAATTGCTAATAAGTTGTAAAAGTAAAAAAAAAAAAAAAAAATAGTATGGGCTTCCACTTTTTTTATACCCCAAGCGCAAATTGATACTAAGAATTAAATTTATTTTTGCTTTCTCAGTAGCCGCTCATGAATTGGGAATTCGACAGTCAAACGTCTAACATGTCCTTTCTCATTGATTTATGAGTTCTTTGATGCATCTGCATTAGTAAGCAAGATGGAATTTAATTTTTAATGCCTTCTGCACCTTATTAAATGTATTGAATGCAATGAAAAAAATAACTAGGCTGATTTTTTTCATTGCATTTACGTCACCGCTAGGTAGTTGCGTAAATTAAAAAATAAAACTTTTATTGGACCTCTCTAGCGCTTTTATCGCTTTCTCTAAGTTCGAACACTTTCAGCAGATCTTCCATCCACCCCCCCCCCCCTCCACCTTCCTTCGTCTCCCACGACACGACAAACCACCTGTAATAAGCTAGAAATGTAATTAGGAGTAATTTTTTTACAAGATAGCAAATATCTCTTAATGTTTTTATAGATGTCTAGTGTCATTTTTTACTTTAAGTGATATTTTTCAGAGTTGTTTACAGTTAATTTTAAAATTCCCTGACCTACATGTACTGCATTACATTGTTATATAACAGCGCCAAAATTTGAACAGAAGGCCACAAGAACTAAGTATGTCTTTGCAGTACATGAATGCGCACGTGTTTAACTTCACTTGAAAGCGCTCCATGCTTGTTTTATTTTTATTTCTTTTTTTTTTTTTTTTTTTTGTTTTCTTCTACGGAACTGACGGGAACTCTTCCAAATAAACACGTCATCGATGAGTTTACAGTCAAAGACTTCACTCTCCGGAAAGTTTGGTTTATGTTTTAGACAGACTTCAGAAAGACGGAATAAGAGGTCAGTTTAATGTTTTCTTATATCATGACCCTAGATGCCCTCATCTCCCCCCCTCTCATTCCTTCCCCACTTCCTATTTTAGTCACCTCAAGTCGGTGATGTAACGAAAATCATCCGTCTGCAGTCTGTTGAACGCTCCGGGTCACATTCTGGCAGTGTCGTTGGGGGGGAACCATTTTAAGCGTACTGACTAATAGCCAATGGCATCAACTTTTTTATAGTGATCTTCAGCAGCAACAAGGGAATGACTAAGAAGACTGTAGGCCCTCATCAGTTTATATTTTTCTCCATGTACTAAAACAAATGCACATCACTGGAATGTTTGAATAGTGTGATGAACCTTCATGTCATAATCTACTATAAAAAAATAATAGTAATTAGCATGTAAAATAGTAATTACAAACGGGTTGCAATAATAATCAGACGTCAACAACATCAGATAAAGATATTAAAATATTAGTATATTGTTGTCGAAATTTATTATACATAAAAATCTTATACAGTTCAAATGGTTCCACTAATATACAAAGGGACACTAACATTTTCTAATGATAAAAATTATATAGCGAGATTCGTATAGTTTAAAATGATTATTTTCCCGAGAAAATATAAGTTTCGCATAAATATATGTGCAGTAGAAAATTAAAAATCTGAATAACTTCAGATTCTTGAAATCGAGGATTAACAACTTGCAGAGGATCTTGCCTCTTCATGCAGATTTATAGAAGTGTCATGGAAGTTACCATGATGATACATAGAGATCCTAATTAATTATAAATTACATTTAAAATTTGTTTCGTATTTATATTATTTTTTAAATCATAATTATTAAAAATTAATTATAAAATATTTAAGATTAATTAGAGTAGAGCAGCAAAAACTTTATATTAGTTATACTGTTTCGTTATAAGGTTTTATAATTGTTAAAAATGATATGCACGAAAATAAAATCTAAAATTCAAAAATAAATTTTACATGAGGTGATGATGAATTGTTTTGGAGTCTATTCATGTATTTTACGTTCTTAGCTAAACATTCACAATTACTAAAGCATGAGCGCAGCAAGCAAATTAGCTCAATAAACTAAGAATGGGAAGAATTTTCATTGCAGAAAGAGACTTCTATAGACAACTTATTTAGTAAGGAAGACAAATAGAAATATGAATACTATGCATTCCAAAACGTAATCTAGGAATAATAGAGCATGACTCGCACTGCCTTGCTTAATAATTGATTTGCTGCATTTAAGGGAATAGCGTGTAAAGTACCAAACGCTCGTATAGAGTGTTTGGTACAATAACGCTCGTATTTAATGATCCAACTATAAAACACAATAATAAATACATAGATAAATAGATAGAAATTTCCTATTTATTCATTACCTGGTTGGGGTGCAAAATAAAACTCAAATGACAAGTAAAAAATGTTCATCAAATATTTGTTTCAAGGATAGCATTTTTGTGATCGATTTAATATTTCCAACAAATTAATATTATGAAATTCGTCCTATAATTCTACACTGAGAAAAAAAGAGGTCGCTATAGCTTACAATGCTTTTCTATCATGCTGCTACTTTGTTTTGTAATTTGCAATTTATGTATAATTAAATGTTATTTATGTGACAACGCCATTTTTTTTTCTTCTCTCTCTTTCTCAATTACCTAAATACTTGAAAAATACGAATGAAGTTCATAATAAATTTAAAATGAAATATATAAATATTTCAGCAGGTGGCTAGTGCTGGAAAAACAAGAGTGTGAGGACTAGATTTTTTGTTTGGAGAGTAGTGAACGAGTGGAATGCGTTGCCCGCCTCAGTTGTAAGTGCTTCGTCTGTCAATGAGTTCAAGGAGAGGTATGATAGACATTGTGGGGATAGTTTTGGTCTCTCGCGATGAGTCTTCTAACTCCAAGGAGATGCCAGTATAATAATAATAATAATAATATAAATGGGTTCTACTTGGAGTGATAGTAATGGAAATAAAGTAATTAATTAGCATTATCGATAAGCAGTATTAGATAGATAAATGCAATGATAATCACAGCATAAATTGCTCAAATTTTCACTGTAGAATGCCTTCATTAGTGTTTGCGTTCGGTTAGGTTACATGTTGTGATGCATGGTATATCACCTGCTTCATTAAGCAGTTTAGCAAAAATTTTAGGCCTCACGACTGCGCTATGGTAACTGTCATGCATTATTAACATTGTAAGTTTGCGCTCTGACTGCCGAAGATTTTGGAAGGCAAGTGATCTTCTGGCTTCCATATATTTCTGAATATAGAAGCCAGCAAATCACTTGCCTTCAAAATCAGAAATTTAGCAATTTAGAAAGACAGCGTCCACGCGGTTAGCCGAGTGGCTATGCATGGGAAAGGAGCGTCCTAGGTTCGATTCCCATCGTCGACGTGAGGAGCTTAAGGATCTTTCTCAGCATAGGCAAGTTAGCCGGTCTTGGGCGTGGACAGCAAGGTTTTTCATCCCGCAAGCAGGCAAATCGGCTCCGTGAACACATAGGCTACAGTCATAGGACACACCGGGAGGCATAGGGGCTAGCCACCTTATCTTCGAGACGGGTACGGGTTAGAAGAGCTAAGGATAGCTACGTAACAGGCCACTAGGCTAATACGTGAAGGGAAGAAGAAGAAATCCCCACTTCATAATGTAGATTTATCTTTTTATCTTCCCTACTCTGCACTTAAAAAGATAAAGCACCCTTGTAATTTAGCTTTATCTTTTCAAGTGCAGAGTAGGGAAGAACGGTTTTTCTTAGTTCTTACAAGCGGAAAGATTTCCGGCAAGAGTTTTGTCTTCATAGCAATGTTTTGACCGAGACCAACACTAAAGCATAGCAAGATGGCGCACTTGCTGATTAAACTGAAGGTCCTCTACTGCACAGTCAACGTTCTGCTTTCGCGAAACGAAAGTTCGTAGGCTAAATAATTTCACTCATATTTACTCCACTACACACACACACACACACACACACACACACACACACACACACACACACACACACACTTACACATTACTTTCGTATAATGATCTTAAGGATGTAAACGTCATGTTGATTAACGGGAGATTATGATGAAAATAAATAACTGATTAATCTTCCTGTCGTTGCTTTTTATTTTTATATGAATTTTGTCTCGATATATAATTATAATATTCCCATTAAATATCGAGACATAAAAATAAAGAACAACTACAAGAAAATTAATCATTTATTTATTTTTAGTAGAATCTCCCACTAACTCAACACAATGGTTGCATTGTTCAAACAGATTTCGAAGCACTGTAGCTAGGTGTCTCCAAAGGTATAGCGTTGAACTCAGCGGACATGCTTTTCTGGATGACCTGCACTGAGGCAATCCGGCATCCTTTTAATTTTATTTTCAGTCTGAAAATAAAATTAAAAGTCGGAAAGTTCTAGAGCTGCAGCGGATTTTGAAGCAATAAGCTGTTTCACATTTAACGCACAATGTGCAGGCGCATTGTCGTGCAGCAACAGCCAGTTGTTTTCCACATACTACTCCCCCTCTCACTCGTCTCATGCGTTGATTCATACGTTGCATGACACAGAAATAGTACTGACTGTTAAGAGTTTGGTTCTAGGGACAAATCCTTATGAGCCATTTCCTGAATAACGAAAAAAAAAACATCTTCTGTTCAACCCCTGCCATCTTGAAATCGTATGCCACTCAAAAACTCACGCACGTGATACGCAGTCATCCTCGTACGGCGTTTTAAGATCATTAAATGTTTCCGACGTGGATCTGCCTAATTTATTAATTTTACCACCTCTCGTTGTTCCATTTTCGAATTTTTGACACGAGGCGCTGAGTGAGTGAGTCACCATCTTACTCAAACAGTATCTGCCTGAGAACCAATGACGTTATTGCAACTTGCATGTATTGGTTGGAAAGAGCACACTAGCAGTCTTCAAAATTTAAGGTGACCAGTAGGTTTTTGCTATCGTTGTGATCGGACGTATTCCTTTAGACTCTGCCTAGTTGAATTTTATATAAGGTTTTTCAGGAAGCTCGCATTGCACTGGAACTAACACAGTTCTAGACCTACTATCTCCCCCTCTGTATGAAATATGCAGAGGTCTGATGGCCGGCAGGCCCAACCCGCAATGAGGACCGGTGGTGGACGAATGGTATTTTAGGGAGGTAGGTCTTTGCACTGTGTCCAACTAAGTTCCCAAAACTCCTTTTCCCTCGTTTTTAAGATAGTCACCTATAATAAACTAACTTTTTGCTGGTAGAAGCTTACTCTAAGCTGTCTATGGGATTTGCTAGTGGACTCTCAAAGTCTACAGGATCACTTGCAAACCACTCGGGAAACCCGAGCAACTGCTATTTTCTCTGAAGCCAGATAATGGACTCTCCATACGACGAGCTCGATTTTAAGCAGTTATTGGCAATTTGTAAACATGTAGGAGGCCCGCCAAAGGAAATGGCCGGGAAAGGTAGCAATTCACCAAATAGAAGAGGTTGAATCAGTGGACTGCCAATCCCCTGACCCTCTTCAAAATTCCAGCAAAGAAAATGCCACATCAGCTGATATTCACACACTTGAGGATAATGACGACTTCCAAGTAGTTAGTAGGAAGAAGCGAAAGGAGTCTCTAGAACCTGAAATGCTGTCTCAGACCTCAGAGAGAGTAACACCAATGGATACTACAGCACAAACTAAAAGAGTGGTAGAGGCGGATGCAGTGACTTGGTCTAAATAGAGAATTCCACCAGTGATCTTATGATCCAAAGAAAAATGGTCATCAATCACTGAGTTGATGAAAAACAAGAACATTAAATTCAACTCAGCAAAGAACACCGATGAAGGAGTCCGGATTCAGCCTGAAGGTGCATCGGACTACTGTCTGCTCATCAGACATTTAGATGAATTGAAAGTCCCATATCACACTTTTCAACTTAAAAGTGAAAAAACCTCAAGGTGGTAATCAGAGGTTTGATAGAAACCATGCCATCTGAGGAAATAGCCACTGATATCAAATCGCAAGTATTAACACCAATAAAAATATCATGCATGTACAGAGCGGATAAGCGGTCCATGCCTCTGGTCTTGGTGGAGATCAGTAGAGATCAACGAGAGATTTATGATCTTAAAACTGTCTGCAATTTGATTATCAAGACTGAACCCCTCAGAAGGAAGACATCCGCCGGACAATGCCATCGCTGTCAAAAGTATGGTCATGTGCAGAAACTTTGTAGGGTGGAATATAAATGTGAAGTGCGGAAATAATCATCCCTCGCACACATCTGCCAAACCAGGAACCACCCCTGCGAAGTGTGCCAACTGTGGCGGCCCACATCCAGCTAATTACAAGGGCTGTTCACTCCATCCATCTAACTGACAAGGACTAGGGAGGCAGTAACCCCGTCCACTCAGAAGCGAGTCACACACCTTGAATTGGAAATTAAAGTGCGGGCTATTACACCTGATAAATCATATGCCTCTGTAGTTTCCTCATGCAACAAATCGGCAGAAACCACACCAAGCAGCCAAAACTCTGCTGCAGTGCTTGCTGCTACTTTGGGAGAAATGCTATCAGCTTTTAGCAAATCAAATCTAAACCAGGCTGACACAAATAGATTTCTCAAAAATACCCAAGTCATATTCTCGTTGATTAATGGATAATTTGGCCATCACAATAAATTCTATACAGGTTGCATTCTGGAATGCTAATGGACTCAGTAACAACATTCTAGAACTCCAAGAATTTGCTACCCACTACAAAATTGATATCCTGTTAGTTAACGAGACCTATCTGCGGCCCTGTGATAATCCCAAGCTAAGAAATTACTCGTTAATTAGAAAGATAGACCTCATGGCAGAGGTGGAGGTATTGCAATCTTTATAAAGAAAAACATCCGTTATAATGAGATAAAAAAGATTCCTACAACTAATCTGGAGAAAAACTGCCATAGAAATTTACACCATTAATGCAGGCAACTTAAAAATATATTCCGTTTATAACCCTCCAGGCAGAACTTTATTATCCTCTGATCTTTCTCAGCTGCTTGACACTACGGAAGCCACAATAGTAGCAGGTGATCTAAACTCAAAACATCCCTTATGGAATAGCAGGTGTACCAATTACAACGGAAAAATCCTTTCAAATTTTGCTAAGTTGAGAAATATTATCATCGTAGGCCCGATTGAACCAACACACTATGGAACACATGGCAGGACCGATGTATTAGATATAGCCATATTCAAAAACACATCTCATCAATTCCAGCTGCAAGTAGTTAACGGCCTCAGTTCAGACCACAACCCAGTACTTCTAAAATTGGGAGAGGATCCGGAACTTATTCCCAGTCAGTCATTTACTAATTACACAAAATTCAAGGCAGCAATTAACTCTATCATGGATTCAGTGCCGAATATCTCCACCTATGAAGAAATTGACGCAGCAGTCAACAACCTGGAAAGCAAAATTCAAACTAGCTTAACTGCACCCTCTTCTATTTCCACTCCAGCTCAAGTAATCCTACTTCTAGAAGAAATCCTTGCTCTAATCAAAAACAAAAATAAAATCAGACGTCGCTTTCATAACACGTTATCTCCTCAAGATCGCCAAGAGCTGAACAGAGCATCAAACTTACTTTGCTATGAACTAAAAGATCACAGAAATCAACAATGGGAAAGAAAACTTTGTTCCATGAAAACTGAAGATAACTCCTTGTGGAAGTTGGCAAAGGCTATCCATATGGACCGTTCCAATATTCATTCCATTCGGAGAAAGAGGTATAGTTTATAGGGATGATGAAAAGGAAGAAGCCCTCGCTGAAGCTCTTCAACTTCAGTGCAGTCCTAATTATGCACATGCGGATTTGGTCTTCATAGAAAAAATTTACCGTCGAGTCCGTACTGCGCTCCGGCAGTATGAACTCGACAGATATTTTCACGGCAGCCTAGCGGCCGTGAAAATATCTGTCCCACCTCACCTAAAGAGGTCTACTCAATCATTAGGAAGCTTAACAACAAAAGAGCCTCTGGCCCAGATGAAATTAACAACAAAACAATCAAGGCCCTTCCGCACAAAGCTGTCATGTATTTGGTAGCAATCATAAATGCAATACTCAGACTAAACTATTTTCCAACCCGATTGAAACAAGCAGATATAATCCTCATTCATAAGCCGGGAAAAGTGCCTCAGTTACTGCAAAGTTACAGACCCATCAGTCTCCTTTCATGCTTGGGAAAAATTGCAGAAAAAAATCATCCTCAATCGACTTCAAGTTGTGGTGAACAACAACAACAACAACACAATACCGAGAGAACAGTTTGGGTTTCGAACCGGGCACAGTACTACACAACAAGTTCACAGACTGGTTGAATTTATTACTGGATTCAATTGGCGACAACATACAGGAGCTGTTTTTCTGAATGTAGCAAAAGCCTTTGATAAGGTTTGGCACAAAGGCCTCATCTATAAATTATTTATGGCCAAAGTTCCGCTCTACCTTATCAAATTTATCGACTCCTTTCTGAAAGACCGGAAATTTCAGGTCAAGTTGAGAGGACTCAAATCCTCTTTGAAAAGAATCACTTCAGGTGTTCCTCAAGGCTCGTTGCTCTCTCTCCGCTGCTTTTTTAACATCTTCGTTGCTGACCCCCTAACACGACATCAACCACCACAGCTTGCTATGCGGATGACATGCCAATTTTGAGTAGATCTCTCAGGCCAAACTTAGCTACATGGCTTCTACAAACTGCAGCAACAAACCTAGAAAAATGGCTCAGGAAATGGAGAATAGCTGTGAATGCCCGACAAAAGTACTGCCTGCAAAGACTATGTCTGCAGCAAGGCAAACTCCCCAATTATGCAACTTTACTCTCTTCTCAACCGAAGAAGCAGTGTCAGCACCGAAAACAAATTACGGATCTACAAAACCATCATTAGACCCACATTAAATTATGGATCACCGGCTTGGGGTCACACCTCTCCTGGCAACATCAAAAAAGCTACAGGTCATCCAGAACATATGTCTCCGTATGATATTCCGTGGTTTGTCAGGAATGCTCTCCTCCACCGAGATACTGACATTCCTGATATTCACATGCTTCTCCGTGATACTGCCACTACATATTTCACCAAAGCAGCTAGTCATCCCAATCAACTCATTCGAGAGTCATCTAACTACGATGAAAACGATAGGTGGAAACATAAGCGTCCGAAAGCGGCTCTGCTCATCGGTACAGACGCTCCAACACTGCCCTAAAATGGGTGAGCCAGGTGCTCGATAAATTCTCATTAATTTAAGCCATTTTCCATAGAGATGAAGGGATTATAATCCATGGGATTGAGGTCCATCCAGCCACAAATGTTAAGTGTTAAGTAAGGTGACCAGTAATGTACCCAATGTTCTCTCTAAGCTGTGCGCATGTTTTACAACTAGCACAAAGCAAAAAATATGCACACACTAGATTTTCAATGAAATTAAAATTTATTAATTAAAGAAGTTCCACCTCAACATTAACCTATAAATTCTTTAAAAAATACGGTAACTCGACAACGCTCAAGCCTATAACCTGGCATTTTTTATTACATTCTCAAAGTTGCACAAAACTTATAAATTATTAACAGTAACCCTATTTGAGGCTAGCGATTTGATGCCAAAGTGAAAGGGCTTAAATGTGTAATTTTTGAGTAGCATATAGAATGGCGCGCGGTTTGTTTACATCTCAGGCCTGACTCATGGGAAAATTCCCAAACGTGATTGGCTGATCAAATTAGTTCAAGATCATGACGAATTAAAACAATGGTTTCATAATTTTAATAAAAATAATTAAATACTTTTAAAAACTTAAATTAGAGTACAATTAAAAAAATCGTAGCGTTTCAAAATTCTCTAATTTTTAAAAGGAATTTTAAAATAGTAGACTAAATAATAACATTCGTGTACACGCATTGAGATACAACTAAGTTAATTAAATCTAGCCTCTAGGCATATCTTTTAGCTGTTGTGTTGCCCTCGACAATGTTTAGTGTTGGTTCAGCTTTTGCCTTGCCAAGTTATTCAGTGAATAGTGTACATTTGTAAATTTATAAAAACAATAAAAAACAGTCTTCAAATAACAAAATTGCAAAAAACTGGTGCACCATGTCAAGTTACACTATTGGTTGTATTTGCTCTTCAAAATGAGCAGTTTTGTGATTTGGCAAAGTTGATGGATATTGGAGGAACCTTCCTTGCATCTAGTGCAGACTGTGAGCGAGGTTTTAGTCTATTGAATCAAATAAAAAACCAACTTAGAAACCGTTTAGGAGAATGTCATTTGGATATGCTAATGAGAGTGAAAAGTTACCAATTATATGAAAATTCAATTAATTTAGACAGTGTGAATGCCAAAGACAGAAAAAATAAAGAGATAGAAGCTAGAACTAAACAAGATGAGAATATTTTATTATATATGTTTAGAGTTATTTGCAAAGTTAGAAAATTTAATTAAAGGCAATCAGTCTTTTTTTTTTTACTTTATTTCTTACTTCTAATCAGATCAATATTAAATACATATAAAATATTGATGTCACACAACTTACTTGGTGATGGTAATAATACACACACTTAGAATCCTATCTAGTACAGTCGGTATCGTGTTGGCCTCGCATGCGCGAAGTCCCTGGATCGAGTCCTGCCCAAGGCTTGTGAATCGTGATTTCCGACTGTTTACTGGGGAGGCTATTGCCGTGTGTGGGAACACGGTGGGGAGTTGGGGTGACCTGGCTGACGTCCCATTGACACCAGAAGGTAAAGAGTGAACTAGAATCTTTTAACTTTTTTGCTTAAATGATCAGTATAGTGACTCGTATGGGTGCACACATACTTTTCAAAAGAAGGCAAATTTTGCACGCACGCAAATTTCTGCGCACACTCACAGCAAAAAATTAGAGGGAACATTGATTGCACCCCAGGGATAAGTCACTGGTCCATTGTTATTTAATAGTTACATTAATAACATTGGAAAGGGTTTGATAAGCGATATTAGTGTTTGCTGATGATGCAAAGATAAGCAGGGTAATCGGGAATGCGACTGACATGTAGCAGTTCAGAATGATTGGAATAAGTTGAAGTGGATTGGAATTGTGGGCATGTGAAATAGTTTGCTTTATTAATTACACTTAATGATGAAATTTGGCAAGACATGACCTGTCAATAAATGGGCTAATTGATAATACTTTATCTTAGAATCGTAGTTACAGCGTATCTCCAGTTCTCAGATAAATTTCGACCATAAGGATCCTTAATAAGCGTAGTCGAAATGTAGCCAGTCTGGCATCATTCAAGATCTCCTAGTGCATTCCACGTATATCGTTGTTTCGGTACTTCAAAACTGTTACTAGCTATACCATGTTATTTACAAAAAAACTCTTGCAATTTGGTCATCCATTTCAATGCTCCTATCTTATGCAAGCTGGCCGATTCCTTCCATTAAATTCCCTTTAGTTTCGACAGATTTTTTGTTTCCCTAATAGTCTATATATTTCTTCTGTTCTGGTAATCCTCACGACAGTGTCAAATTGAGTTTCTGTTCATCAGTATCCTCTCATTTAAATAGTATATTTAGTTCCCACCCTCTACTCTTTTCTTAGTCACAATCCTCAACTATTCTCTCTCTCTCTCTCTACACTATAAATGATTTTGTAGTCTCCATTTTACTTCTGTCGTATATCTCAACTCCTAAGAGCCTACATAACTCAGTTGATATCGGGGATGCCCTGTAGTTGGAAAGACCTGAGTTCGAATCCCTACTAGAACGCGAACCTTTATAATAGTTTTTCGGCCGAAGCCTGTCTCATAGGGAGGTAAAGGATTCCATCATCACACTAAACAGGCAAACCTGACAGAATAAATGGTCAAGTTTATTAATATAGATATCAGACATCGTAGCCATAGTTGCTTCAGCTGTAACTGCAGCCAAATGACTGAATTATTACTTCTTTTTTTTACCTTGCACTTTTGTTTTACCAACTTCTAACATTGCACACACAATCCGAATTTCAAGTGATACTATTTCATTATGCTCTCAGCATACTTTTTAGCTTCTGTAGATAATTCTGATGTGCTTCTCTTGTTTCAGCCAGGTTTCTCTGCCTCATCGGGCATATAACAGGAAAGTGTGAGTAGTTTAGATGATAAGTAGAGAAAACTGGAAAAAATAATGAGTACTGCTAGCTATTGTTATCTACACATTTCTTTAATAGTTATATTTATATTGAAAACAAAATATTATTTTTCGTAGTTTATCTCTTATGTTAAGCCTCCAATTAGGTCTCTAGTTACATTTCATATTCGGAGGGCGTGGTCGTGTCTGGAAACAAAAACGGACAAAGACTCGACATATCGATCGATGGTGTACCGAAGTTTTTTCATCAGTCTGTTTATAAATTAATATTAATAAGTGTGAGTCACTTAACAGCATGTTATTTACTAATATTACATTTCAATAAGCACACGATTACATGAATAATGATTAATGCTTGCTGCAAAAAAAAAAAAAATGTTAACTTGAACACTTTTTATAATTTATATATTGCGTGTAGTGGCGCGCTTATTGCTTAAATTTACTAGCGTGTGACTTTAATTGATGTTATCACTGTTATCATTATTGTCTTCATGGTATGTGAAATATATTTGATAGCCAATGAGTAGGTCCGCGTCCTTGTACTGTACTTTTCATGTTGTTATTACACTGTTAACGCTAACCGCATTCCAGAAAGTGGCCTTCATTCCCTATTTGTGGCGTCTGCTGCAGTTTTATTTATTTACAGTATATGTATTTGCTGTTTAATACTCGTATTTGTAACTAGCACGTTATAATACCAGTAAAGTGAAATCCCATACAAAATATTGTACATTTATAAATAAGTTAAACCAGACTTATGCTTGAAAATCCGCTAAGCTTTCATTTTGCCATTTTTAATACAATATTTTCGTTTCTTTGTGTGTGTGTGTGTGTTCAGATTCCGCTTTATTAGAGCTACTATCAACTATTTGTTTCTTTTCAAGGAATTTTATCAACCATAGGAAACTAAAATCTGCTTTAGATATTGTCTAGTATAAATATAAATAAGAACATTTCGTGAAAGGTCTGTCACGACCTAAAAACCAACACATATTCTTACTTTGGTTCCTGATTCTTTTAATTCTCGGGTTTCCTATTCTTATGTTCTCATGTTTATGTTTCAACTTATTATTTTCTTGCCTGTTATTATATGTAAAAACACAGATAATAATATATTATATACAAAAATAATTCAGGAACTACCACTGCAACCTTCTTTATTCATCCAGGACCGGATAATTTTTGGATCCAAAGTATACAAGAAAAAAGTTGAAGGTATGTGCCACAGTTGTAAATTTTGAATATTACGATTTAGGATTTATTAATTTAGTTCTTTTTATGGAAGTTTTTTCACTTGGCTATATTACTAATTATACATATATTGGGTTTTATCCTTTATCCAAGTGTTAGCAAACAAAGTTTGTACTTGAAGTACTTTCAGGACTGGGGCAACTCGTGGTTAAGATGGTATAAGTTCTCATTACTTGCCTTAGTATCTCCCACAATGCAAAGCGCATCTCTCCTTGCGGACATGTATAATACTATGTATTAAGGGAAAGGCCGGTTTCGACCTTTATTGAGATTTCATCAGTGGGAGCCAGATCCAGAGGTGGTGGTGA
Source organism: Typopeltis vanoorti (assembly GCF_054136105.1). Classification (NCBI taxonomy): domain Eukaryota; kingdom Metazoa; phylum Arthropoda; class Arachnida; order Uropygi; family Thelyphonidae; genus Typopeltis; species Typopeltis vanoorti. The sequence goes on from NC_143558.1 coordinate 54,816,523, forward strand.
TACTAAAGTGGAAGTAATTAAGAAGTCATATTTAGCTACACGAGTTACCAAACCCTTACCTTAATGCATAGCATTATACATGTCCACAAGGAGATGTGCTTTGCATTATGGAAGATACTAAGGCAAGTGATGAGAACTCATACCACCTTTACCACGATTTTCCCCAGTCCTGAAAGTACTTCAGGTGCAAACTTTGTTTGCTAACACTTGGATAAAGTGCAATATATATATATTAGTTCTTTTTAATTTTTGTAGTATCATTGTTCTTACTTTTTATCATTATTATAGGGGCATGAATAGATTTGCGGTAACGCCAAATCGTAGACGATTTGTAGATTGCATTACAGTCAATAACTAGAGGAACTTTTTATAGACCTCTTTACAGCCAGTTTCTGAGTTAGCCTATCTTCAACGCAGTGAAATGGATTTTTTATTTTTTTCCCAGGAAGATTTCGAATTTTTTTATTCCATATATCAGAAAATCAACGTGAAACACACATGATAATACTACTTGAGATTAGGAACAAAAGATGGGGAGATGTCTACTGAATTTTCTCAGTCTCAAAGTTTGGTCCAAAGAGTGTGACTTCTTTCCTTTAGGAAAGAGCCTCCTTAGCTCATTCGGTACCGACGGTCCTTTGGCTGGAAACACCTGGTGCGAATCCCGACTAGGACGCGAATAACACGTCAGGGATTTTGAGCTGAAGATCAGATAGTTCAGCCTGATAAGGTTTTGTAGTGTTCCACCCCCCCCCCCCCCTGAAAACCGGAAAAGAAGAACACATGCAATTTATAGACATAATACACTGGTGCCTCACAGCCTTTAATTGTTTCAGCTGCAAATCTAAAAACCAAGCAACCCTTTGGAAATAAAAAAAGGCATACGGGATATCCTTTTTTTAATTTATTTTCATTTACGTATGAAACGTAAACTTTGCTTATTCATTTGAAATATTTTACTTAAATAATTTTAATAAAATTATAAATCTCACATGGTCACTGTAAACATTTGTTACTTGGGTCTGGTATAAAAGTTTATCAGATTACAATTTATTTATGGTCTACCAGCTAAGGAGCTATTGGATTGCTAATTTCTTTGCTCTGGTTGTTCAATATGTCATGGTGGATGGCTGCCATTCTTCAGATTTCTCCATCAGTTGCGCATTCTCCCATGCTTTTTGTCTATTCATAAATGATCTTCTATCACTTACCTTGGTGTCTGTACATGGTTTTGCAAAGAAAGCACTCGCTTTTTCACTTGACAAACCTTGCAGTGTTCGTATATTCTAAGTCCAAAGATATTCCATAATCAATGCCTTAAATGCTAATATCCTTGCCATATTTCAGTGGAGTGATGACAATCTTGTCAACTTCAATACTACCAAAACGCATTTTTCTTATTTCTCATAATAAAGACCACCCTTCTCATCTGTCACCTTTGATAATCCTAACATCTTCACACAATATCAGATTTCTTCTACAATAAATGCACCGCATCCATAGTCACCTCTGACTTAAAAAAACAAATTAGGTTTGCTCCAGTAATGTCTTGAGCAAATCTACATGCACTAGCCACTGATCAGTTCAAATTACAGCACATATGCAGTTTGGCATGGATTCCACAATGTGTTGGATTGCATCTACGTCTACAACATACCAATTGTTCACTAGACAGTCCTTTAATTGGCTTAGATTTGATGGAAGAGGACTTTGCTTCGGGATCTGATTTTCAAACATGTCCCATACATTCTCATTGGAGTTCAGATCCAGCGTTTGTGGTGGCCAAAGAGGGGGGGGAAGTCACTGTCATATGCTCACTGAACAATTCTTGCACAATGGACAGCAGCAGTTGTCTATGAAACAACCATCACCTGCTAGACAGTCAACATTTCCGGATGGACTTGATCAGCAACAATGCTCAAATGTTCTTTGGAGGACACCCTATCATCCAGCAATATCAAGGAACCTGCTATCCACCAACAGAACACTTCCCACACTATCTCCAGAATCTTCGTGTTCACAGGAAAGCTGAATTCATCAATCCATGGGGCTCCTGCCAAACCTCTCTGCTACTGTTGGTACAGAACAAAGTGCAGTGATTTGTTGGCCCCCAGAGGCATAGCTGGGGGGGGGGGGTCAGAAACGGGGGCACTTTGAACCTTTGCAGTTAATTCTAAAAGTCTCGAGAACTCATTTCCAAATATTGTAATACTACTACGAATTTTCCTCAAAATTGCTAAGTGTTGCTAGTTGTGAGAGGAGTTTTTCTAAATAAAGTTAATTAAGAATTACCTATATTACTATGAAAGACTTCGCCAAAGTCATCGACGATTTTGTTAACAGAAAAGCAAGAAAAATAACATTTTAGAATGTTGAAATTAGTTTTACTTTAAAAATAAACATAGTGTTTTAATATATTTCCCTATATGTCGTTTTGACTTTTTGTAGTATTTTTGGTGTGTATTGAAGAGTGGCAAACTCAGGGACCACCCTGGGCGGCAAAAGCTCTAGCTACACCACTGATTGGACTACACAACTCTTTTCAGATTTCAGCATCCAGTCACAGCGTTCTTGACACCACTGTAAACGAACTTTCTAGTTCTTCACAGAAATCAGTGATTTCAATGTAGACATGTGACTAATACTGATCCTCTTCAATTCCCTGCACATAGTTTAGTGAGATATGGGTCAAAAACAGCTTTTATTATGCTTTGGTCAATAGCTGCACACAGGAAGTTCTGTTTGTACAAGTCTCCTCAGATAACAGTGAGCTTTCCTGACAGATTATCTTAGGACTAGTTACACCTCTTAGACAAACAGCGTGGGTTATTTTTTCATTGATTAAACACCCAGGATATCTCACCTTTCAAGAAACCAGTCAGCTAAGTTGTTTTCAAAATAGTGGCTCCAGCTAGGCATACCATCACAATAAACTCTGCATTGAACTCCAAAAAGATCCTTGGTTTTTCCCATTGCGATCATACTATTGACAATTACTGAGCATCAGCATTCTTATATAGCTGTCTAGAGCCCATGGTGATGACACGGCCAAGTATTTTGCATATATGCTGCATAAGTGATGTCTACATAAATCTGCAGAAAGGTTTCTAATTTAGTAAAGAGTATGTGTAGATTCTACTGATGCATGATGGCAGTAATACAAATCCATTTCAGCACTCTCATCCCCCTGTCAGTTTTTATGGTGTATGACTGGTTCTTTCCATCATGTCCATACCTGATAGAAGTGTATGTGGGAAGGATAATCAAAATCATTATCATGTTCCTGGAGGATGTGTAATATGACATGGCTTGTTATCATATTGTAATTGATCATAGCATGAAGGTTAAATGTTCAAAATGAAGTGAAATAAGTATGGTCTGCTAATATCAAGTTGCCTAAAAAGAACCAAAAAACATGCCAATGTATCAATCAACTGCCAATGTCTTGCACTGTAATCAAACATGTACCCTACCCATATCCTTTCATCTCCATAATATAATAAAGTCCCATTGCTCCATGTGACATTTTTCTGCACTCTCCAATTTCTGATGCTGCTGTTTCCTTCTATTGTAGCACCAAATTTTATTAGATGGGCATGGTTGTTTTGTGCCATTGAGAGAATGTTCTTTGCATGGTGCATTCAGATATACTCACTCTTGGTCTATGGTGATATAGCACAAACATATGTAGCACATCCATCATACGTCATGATCCTGTCAATCAGGGGCGAATGCTGGTCTTGAAATTCACGCTTGTTCTTGTTATCATTCAGGGAGTGAGAGGTGTAATTGAAGTCTGATCAGTGGAATGATGAATTACTGACTATATTTAGAAATACAACATTTATTTTACAAATGATATTCTATCTTTTTCAATTTAGCTACTTGAATACAAATTCTACCCTATGGTTCTTCTTTATGAACTGGTCAATAACATCGTCATAAAAAGTTGATTGTAACTTAATTTTCCCAAACAACATGCACACGTTTAAAGGCTGGCTGAAGCTCATTGGCTAGAGCTACTTCGACTGCGTATGACCTGTGTTTAAGATGATGTGAAGGAAGCGGAAATGGCTATGCGCGTGCATGAAATCACAGTGCTGTAGTGAGGACCCGGAAGTTCCGACAACCGAGCAAAAGGTAGCTTTGACTAGACGAGCAAGCATCAGCCTTCGATACACAACGCAAAGCTCAATTATTGTTGCTCAAGCTTAAGATGGCTTCTGTCTACAAAAATAAAAGCCTGAATGGAATGCTTATAAATGCATGCATTTATTAACAAATAAATATTACTTCTTTCTCAAGTAATGAGCTTGCGCAGCAAGCATGGAGAATTCTTCCCTGCGTCATAGCTATATGCGAGCATGGATATGATGCTAAATGTATGGCATGCATCATACTTAGAATACTTGTGTCTAATTAAAAGTATGGATTAGTATGGCAGAAAATCAAAAGAATTACAGTAATAAGTACAAGTATAAGTGAATTTAGTTTGGTAGTAGAATTTAGCCAACACATATATATTTTTAAGAGCAGACAAAGGCAATTCCACAGTTATCATGGGCACTAATACATATGACTAAATGGAATACTTATAAATGCATGCATTTATTAACAAATAAATATTACTTCTTTCTCAAATAATGAGCTTGTGCAGCAAGCATGGAGAATTCATCCCTGCTTTCAATCCTTCATTACTCTCCCGCATCAGTCATTTCTGGCCACATGACCACCTTGACTTGGTTTTCCCTTTATCATATCATTCTGTACACTAGACACACTGTTGCATGTGGTGATCATAGAAGAACATTGGTTTCTGAGATACTTTTGCAGTTCTTTCTGGCTTCTGCTATCATCTCTTATTTGAAACCACCTAGGTCATGATCCTTGTTCATTATGCACATAAATGTAGATGCTTTCTCTCTGGGAAGTAAACTACTACTTATTTATAGCCAGCACCTGATGGATAGCATTAGTGCCTGTTACTGAGATTCTGTTTAACATTTAATGTGTGTAATATTTGGGCCACTGAGTATGGTGTAGGTACTTTCCTTTAACAGACAAAAGTAAATGTGAAAAATGATCAAAGATGTAAACTTCAGCATGAAGAACAGTAATTATAATTATTTTTATACAGGTTTCCATAATAGTGAATACCCAAAACAGGAACCTTCCTGTGTTTTATGAAAAGGATATCTTAACAAAAAAAAAAGTTAATGGATGGAAATACAGCTACAGCCTTAGCTTGTCTTAATAAATCATCTGGAATGGTGTAGAATGATGTTAGCTGTGTCAGTCACTGGAACAGATCCAGATGGGCAAGAAACTAGGCTAATACCTTTTTTTTGGGGAGAATATAGGACTTTTTAGCAATAAAAAAAAAAGCAATATATACAGTAATAAATATCAAAATATAGCTAGCGAGTTAAAAATTAAGAAGCTATCCAAAAACATCCATATGAGAAATGATGCCTCATATATATATATATATGGACCACTTCATTAGCTAAAATAGATTGAAACCTAAGATTCAAATTTGAGATAATAAGATTAGTATTTTATGTATGACCTGTACCGATATTATTATACTCTTAAATACATCTCCTGCAAGTCTAATAATCTTTATCCAAATAAAATAATTGCATTCAAAAAATTGCATTCTTACTATGGATAATGGAATAAATATGGCTAGTATAGCAAAAAAGCCAGATGAATAAATTTATGAGAAATAAATTAGAAACTAGTCAAAAGTCCAAACTAGCAGTATACATTAAATTAAAGACACCATGAAATTATATTCTTGTTTAATCCTTTATCCAAGTGTATGCAAATAAAGTTGATGCATGAAATATCTTCACAACTAGTTTGTTTATGGTGGCTAGTGACCTCATATTAATTGCATTAGCATCCTATTAATGCTAAACACACATCCTTTCAGATGTGTGTAATACTATGTATTATGGAAAGGGCCACTACCCAGACCGCTTTCAACTTTTATTAAAAATCTTTACCAAAGTTTTTGAAGAGAGAGAGGTAACCCCCCCTCGACAGGGGGGACACCTCTCTCCAAAAACTTTAAAGTGATCTACAAACTAACTCTAAATCTACTGAGTGACCCAAAAGGAACCACTAAATTCATCAAACTCTCATCAGTGTCTCTACTCAGTGACAGGCCAAAATCTGCTAAGTAGATCTGTTCTACTCCCAAGAGTCAAGACCAATGTATAAAGGAGTCCCTCCAAAAACTAGGTGATCATTCAGGTCACTCTAACCTCAATCAGTAACCCAAAGGATCTTTTAACTATTTATACTCAGCAATGGTTTTGCCAGATAAAACCTACAGAAGCCTCAGTCACTCACAGACAAAAAGCCGCCACCATGTCAAACATCAACTTCCACAAGAACCATGTATTCACAGAAAGGACCCTATAAAGGCCACACCATAGGCAAGGGTCTAATGGAATGCAGTGATCAAGATCTCTTCAGCAGTCCACACATCCATGAAAAACCACATCAGTGGGAGCTAGACCCAGAAGAGATACCAAAGTTGAAGTATACAGAAGTCATATATTTCCCACATACAAGTATTTACAAGGTGTAAAACCTTATTATTAAAATACTCCGGATTAGAGCTAGTTCTTGAAAGTTTCACTTGGTTATAAATTAAAGATGCCAAGAAATTATATCCTTTATCCAAGTGTAAGCAAATAAAGTTTGCACATGATGTATCTTCATGACTAGACTACTTGTTTATATAAATATTATCCATATTTATTCTATTATTTATGAGGGTGGTCTGAAAAGTTCTTGGCTTCGATCATAGACAGCAAAACTATTGGCAAGATTTTTTTTTTTTCTAGGTTGGTACATCTGTCATAAGCATCAATGTGAAACTGCAAGTCATTCTATCAAGTAGTTTATTTTATACAGCTGTCTGAAGCAAAAGTGTTATCTGTATCTCTTAAAATGGATAAAATTGAGTATCATGCAGTTATAAAATTCTTTGTAAAAGAAGGTTTAACGCCAAAAGAAATTCATTCGAAGTTCATAAAAGTTTATGGGCATTCTTCCTCTTTGTTTTCGACAATTAAGAAATGGGCAACTAAGTTTAAACGTGGCCATACCAGCCTTGAAGATGATCCATGTGAAGAACATCCAAAAATTGTAACACCACCAGAAATCATTGATCAAGTGCATGATATGGTACTGAATGACTGGCGAGTCAAATTGCATGAAATTGCTGAGACTATAGGTATTTCAAAGGAATGTGCAGGATATATTTATTTTGCATGAAGAATTGCAAATGAAACAGCTTTGGCAAGATGGGTGCCCCACTTGTTCACAGCAGATCAAAAATGCACTCGCATGAAAATCTTTGAACAGTGCTTGGAGCATTTTAACAAGAATAAAACTGATTTTGTGTCGATTTATTACCATAGATGAGACTTGGATTCACCATTACACACCACAATCCAAACAGCAGTCAGAAGCCAGTTGTTCAGCGCAAAAGGAGACAAAGTCGGTTCCATCAGCAGGAAAGGTCATGGCATCAGTGTTTTGGGATGCTAAAGTCAAAACGGTAGACATAAGTTGCATAATAAGCATTTTGTTTATTAATTATCTTGAAAAGGGAATATTATTCCGATCTTTTAACCAAATAGACGAAAAAATTTGCGAGAAAAGAAGACCCGGTTTGCAGAAGAAAAAAATCATCTTTCATCAGGACAATGCATCTGCCCACAAAGGTGTTTTGGCAATGGGAAAATTAAGGGATCTGCACTATGAATTATTGGAACATCCACCCTATTCCCCAAATGTGGCTCTCTTTGACTTCTATCTCTTCCCAAAACTAAAACTCTTCCTCGCTGGTTGGCGTTTTTCTTCGAATCAAAGGTGATTGCAGCTGTAGAGGGGGTATTTTGCAGATCTTACTGAGAACCACTACAGGGACGGGATAATGGCACTGAAATAAATGTATTAGTCTTAAAGCAGATTATGTTTAAAAATAAAAAAATAATTTTGAAATAATTTTTCATTGTTAGGCCAAGAACTTTTCAGACCACCCTCATATTTATCACCATATTTAATCTTCACTAAAAATGGCTGCATTATGTAATCTGTTCTGTAGATTTGCTACTTAGAATGTAGTTTATTTTACTGCATATATTTATATTAAAGATCAACACTAGTCTGAGTAGTGCCCTTCCATAATGCAAACCACACATCTGAAATGATGTGTGGTTTGCATTATGGAACACCAATGTAAGTAAAGTGACATCAACTAATATAAACAAGCAGTCTAGTCTTGAAGATACTTCAGTTCCATGTGGTATTCTGTCAAATCCAGCAAAATCATTGTGTATTCATTTCCTTTATCTAACTCAGCTGTTACTCTATTATAAAAAGTCAGTAAATTACTAAAGCATGACAGACCCTTCACAAAACCATGTTGACCCTCATACAGTATCATATATTTATCTACCCATTCTTAAATTCTCTTTTTTACCAATTTTTCTAGTATTTTTACCACCACACTTGAGATACTGGTTGGTTTATAATTTGCTACTGTAGTTCTTAGAACCTTCCTTATGCAAAGGAATTATTTTGACCTCTTTCCACTCCATTGGAACTCTACCAGAGCTGAGACTTAAATTAAACAGTCTAGTCAAAGGCACTGCCAGTTCCCTTGCACAAAATCCTAGCTGATATCCCACAGTCATATTTACATTGAGATTCTGCAATATCCTAAGAACCTCCAATTCATCCATCTCTGTTCCCACATTAGTGTCTGTCACATAGGTTAAAGAAGTAACCTCACTAGGATGATATACCCTTGCAAAGTAAGGGTATATCATCCCTAAAACTAATTAACTCAACTATTTTATCAGCTTCTGTCTTCTTGTAGCTATCATCACTCACTAAAGTTAATCTTCCATATTCATTCTTCCTCTTACTTGCCACATAACGAAAGAACTCTTTGTGATTTCCTTTGGACTGCTCGGCTAGATTCAAGAATTTTGTAATAACTATTCGAAATTATGCGATTTTTATGGTACACAGAAGCAAGTATGGAGATTAATTACAAACCAAACAACTAAATTGTGTAAGTATATAAACATACCCTTAATTGAACAAAAAATACCAGGAAGAACACTACTAAACTGTATGAGGATGAAGAAAAAATAATTGCCCAAAACTCTGAGATGAAGATTTAGAAATAACACTATAAAAATAAACATTTTAAGAACAAACAGAAAAATAGTTATAGCAGACAACAAACTGGTGATTTTTATCTATTTTATTGTGTTTTTCCATTAGGAAATTAGCGTTTTAAGTGTATTTAGTGTTCAGATCAGCTAACGCCTTTTTATTCCCGTATACGGGAGTAGGCGAGGCCATTTAGCCCTATCTAACTTTTGGAGACTGCGTTGGCAGTTCAATCTCCACTGGTACCAATCAGAGATAGATGGCCCAAGGCTATCACTAATTAAGTGGTACACAGTGAAGAGAGACGGCTCAAATGTGCCACCATCTCGTGGTCCCTAACCCTAACACAATATATTTAATGTCTGAAATAATGTGGGTTCTATGGTCGATTTTCTTGAGTTTACAGGACGAAAAACCTGAGTTTTCGGGAGGAAAAACCCGCTTGCCCATGCCAGAGATCGACTAACTCTGGAACCGGTCGAAAAAAGGCTTAGAAAAATTTCCTCTAGCCTGGAGGAAACTAGACCTGAAACCAAGTCTTCCTTCGTGCGGCCAAGCGCCGTGGTGTGCAAACGCCACATCCACTGAGCTACATAGGCTCTGTATTTAGTGTTTTATAACATATTTTTATTAAGATAGTCAGGGAAACTAGATCATCAAGGGAAGAATGGGAAAAATGTGTGTGTAAGTTGCTATGGTATACAAACTGATAAAGATATGAATGCCTTTGAACATGGTTATGTATGTGGCGAAGGAATGGAAAAATATGCTTTGGGTTCAGACCTTTTAAGTATGTCTGGGGAGGGAAAAGAGAAAATTCTAGAATGAGACCAAATAGATTGCATATCTAATTATAAGAATATGCTAGGTCATAATTTATTATGTCTATACACAAATACCAGGAGCATTAGAAACAAAGGGATTGAGTTTGTTGCTTTATTGAATACGATGTGGCCTAAGATTGTGGGCATTAGTGAAACCTGGCTATCAGAATCAGATATGGTAATTGGGATCAAGTGTAATGGATATACAGTAATCCCTCGATTAGTGCGCCATTTTTTTTTCGATACCCAAATTCGATTAGTGCACCTCTAAAACTCGATTATTGTGCCTATATACATCTTATCACTCACCAGATGAAATAATTTAGTTACCATTTAAAAACATTTTGCAAAGTTATTTTTAATGGCATACTAAACTACTTTCATGTACACTATGTTCCAAATTTTTACCAACAAAATTTATGTCGTCTGCTATAGTACGCCCACAGATTCCAGACCCTTCGACACTTCTGCGGATGTCACAAAAAGGAGAATCCATTCTGATAATAGGGTAATCAATCAGTCTTCTGAGATAAGTTGTTTATCATTACAAATTGGAAAATTAACTTCTCTTTTATGATAGTTGTAGTTTTTAAAGTGGTAACTATTTTGCTTGTATAACAGTTGGGAAATTTTATCTATAAAGCACATACTTTTGCATGTTGGTGACCAAAGAAATTCGTACGTCCTTCGTTTCTTTCTCCCCTTCAATGGTAACATTCAAGAGTTAATTAAATCTCATTCTGAAGAATTGAGTGATTCCGACCTGCTAAATTTAGATGCACAGTGGGAAGTTCTCGAAGAATATAAAGAAAAGTTAACCACTGATAATCAGCCAAAAGAGATTTCACAGAAACAATTTGAAAATATATTTCATACAATCGAAGTTTTTAAGCAGCAATGCTTAGAGGCTGACCCTGATGAAGAAAGAAGCAGCAAAATTTATAGAAGAGGCAATAGGGCCATACCGTCAGTTGTATGAAAAAAAGAAACAAAATGCCTGCCAAACTATTAGCTCAATTCTTTGTTAAGAAGTAGAATCATAAATTTATATTCTGAATATGTTTTATTGTCTTTCAACTTCATAGTTTTCCTTTAACTAGACACTGAGACATACCTTAATTCTTTTATTAAAAAAATTAAGGGTCAAAAAAGAAATCTGAGGAACGAATCATACATTTTCCCATAGGTTACTGTATTCGATTAGTGCATTTTCGATTAATGTGCCTGTTTTAAGGAACGCATTAAATGCACTAATCGAGGGATTGCTGTACTATTTTTAGGAATGGCAGAAGACATAGGAGAGGAGGAGTGCTACTAATGACATCAGATGACTTAAGTCCAGTTAGGGTAGAAATACAAGAAAACAATGATGGTAACAATGTCCCATGTAGCGATGAGATTGAGTCTATCTGGTGTGAAGTGGAAGTTAATAGAATGAAATATATAGTGGAGTGTTGCTACAGACGTGGCGGCTCAGTTGTAGGGGACGAAGAAATGCATCGTCGATTTAGCCTTATGGGCACCAAGCGAATGATCATTATGGGTGACTTTACTTTTCCAAACATTGGTTGGGTAGAATCTTGTGATAAGAAAAAAGAGAAATTTATTGAATTGTTGCGAGACAACTTTCTCAAGCAGCATGTGAAAGAAGGAACTCGAGGTCAAAGAGTGTTAGATTTGCTCATACCATCAGAAGGGATCTTTGTCAAGAATATGGCTATTTTACCACAAATTGGTGACAGTCATCATGCTGTTCTTTCTTGGGAAGTATCTACTTGTATTGAAGTTCCGATTAAAACAGGCTACATGCTGAACTACAAAGCTGGAAATTATGATCAACTTAGAAGAATATTATCTTTGTTCCCATGGTATCAGTTACTGAATGGAAAAAATGTCAGAAATGCATAGGAATCTTTGAAAAAATGCTTGAATGAGGCAGTACCTCAATGTATCCCTAGTGTTTGAAGAATAAATAGGTTGGGAGTGAAATGGATGTGCATCCTTATTAAGCAAGAGATCCACAAGAAGACATGATGTGGAAAGAATATCGTGAGAATAAGAGTGAGAGGAGTTATGAAATATGTAAAGCTCAGGCCAGAAAAGTAACGAGTATTGTGAGAAAGCTAAAACGGAGTATGAAAAGAAATTGGCCATTAAAGCTAAAGGCAATCCAAAAGAATTTTATCGTTATGCCGCAAGCAAAAGAAATAATGAATATGGAAAAATAACTTTATTGAATGCAGATGGTACACGAGTGTTGGAAGCTAAGGAGATTGTTCAGTTAATGAGTGCTCATTTTGCTAAGATATATCAACCAGGTGTATGTAGCATGGTGCACAGTGCTACTGCTATGTTGGATGAAGAGTTAGAGGTTCATGAAAATAAGGTTGAAGAGCTCTTGCATAACCTGGATATGAATTTGTCAATAGGGACAGATGGAATATCAGCCTGTTTGCTAAAGGAATGTTCAGCTGAATTGGCTAGGCCTTTCACACATTTATATAACTTGAGTCTCAGCTCAGGAATGGAAGGAATGTATGATAGTTTCATTGCACAATGGTGGTGCAAAAACTGATGTGTCTAACTACCGACCTATTAGCATCTCTGGTGTGGGAGTAAAGATTTTAGAGAAGTTGGTAAGAATTCGCATACAGAAATGGTTAGACAAGCATTCTATAATCTGCAGGGAACAGCATGGGTTTACTAAAGGAAGGTCATGTTTTAGCAATTTGCTCACATTTTATAGCAATGTTACGGCTGAGTTGGATAAAGGGAATGGATACACACTATGACAATGTTGGATTTTTCTAAGGCATTTGATAGGATACCACACAATAGGCTGTTGCATAAACTGGAGAATATGGGATTGGAATATAATCTATTGACTTGGATCAGGGGATGGTTGAGACAGATATCAAAAAGTGGTATACAGTGGGTGTGAATCTGCCAGATTTAAGGTGACCAGTGGTGTACCTCAGGGTTCAGTTCTTGGGCCATTATTGTTCAATCTATACATTAATGACATCAAGCAGGGTCTATCATCAGATTTGCAATTGTTTGCTGATGATGCAAAGATAGGCAGGACAATCAGGGTGCTACTGATATTCAGCAATTACAAAATGATTTGAATAGATTGGAAATCTGGGCAAACGAAAATGGTTATCAGTTTAACGTTAGTAAGTGTAAAGTTATGCACTTTGGCGTGATTAGAGTTCCAGCGGCATATTATATTAGCAGGGTTATGCTACAAGAAACTGAAGAGGCAAGGGATCTTGGTGTATTGGTGGATAAGAATTTAAAGTTCAAAGGTCACATAGCAAAAGTTGCAAATACAACTCAGAGGATAATTGCTATGTTGAAGCGAACCTTGACATGTAAGGAAAAGGAAGTGATTTTGCCTCTTTATAAGACTTTGATAAGACCACACTTGGATTACTGTACGTAGAATTGGCCTCCCGGGTTCCAAGGGGATAAAGAAGCTGTGGAAAGGGTGCAAAGATGAGTTACAAAGATAATATCCGGATTATGGGATTTAGATTATGAGGACAGATTGCGAGTACGTGGATTGCAGACGTTGGTTAACAGGAGAAAGAGGAGTGATATGATAGAGGTCTATAAACCTTTGAATGGGTGTTATAGCATTTCAAATGATGAAATTTTTTGTTATATGGAAGGCGGGGAGAGAACACGGGGCATCCATAGAAGTTAAGGTTGTTCTCAGTCAAGAAAGGGGTAAGAGCTAGGTTTTTCTCCCAGAGAGCAGTGAGTGAGTGGAATAATTTGCCCTTAGGGGTAGTGAGCGCATCTAGTGTAAATGAATTTAAGGAAAGGCATGATAGCTGGGTTGGGTAATTTACAGGCTCCCTTGATGAGTCCTTGACTCCCTGGAGGTCTCAGATGATAATAATAGGTATTAAATATAGTTTAAAATGCCATCAAAAAGGCACAACAAAATAATGCTAAGAAGAGCAGCAAAGTCGACAATAAGAAGTCTTGCTCCACTAAGGAGGATACTGAAGATATACTGAGTTAAAGTAGATTATTAAAGAGATAATACAGGAATCACAAAATGTCAAGCACCATTTGAATGAACATAGGGAGGAAAAGACAATTAAACAGAAGAATAAGAAACAGCAACGCATGGGATCAAATAAATTAGTAAGTTATGAAAATCAGGTAAGTAACATTGATTGTAAAAAGAACAATATTATTTGACATCGTGACTATCATAAAATATACTGTTGATGAGTGGGTTATAACTTCAAGTTTTCCCACAGCAAAAATTAAAAACACAGCACATGCAATTGAAAAACAGAAAAGAAAAGTAAACGAGATCGTAATTGTAGTACATACCAACAATTTAACTAGTGATAAGTTCAGTATGAGAGCAGGGCCGGTGCGAGAGTATCTAACGCCCCTAGGCAAAGAAAATTTAGGCACCCCTATACAATGTCTCTATGCAGTAATTAGTGCATCATTTTTTTTTTGATACCCAAATTCCATTAGTGCGCCTCAAAAATTCAATTTAAAAAATCACTCACCAGAATGGAATAATTTAGTTACCGATTTAAAACATTTTGCAAAGTTATTTTTAATGGCATACTACACTACTTCCATGTACACTATGTATACCAGGATTTCTCAAACTGTGTTCCGTGAGAAGTTCCTAGAATTTGTCATTTTAGTTTTCTAAGCATTTTTTATGAATAAATATTTTATAGTGGAAATATTCTGAGGAGAATAATATTCGAGAATATGTCGAATTTTTATATTAAATTAGATTAAAATAATTAGCCAAAAAAATTGATATCTTCCATAGTGATACAATATGAAGTGAAGAAAGTATGGATGGATTTCTTATTTTGTGCTGGCGTTAAAAACTATAATTATACGATAAAAACAAGCAGCAAAATGAATATAACTCATAGGTATTTAATCTGATATAACCTAGATTCCAGTTACTGAGCAAATGGCAAGCAACTGCGTTTCTTGCTGTAGGCAACTGAACATAGCTACTACATATGCCAAGTAATCTAGTTAAGTGTTCTTTTCAGTATGAAGGATTATTTGTATAGTGAAGGATACATTCCAATAACCCTTTCATATCGATGATATGAAAGGGTTATTGGAAGAGTGAGAAAGTGAAAATTGTCAGTATATTACCTCAATATGACAAAAATGAATTAAGAAGAAGGCTATGATGGCAAACAATTTGACGCATAGGCTGTGTAGAAGCAATGCGAGTTTTTGGATGTGTAGAGTGAGTGAGGAAAGATTGGATTTGTATAAGAGGGATGGACGACACTTGAATGCATCTGGCATCAGGAGTCTTGAAAAACTAATAACTAGTATGAGACCTAATACAGAGTGTCAGGGAAACTAAATTATAATGGGAAGAATGGTGAAAATGTGTGTGTAAGAGCAACAATGTAACTGTGTTAATGATGGGAATGGGCATTTTCATGGGAATGATTGAGGAGATAACGATTTCGACTTTGTGTTCATCCAGTTCAGACCCATCAAATATGTGCAAAGATGTTGCATATATAAAGCACAAAAGAAGAACAGCGATCTGCAAGTTATCCAACTATGTCTCACAGATTACAAACAAGAGTATGCAAATGAACAGCATGGGTTTACTACAAGAAGATCATGTTTTAGCAACTTGTTCACATTCTATAATAATGTTACCATTGAGCTAGACAAGGACAATGGATACACCATGATACTTTTGGATTTTGCTAAGGCTTTTGACAGAATACAGCATGGAAGACTTGCATAAACTGGAGAATATGGGATCGGATTATAAAATATTGGTATGGATAAGAGGATCGCTAACTGACAGACATAGACGTCATGAATGGGGTTGTGAATCTGCAAGATTCAAAGTAACCAGTAGTGTGCCCCAAGGATCAGTCCTTGGTCCACTGTTATTCAATCTGTATATTAATGACATTGGGAAGAATTTGATGGATGATGTACAGCTATTTGCTGACGCAAAGATGGATAGAATAATCAGGAATGCATATGATATACAGTACTTGCAGCATGATTTGAATAGGATGGAATTGTGGGCATGGGAAAATGGATATCAGTAAATGTATGCACTTCAGCATAATTAGATATCCAATGTCATATTATATTGATGGGATTATGCTAGAAGAAACTGACCAGGCTAGGAATTTTGGAGTGTTAGTAGATAAGAGGAAGTTCAGAAGCCATGGAGCAAAGATTGCAAATACAACTCAAAAGATAATTGCAATGCTGAAACGAATTTTGACATGTAAAGATAAGGATGTCGTTTTGCCTCTTTACATGGTCTTGATAAGACCTCACTTGGACTACTGTGCACAGGTCTGGTCTCCTGGTTTCCATTGTGATTCTGATAGTGGAGAGAGTGCAAGGAGTGTTAAAAATGATATCAGGGTTGTGGAAAACTGACACTAGTAAACAGGAGAAAGACGGGGTGATATGATTGAGACTTACAAACTTTTGAAATGGTCATAGGATTTCAACTGTATTTTTTTTTATGGAGGGTGAGAAAAGGGCAAAGGCATCCTTGGAAGCTGAGAATGAATACTGCTTAAAAAAAAAAAAAAAAAAGGGGGGGGGGTTGTAAGATCTAGATTTTTCTCTCACAGAGTGGTTCATGATTGGAATGGATTGCCTTGGATGCTTTGTATATGTGCATGCAACGTGAATGAATATAAGAACAAGTATGATAGCTAGTGTATGTATTCAATGAGTCCCTGATTCCCTGAAGGTCTCTCTTAATAATAATACTTATGCATTAAGAGCTGTTAAAATATGGAGGAAGATAAATAATATTTCAGTTAGGTCAACTATTATAAAAGTGCCTTCTAAAAAACAAATACCCAATGAATGTAGAAAAAATATTAGTGCCAATTTTCAAAAAGGAAATAAAACAAACTGAATTATAAAAAAGATGTTTATTAACTGGCTTATATTTTACTCGACTTCAAACCAGCATCTTTAGAGCACTAAAACAACATGTTACAATTTACATGCAGCAATGAGTAAGTGAAAAAATTCAAACTGTAATGGACAAAAGATCTAAAGGCCTAATTTGGCACCCTCTAATGTTTTTAAAAAGAAGTATTACAGCTGTGTAGGAGTTGATCATAAGATAACGGTCTTCTTTTTGGCAAATTAATACAGCCACACTTGTTCAGGTTAGGAGAATGCTTCATAGCCTTTGTCGACTCTAAAAATAATATTTCTGATCTATAATCATAAATATTATTTCATGCCCGCCTGGTTGGCTGAGTGGTTTGCGTATCCACTCTCCAGCCAAAAGGCTGCAGGTTCAACCCCCCCACCCCTTCCCCGTTGGCATCCAAAGTGTCTTTGCCCATGAAGCCAAATGACAAACACATCGACCAAAAATAAACCACCTTAAGGGCTTGTAAGTGAATGTGGTAAGTATTTTGCTTTCTAAGTGTTCCATGTATAAGTTAGCTTAAAGGGGAGAGTGGGAGAAACCTGGTAGTACCATTAATCTGTTTGTAGATTTTTCTTTGCCATGTAAAAATAACCTGCACATATAGTAAATTTGAATAATTTGAAGATGTCGGGGGGGGAGATTAGAATTTATAAAATCAAGTCTATTAGTGGTACATTAATAAATAAAGTGACATCAAAACCAACCATTATGTCTGAATTTTTAAGGATGTGATTTTTAACTAGTGATTTGAAATGGACAGAATTTTTTGTAAAAATAGAGGAGTGGCCAGCTTATAATTTAGTTCATTTTGGTGTTGTAATATTAAAATAATTTATAATGTTCAACAATTAAGCTTGTCTATTAGATAGATCTAAATAGAGGGATTAAATTATTATTAACCACCTTGAAAATCTGTACGAAACTTATTCAAGAAATTATAAATGTATTGGTGATATGAAGTGATGCATAACATGACTTTAAATTTTTACAGACATAATATATATACTGTAAAACAGTCAAGAATAGTAGAACACTCTGGATTTTATATTTTTTAGATTTACATAAAGCATTCAATAGTATAAAATTTAAATATAATAGTGAAAAGAAATTTTAAATATAGACATTTTAAATATAATAGTGAAAAGAAAAATAAGAACATATATGGTAAAGCATTTTAAAGATATTTATACAGATAATAAATGTGTAATTAACTATTATAATAATGAACCAAAAGAAACTGCAATTAAAATGAGAGGAATTAAACAGAAAGATTTATTAAGTCCACTGCTATTTCAATAGATGAAATAATAATAGAATGGAAGGATAAGATGTTAAATGGAATAGAATGTTAATATTATAGTACACCTAATCTGCTATGCAGTTTATGTAATAATGGTAACATATATAATTTACAAAGAGATATATTTCATTTCCAAGATTTCCCAAAAATATATGGAAATACAAATAGAAAAAAAACCAAGACACTCATGATTAGCAGGCATCCATTAGTCAGGTATAAGTTAAAAATAAAGAGAAAAATAATATGCATGATGAATTTTAAATGTTTAGGAATTCATATTAATCCATAGAGTATCAGAAAATGAAGTAAAAGAGTGGTTCCTTAAGGCCTTAAGGAACTGCTTGTGTGCCTTAAGCTCACAATAGCAATTGTAAGTTAAGGCACATAAGATATCTGGATGTTCAATCAGCACAATATGGGGAAAAAAAAAAAAAAAAAAAATCAAATATTGTAACTAAGACCAGTATATAAAGGAGGAGAGTACCCAAAAATAACTAGAATTATTTTTTTTAAAAAATGTTTATTAAAGTTTAGAATACCATATTCTAGTCTCCTTCAAAATACTCTCCATGTGAGTCAATGCACTTATTCCAACATTTTTTCCACTACTGGAAACAGTTCTGTAACTGTTCTACTGGAATCCTGTTATGGCCCCTAGGGACTTTTCTTTCACTTTGTCCACATCAACGAATCACTGCCCTTTCATGGTTTTCTTTATCCATTGGAATAAAAAAAATATCACGCGGCCTTCTCAAATTGAGATAAAAATGTTGGTCTTCATCATCTGTCCAGGAGGAACAAATTCTTTATGTACAATTCTATTCATATAAAAAAAAAACAACTCAAAACTGTTTTGATGTTTGATCAAACTTGACATTCCTTCTTGGGTCTCGGTGAATTTGCATGTTTCCATTGGCTTGATGTTTTTTTGTTTCTTGATTATAACTGTAGCACCAAAACTCATTCCCGGTCACAACTTTTAAAAGAAAGTTCTGGTCATTAAGAACTTGCACCCTCAAATCGCAGCAAGCATTCACATGGATTTTTTTTTTATTTTATTTTTATTTTTAAATCCTCTGTGAGCAAATGAGGCACAAATTTAGTGGATACACGCAGCGCTAGCGCCTAATATTTTTCTTGTGTGCACGATTAATATTCGGCACCTTTCCAAAAAAGCTTTTTTTGAATAAAGTGTGAATAAAACAAACAGGAAATGAAAAACAAATGAAAACCGCTTTACAGTATAATGTTACCTACGAATTAGTCCTGCATATACAATTTTTTTTTTTACACGGAACTCAACAATTAATCATAAGTTGATTTATGATACATCAAAAAATAAAGAAGAACTATTTTAGGTATATTTTCGTAAATTTTAATCAAAAATTACAGTGATATAATCGGGTACAGGATACAATTTCAGAATTTATTTGTTCGTTTCTGGGAAGATCTGAAGGGGCCCGAACGGAAGACGACGTACATTCATAATTATATGTACCATTCGTTGTTCATTTAAACTCTTATCTCATATTTTTTGACATCTTTTAATGCCTTTTCTTCTGCAGCGCCTGTGTATATTGCACACTTCACACATGCCACCAGCCAGGCCTGGATACACGTTTCATTTGCAATTCGGTTAAAATTCACTGGCACCAACTCCATGACAAATTCGTCTCTTCAGAAACTTGCTTGATGATCTTTTGATGATCTTCATTGATAGTCTGGCAAACCTTTTTGATGTTTTCATAATTTCTGCTTGTCATAAGTCGGCCAGATCGTGGTTGGTCTTCAGCTGACGTATCCCATTTTTAAAACAGGAAAACCACTTGTAGACCTTTTACCTAACGCGTCATCCTTAAAGTCATGCTGAAGCATAACAATAGTTTCAGCTGCAGTTTTATTCAAACGAAAACAAAATTCATGCACACACTTTCTGTTCCTTGTGGTAAGCTATCACAAAATCACCAAACTGCTTGTAAGGAACCAACAAAAAAAGCAGCCAGAACAACAAACCAGTTCACATAGGATGATGCCACTTGCCAGACTGGTGTGGAAAACAGCTCACTCATGATGCTTAGCGGCATCATCCGTAACTAGAAAATGCCTGTGTGCCAAGTTCAAATTCCAGTTATTTTGGGGTAACCTGTCATATATAAAAATATAATAAGACTGCTTTTAACTTATTCATCTGAAACAATTAAGACCAAACAGTTAAACTCTACTAAAGAAATTAACTCTTAGGGAAAAACAAAATTTGATATGATCAGAAATATACAAAAAAGTGTGCATTACATCCAGTAAATGAATGGATAGTAAACAGGAAAAAAGAATGGTGAAGCATGTTAACAGAATGCAAAAAGATATAATAGACCAACAAAAAATTGGAAATCAAGTATTAGAAAGCCATTTGGAAGACCATGGAAATAGTTGAAAAATAGAGTGCAGCAATAAATACTGTTACAACATGTCTAAGATCTTTGCCTTAACTTTTGGAAATTGATGGGTAGCCAGGCTCCACCAGTAGCTGTTAATGATAGTTCCACCCATGGCTATTGATGAATTTTGAAGGTTTAGAGACAGGAGTGTGACGGACAATTGCCACTTATTCATACACCTTAACAGGCATATTATTGTCTGAAATAGCATAAGTTCTAGGGTTGTTTATCTTAAGTTACGGGGTTAAAAAAAAGTTTTTATCCTACATTTGTATCTCATACTTCCATATTCTGATAATGTTAAGTTTAGTTTTAGTTAAGCTATATTCTTTATAATTTATATTTAAACCCTAAAGAAGTTGCTACGGAGTAGCTACTACTGAGTAGTAAAACTACTCAGCCAACATATCTATTTTTTTGTAATTTCTAACAATATTAATAAATCCCAGTTATTTACCATATAAATACAAGGAATGCTGTTGGTAGGTATGTGATGAATTGAAGATCCTTGTACCCTTGCTCGGAATGAAATTAGTTTTCACCAGGTACTATTGCTTCCTTTGTTTAAAGGATAGTCAAACATGCCACTGTACAGCCTACGATGGCACCTATCTCTCTCTCAAAGTTGCTGAGTTCACGTCGTGTTGCCATACCAACTGTATTCAACTGCTACGATGAAATACTATTTCCTACTATCTGTACACCAGTTTTTATGTTAACAAACCTGGAATGTTCCATGACTTCAAATAACAGGGGTGTCTGGATAATTATTGGTAGATAATGTATATTTCATATAATAGGTTTTCATGGCTATTGTACATGTTCAAAGAAAAATCACTTATATGACTATATATATAGCCAAATGTTAAATTAGAATATAACTTAATTTATTTTTAAAGACATAACTAGTTTTGTCTTAGGAAACTTCATCAGGTGCGTAGTACATAGAAGAAAAAAGAGATACACAAAAACATTACTTTGGTACATTACTAAAGTTCTAAATTATTAATGGATTGCTCACATTAGAATGGATTTGCAGATTAGTTGCATTATTGTTCTCATGCACAATGATGTGGTCTCGAGACCACTATAGCTGAATAGCATAGGAGTAAATCAGAAAGGTTGTGGCTAAGGTTGACATTAAGGCGAACAAGATTTAGAATATTCTAAAAAATATTAGAATGTTGATTCTGATATTTTTCTTTCAAGTTCATCACAGTATTTGTAAATAATTTCAGATCTATCCCAGTTTACTGAGTGTATAGTGGACTGATGGTCATTTGGATCAGAAGAATTAAGAACATGAATGGATAAGGCAGTGGCCCATCTCAGAGATATCACCTATGGTGATATCTCTGAGATGTTCTTTGATACAAAGCTACTGATTTTTCTGTTTGTCCATAATATGGAGAATTACAGCTACACCAAAGACGGTACATACCTGGATATTTCAAACTATTATGTTTAGGTTTTACTGGTTGAAGCCAGGATTGAAACTTTCTTAAAGGGGTGAATAAGGTATGAATTTTATATTTCTTGAGGATATTTGCAATTTGTTCAAAACAGACCTGAAATACAGATATAACCATTCACATCATTACTCTCTTCAGTATGGTGTGTGTAGAAGAATTAAATAAGTTTTGAAATTGTCTGCTTAGGATAACCATTCTTCTGAAAAATTGTATATGGAACAAATGAATAGCTCTTTGAATAACATGTGTTTATACAATTTGTTTTTTCTTTTATCCAATAAAAGCATCTCTTCTTTTATTGAATACAAGAAAAACAGTAAGAAAGAAGCCTCTTACTATAAAAAAGTAAACTACTTTTCTTGGGAAAGTAGTTTACTTTCTGTTTGTCCATATCTGTTTGCCCAATAAGTAAGTAAACAGCCTTAATTAGGATCAAAAGTTTACACAATATTTGCCAAATTCAAGATTATCGAAAGATTCGGAATCTATTTACATCATCAAATTCATGATAGGTACCCTCAAGGGGTATATAGGAAACTGTGATGGTGCTACATGAAAGATTTACATTATTATAACTTTCTATTGACAATTTTCCTTCAAATTAGTCTTATCTGCAAGGACTCCAATATTATTAGATATTTTAGTCTTCTAAGGTACTTATAAATTCAACAATCTGCCTACATCTTAGTCTTCTTCCTGTCCTGACACTGAACATTTGTTTACTAACCTTTCCTCTCCTATTCTCCTTAAGTGAGCATACTGTATGAGACCAGCCATTCCTGAATGCTAACAAATCTCAAATTACTTCCTAATATCTTCAATTTTAATATGATTCTGCCAGTGATGGCATCTGTTCACTCTCCTAATTTTTCTTAGAACTTTCATGTCTGTGGATATTTGATAAGTTTTGACAAAATATTTACAGAAATTAAAAAAAGAAGAAGACAAAAAGTGCAAACATCAATAAATACTGACTGAAGATGAAATATTGATGATCATGTTTTTATTGAAAGTAATTTCAAAGTTATAAAAGTGAACAACAATCCACTGTACAAATATGATACAAGTGTCATAAACCAAACACAATAACATAATCTATAGTTTAGAAGTACATCTAAAGAAGAATACCTACAGAATATAAGAATAATATTCAGGGTGAAGTATTTTTTTTAAAAAACAATAGCTATTAAACAACTTTTTTAAAAGAACTGAAAAATACAAAAATGACCTCATTATCTGAGTGTCTATGATAGTATATACTGTATGTAAATTCTAACACAGGTATTTTTAATGGACAGTGACAAAGTAGGAACATGGAAAAAACTTTTTTACTGCAAACGTGAGCATAAAAAACTTTTCCCTATGACAAATTTAGATTCCTGCTTTTACAAGAATCCAGAAAATGTTTCACATGATGAAAAGTGTGATAACAACTAAACAAATAAAATAAAAGGAAACAACCAGCCAACAATCATGAATTTCTTAAAAGAAATATAAATTTGTACAATACTCTAAATTTGTCTATGCATCTTTAGCTGATAGAATGTCAGCGGTATGTAATATCCAGCACACATGAATTAATTTCATATTTCTTTGATGCCATACATCAAAAGCAAACAAGCATAATCAAGTGACTGTATTATTCAGATCCTTGCTCCATCTCATCACTCATCTGATATACACACCAACTATTATGGTGTGTATAATGGGGAATTTCATTTATAACACTGTCTGTTCAAAGAATTTTGCATTTATTACTTTAAAAACAAATATAATTTAAATACAATGAAGCCTTTGTTTTGATACTTGTGAATATTATTCAACATTTTGAAACTCAAATTACTTCAACTTGAGCTATATGCTAATATGGAAAATATAGAATATGTATGAAGGTAGGGAATATCCCTATTTTTCAAATAAATCAAGTTTGCATAATTAAATTATATCATAAAAACTTATATTTATAATCAGACTCATTACAAAAATTTTCATGATTTATAATAGATTATAAATTGAATTTTCGAAATATTGATCAACATCTGAGGATTCAGCATATTAAATTATATATGCAATAACAATACACCTAAAAGAGAATTATCATTTTGGAAACAAACTGATTTTTTTCCCCCAAAATATAATACAAAATCATTAAAAAAAAAAAAGAGTCCACTTAGAATTATTGCAGTTGATCATAATATGACTAAAGACTGGTGTACTCAACAGTGTAGAGAATAATAAATTAATTATTTTCATATACGTCAACTGATACATGAATCATGATCTTACAAAATCATATCTTTCCCTTTCCCTCCTTTTTTTTTTTTTTTTTTTTTTAAATGAATGCATATTAGGGAAAGGGCATACCATTTACAAATATACTTAACAATAAAATCCAACTGATATTAAAAAAAAAGATACTGAAATAACTCGTATCCAATGAGTTATTGACCATATGATCCAGCAGCATCAAAAGCACCCTTCTTTCTTTTGAATTTTTCAGCTCTACCTCTCGATCTTCCTCTTTGAAAGTTTCCACCTCTACCTATTAGAATACAATAAAAATAGTCAATGCATAAAGTTGCATCCCTTAATTTGGCAACCCATGCATTATCATTTTCTAAAGTATACCCTAAAGTAGTGTACACCAATATGATAGTGTAACACAATTAATACTGCATTTCACTACTACCTCCACATGGATTATAAGAAAATAATGAGAACTGACTGGAAATTTCGATCCAATCACCATCCTTTTCTTCCTATGATGCTCTGAGGATTTTTCGTTTTTATCGTTTGTTTCTATGTACACTAATGGCCAAAATTGTGGAAACCTTTTGGAAAAAGTATATTTCTAAGGTTTGATGGCTCATAACGCCACTTTTTTTTGAGTAATACCATAAAATTATATATCAATGGAAAGATAATTTAATCAAGAATGTAATGCAATAACTTTTATGAAGGATTTTTTATTAGAAAAGCAGTTATAAAGAAGAAAAGTGAAACACATAGAAAAAATTAGATATACAAAAATTCTCACAATGTGAGCTAATACTTAGTTGGGTAACCTTTAGCGTTAATTACACCCTTACAACGCCTTCCCATGGAGTGACCAAGTTTTTTTAGTTCTGCAGCTGTTATAATGTGAAACCAAGATTGAATTATTGCTTCTATTAATTGGGTTTTATTGGTGGGTTGCTTCTGACTAACAAGTTTCTTTTGTCAGCTCCATAGATTTTCGACTGGGTTAAGGTCTGGGCTATTCCCAGGCCATTCCGACAGTGGAATATGATTATCTGAAATCACTTTTTGCACACATCAGCAACAAGACATGGAGCTGAATCCTACTGAAATATAAATGTTTCATTATCTTAGAAAAGATCACATGCGGAAGGCTTCAGTTTGGGCTCAAGTATTTCATTTATGTATTTTGGGACATTTATATTCCCATTAATCACACAAATTCTGCCCACACCTTTTGATGTCATACAACCCCAGATGGTAGTGATGGCATCATTCATGCCATCACTACCAAACAAGGAGATTTTGGTCTCATCACTCCAAATAACACTGTCCCATTGTTTCGCTGTCCAGTTAACATGGATTTTAGCCCAGTTTAATCTTTTCAACCTTTGTTTTGAGAGATAAAAATGGCTTTTTTTCGTGGAATTCTAGCATTTAGACCAAATTCCTGCAGTCTGCGATGAACAGTCCTTGCACTCAACTTCACATTGTATTGTGTCATTTCATCTTGTATACACCCAGATGATTTTCTTCTTCTGTCATGTAGACAGAAGAAAATCTGGGTGTATACAAGATGAAAATCTTCTGTCTCAATTCTTCTATCATCACATGCTGTTGTGCACCTTTTCCAGTCTGGTTTTGTAGTGACTGAGAGTCTCCTTATACCTCTTCAAAAATTTAGAAATGCCACCTTCGGTTAAGTTTCCACCAATTTTTCTTCTAATTTCTTCATAACTCTAGTCTTGTTCACTTAATAGTACTATTTTACATTGCTTTCTGGGTGACCAGTCAACTCTTTGCACCATTTCTTTAATTTTATTACGTTTTACAAGCTCACTAAATGAAAGAACAAAAAAAAAAACCCAACCAACTTGATAGCAATCACATAATACATTAACAAATGTCCTCCTCTCAGCTCCAATACATGACATCAATAGCTGAATCCTACTGTGACCTTATTGGCCCATTGCCAAAACAAGATGACACCTGATTGGCTCTCTCTCTCAACACTCATGCTCATTGGCTACATTCAAATGAAGGAAAGCTACTTCATATCAATCTAAGCAAGTTGTGCTTCTTTTTTTTTTTCTGGTTAATTGGGTATAACTTTTCATAGAATACAGATCTCATCTCATCTCATCTTCTTTATACCCTCTTTTACCTTGCGGTGTCGAGGGTTCATTGATCATCGGACCTCACTCCGTTTACAGGATAAGGTGGTCAGCCCTATGCCCTGGTGTATCATATGGCCTGTAGTGTTAAGTTCTCAAGGCCAGTTTGCCTGCTTTGCAGGATGAAAAACCCCAGAATAAACTGGGGAAAAAACCCTGCTGTCCACACCCAAGACTGGCTAACTTGGCTATGGCTGAGGAAGATCCTTCAGTTCCTCACGTCACCGACGGGAATCGAACCTAGGACACTCCTTCCCCAGGCATATGGTTGCGAAGCGTATAGCCACTAGGCTAACCGCGCGTAGAATACAGATAATTGAACAAATTTTTTTGCATTACATTCTTGATTAAATTATATATCTTTCCATTGATATATAATTTTATGGTATTACACCAAATAAAAGTGGTGTTATGAGCCATTAAACCTCAAAAATACACTTTTTCCAAAAGGTTTTCCACAATTTTGGCCACTAGTGTGTGTGTGTGTGTGTGTGTGTGTGTGTGTGTTGTTATGTGCCATCCAGTCATTTCCAACTCCTGGTGATCTTGTGAGCAAAGGCTCTTCATCTCACTTGGCCTCTTGTCTTTTCTTTCAGCAGTTGTAAGTTGAAGTTTGTAACTTTCTTTATGTTATCCATCCAACTCTTTTCCAGTCTTCCTCTCCTTCTCATGTCGTCAATCTTCCCCATCATAACTGCCTTTTCCAATGATTCATTTACTTGCATAATATGCCCAAAACACATTGTTTAGTAATCACTCCCTCCAAGAAGCATTCTGTCTTTATGCTCTCTAAAACCTTCTTATCAGTCGTTCTTGTGGGATTCTTAATTCTCCTCCATGTCCATAATTCAAATTAATCAATTTGCTTTCTGTCTTCATCTTAATGATCCAGCTTTCAACATCCATACACCATTACTGGAAATGTCATAATTTTTGTCAGATTTAACATAGCTTTTTTCCCCCCCATGGCTATCTTTTTTCTTTTTTTTTTAAATTCAATCTTCACATTGGCCACCATCTTATTCTAGACTCCAGTAAATCTTAACTTTCAATCACCTCTATTTTATCTCCCTCAATCATAAATTTATCTAAATTGCCTGAAGCCATTACTCTTGTTTTTGCTGATGTATAAATTAAGCCCAGCTTTATCACTTTCCCTCTTAACCAATAGAAGCAACCACTTCAGACCTTCCTCAGTTTCTGCAAAGAGGGTTGTATCATCTGCATATCTTAAGTTATTTTTCTGCCACCAATCTTAGTGGAATATATAAACACTACTACCAGATCTAATAAATGAAGATGAGGGATGGAATATACTGTTATTAGCAAACTCCCATTACAATAAGTAACTCAGTAACTCCCATTATAATATAACAGGAAAAAAAAACGAAAATTACCTATTTTATTTGGTTACCTTAATATATATACTTCTAAATAGTCCAGTATTCTTTAAGCATGTAAATTAACCATAAGTATGTTCAGGTATACACATACAATCAAGCAGTGAAAATAATTCAAAAGTATGATAAGAGTTCTATTATAGTAACTTCTAATAGTGAATATAAAGTAATCTACAGCTTTTGGACTACAGCTGTCTTAAAATGAGTCTCCAACTAGATTGAGTAAATTTATGTAGCCAAAATTGATGGAGTTCAAGAAGTGCTTCATTACTGATTATGACTTCACAAATAGTCCTCAACTGGACATGTAATCACATGTGTAATACTACAGTTTTCTTCTGATTCATCCCAGGTGGTGTGTCCAATGTGTGATCTACTAGGCTTAACTTGCAATAAGGCAGAATATGTATGTATGTCTTAACTCCTTCAAGGCAGATGTTAACAGATTTTATCTGTCCATAATAAATTGGAGGCAAAAGGCATTTTATACATTCCTGAATGTGTCGTCAATGAAGTTTTTTCTAAGGGAAAACAGATAAAGATTGTTAGTTTGGTGTATGATTTTAAAGTGAAGATAACATTTAAACTACAAATCAAAGTAACTCCATTTCTAACATAACCAAGAGTATAAAATGCCTTATGCTTCCAACTTACTATAGACAAACAAAAACTGTAATGTATGCCTAGAAGAAGCAAAGAAATAACATATAAAATGCATCTTCTGCTAAAAGACATTTACAAGCATCCATAACTGTACTAGGATTTGAACACAAGATATTGGCTGGAGAATCAGAAAAACTATCCGATCAGCCAACTAAGCTAGTAAGGGGGAGTGGGAGGGAAGTATCTTATCTATTTTATAGAATTATAGCCACTGGCTAAAGTAGCTATAATAGCCCAAAAGCTGAAATCTTACTATATTTTTACCATTATTATTATTATTATTATTACTATTTTTAAATTTAATATGTATACTATCTTTTTACTAGATTCTTTGGAACAGCCTTCCTCACTAAGTCTTCCACCACCAGCTAACCTTCAGCTATTCAAAAATAAATAAATAAAATGTAATTGATAACAGGCATTTTGCCAACTGTCAGGAAGCTTTTAGGTCCTAGAAAAATTTCCCAAACAGCAAAATCCCCCCTCCCCCCCAAAAATAGTAATTTCAAAATTAGTTTAAAATCTTTTCTTCAAAAATCATGATTAGATTTGATGATACAATTTTATCACTAAAACAGATCTTATTCTCCCAACATTTTTGAATAATTCACTGTTAAACATAAAGAGCCAATCTACCTTTTACTTTTTGCTCAAATTCATGCAACATTTTAAGGACCCTTTGATTTTTCATCAGAAAGAATCTTCAAACTGGATATCAAAAAGTTTTCAGAGCTGACACACCTGTCATGTTTTTACTTTCCCCTATCCCATAGCCCATATTTAACCCATTCATAAGGGCAACAAATCTTAGCATCAAATTTACTGTCCTATTTCTCTCAATTCAATTCTTTCTAAAGTAATGAACTGCTATGCAACCTTATAACTACTCAACTAAAAAAAATCACCCACATGGATTCCTCCACTGTTGATGAATGGGGGGGGGGAAGAATCCTCTTGCTATATCTCTAAAGAATTTGACTAGGTTTGGCACCAATGCCTATTAATTAAGTTCCCATCATGTGGTCTGTCTACAGATTCTGCAATTAAATTACCAGATTTCTGTCTTTATGAATGTTATATGTGATGAATCTTTATTCTCACACTACTTTGCAACTAATAATGAAGATCACTAAAGCTCAGTTCTTCACCTTCCTGTCTTCCAGTTGACTGCTAATTTAATCCATAGTTTTGCCAAAAACACTATACTACAATTCTCTTTTTCATTTGACATCTCTTTCACTAAATAAATCAATAAAACTTCCAAAATACCCACTTCCACAGCCCTAAATTCTCATCTCATTACTTCATCTCCAAACAGTTTATGCAAACCATATATCTGTCCACCCACTGAAGGACTTTCTAATGTAACTCAGTCATAGTATCAAGAATGTCCTTTGGTTGGGAAAACCTGGATTGAAACCTGTCTAGAATGCAAAGAACTTTTATACGGGCTTTTCAATTGAAGGTGAGTTAGTCTTGTATAGAGGGCAAAAGATTTTTCCTCAGAGAAACTCAGGTTTCTCATATCACAAAACAGACAAACTGGGCAGACAAACACATACAATTAATAATTAACAGACATAATACACTTGCCTCTTAGCCTTCACCGCTTTGGCTGAAATTCAATAACATACATTTCAAATTAGGGTTGAGGATGACTGCATGCTCTACTAACCCACAGAGTTACTAGGACTTAAGCTCCTGGTAGAGTCATTCTAGACAGACTGGCCAAAGAGCAGAGGACAACACATGTATATTTCATGCACACACCCTCTCTCAAAATGGACCAAATCAATATGAGGGAGCAGATAAAATCCTTTTGCATGAAGCCAAGAAACCAATTCTCTCATAGCTAGACCATCACCCAGAATAACAACGATTATGTAAGTAACATACACTCCAATCATAATCTCTAATTTTGAATGTGCAAAGAGAGAAAATGTTTACCTAAAATTGCCAAGGCAAAAATCTTCCAAAATTTTGCATCAGTCCTAAATGTGGTGCAAGGCACTGGAAATGACATGGAACATTTTAAGCCTCTCAGAAATAAGAAGAAACTCTGAGTAGATAACTGACTTGAAGAGTTGAAAACTTAATCTATCATATTAAAAAAACCAAGAGTCAATATCAAACAGAAGCAGAAACCAAATACATCAGAACTGAAAAGATTCTACTCTGAATATGGTTTCTTTGAAAATTAAAACATCTGAAGGTACGGTAATGACCATAATCCAGATCTATGTATCAACAAGCTCTCAGAGTGATACTGAAGTTAATAATTTCTACAAACTATGGCATATCTTGTAACAATAAATCGCTCATGTGATATCTCATTCCTATGTTCAACATCTGTCTCATGCTGAATCAATTAAACTAATTAACAGTTACTAATTCAGAAATCTATTCATAAAACACTACTTGCTATTTATGTTCTGCCCCAATCTGAAGAAGCACATAACAGTTGTACAAAACTAGTAATTAATTTATTGAAGTACTTTACTTTGTATGTAGTTTTTGCCAGTAACAAAATATGGATACAACAGGCCATCAAATTTTTAACTTTTAATATGCCTTATAATCTTGAAACTCCAGTTTACACTCAGTAAATTGACAGTAATAAATCTCTTCTTCAAGAGGAAGAAGGAATTCATTATTGATGACATAGACTACACACTAGTTCAAAATGTAAATTGTTCAAAAGACAGGGCTAATAAATAAATTTAACTTCAATACAGATCATAAAGTGAGAAGAACTATTCAAACTGCTTTAGCAAAAACTAACATAATTTAAGAAAAAATGTGATCCAAAGGTAATTCAGAATATTATTGATGCATATAAAAGTAACTCAACAAAACTACTGAATACATCTGTAAAAAAGGACACCTGCTAATCTGCAGCCAAACGGAAACAATTAAAGCTTCAAGTAAACCAATCATTAACCATTATTCAAAGAAAAAAAAAAGCACAAAGTGGCGCCTACCAAAAATACCGAAGAACTGTTAAAAAAACAAGAATGACTATTCAAGAATAGAACGACTCAACAAGAAATAAAATCAAATATGTTGAGCTCAACAAAATTATAATGAATGAGAGAAAATGGGCATGCAACATGTTAATGCTGCATTATTAAGGGATGACTTGGAAAATAATACTAACTTAAAAATAACAAAAGATGAATCAATTAACTGAAAAATGAAAAGGAAGAACCCACAAAGAATCTTAAAAATAGCAAGTAATTTATTTCTACAAGAACTCCAACCAACTTCCTTTTGCTATCACAGGCCTGTTACTGTACAGAAATTGAAAATGCCATATACATGCAATGAAAAAAATTTCATGTGAAGATAAAATAAATAATGAACTGTTAAAATATGGATGCAAAGAATTGTTACTTACTCTGGCAAAACTTCACAATGTTATTATTGAAGAATCTATCCTAGGCAATTCCTTTTACACAAGAAATATTGTAAATAAATCAAATATAAATAACTCTAACAGTCTTATTTTTCATAACTATAATTTGTTTGTAAAATTCCAGGCGAAGATAAAATAAATACTGAATTGTTAAACTATGGATGCAAAGAATTGTTACTTACTCTGGCAAAACTTTACAATAATGTTATTATTGATGAATCTATCCTAGGCAATTCCTTTTACACAAGAAATATTGTAAATCAAATATAAATAACTCTCGACCAAACAGTCTTATTTTTTGTTAGTTATTCAAAACAGAATCTTGGCTCAGCTAGAAATAAACCAGCCATATGGGCAAGCAGGATTTAGGAAGAACTTTTCTATAATATAACTTGCATACAATAAATTAAATTACTGAAAAATAATAATAAATAATTTAACTGTATAACCCATGCTGCTCTTTTAGACACTAGATTGGAACAAGGTATAAATGTTAATATATCAAATTAATGCAAGTTATATGTAGAAAAAGTAGCAATCTATAATGAAAGAAAGGGAGACTAATTCCCAATCAATAAAAGTGTTAAATAAGGTGACTTAATAGTCCCTAGACTTTTTACTGCTACACTCAAGTTCTCCATATTCGGAGAACTTGACTGGACCAACAAAGCATTATGAAGCATTGCATCATTTAAAACTCATGCCATGAATAGGAATTCAATGTGCCACTGATCTCCTCAGGCAACATTATAATTACCATTATGCATTTCAATATTGAGAAAAACCTCATTAAGACATGACTTAGAAATGTATACAATGTAAGTTAACTTGCATGTATCAGAAACTGATGGTAAGGATGATTATGTGTAGCTTAATTTCTTCAGGCAATAATTTAAACTATGTGAGCTTATTCTTAGGAGTTTTCCAAGAATGCTTTCTATAATCAACTTTCAGACTCTCTTTATTCTGTCCCATCAAAATTTTCAGATCACAGGTGGAAATTTTAATGCACAAATAGGTCAGATGTTTCAGGAATCACAAAAAATACAGGGCTTTTCATGTATCACAAATACAACAAATGAAAATGGATATCTTCTAGTTGAACTATGCAGCATTCATAACTTTGGAGATCTACAGAGCAAATTTTCACACAACCCCGGAAGAAAATGGACCTGGGAACATTCGAATTGAACAAGATCACAAATTGATCATATTTTAATCAATGGTGAGATCAGCTCAAAATTGCAGAGCTTACAACAGTGGAGAACTAAACTCCAATCATTGAATAATAAGTGCACACATAAAACTTCACCTTAGCACTTTTACCTAAAAACAAGAACAAATATCACTGGAATGACCTAACTCCTCCTAATATACAAACTCATATAGAGATGCACTACAAAACAAAGTAAAGGAAGGCCCAATT
This sequence comes from Typopeltis vanoorti, assembly GCF_054136105.1. NCBI lineage: Eukaryota > Metazoa > Arthropoda > Arachnida > Uropygi > Thelyphonidae > Typopeltis > Typopeltis vanoorti. Next base: position 54,850,041 of record NC_143558.1, read on the forward strand.
GCCTGAAGAATCATCACAGAGCCTTCATTTATATCGTGCAATCCATCCATAAAGTAGTAGAAAAAACTTTGATCACCAAGACTTCTTTGTGTCACCCATTTCCCTTGAGAAGAAATTGAATAAGAACAGAATAATATTAAGCACCAATACAGGAATCAGACAATGCACAATCTCTGGACTCAGCTAAAATAACTAAATGATCAAGTGGCCTTTTGAAATGACAAGAAATCCATATCCAGGCTATCTGTCAAAAATTAGAACTATATCAAAATACTCATAAAACTAGAGGAATGTACCAGACGGCTAACTTCTTAGGCACCAAAGAAAGGAAGCACAAAAACCTAAGGATAAAAGTAAAAAAACAGCAAATCCCGAGAACAAAAATGAAGAATCCTTACTGTGGAAGAACCACTTTGAAAAGCTGTTGAATAACTGATTGTAAACATTACAGATGCTTGCCAGAAATAATAATCTAACAAGAACTTCCCATTGTGTGCAACAATTTGAAACTGTACTAAAAACCTAAAAGAATAAGAATGCACCTGGACAGGTGATATAACAGTAAAGGCTATTAAACATGGTGGAAAAGAGCTTTGGAAATGACTACTGAATATCTGTAGCTCTAGCTACATTCAACATTCCATCACAATGAAGAGAAGGCCTTATAATAATAATACCAAAAAAGGTTACTCCCCTAAAAAAGGGCAATTTGAACAACTCAGGAAATTACAGAGGAATTACACTACTTCTTACTACAATGAAAATCTATAACAGAATACTTCTAAACTGAACTGAACCATATGTAACACTTCTTCTACAAAAGAAATCAAGAAGGTTTGTTGAAAATCAGAAAGAAACACTGTTGAACACATCCACTGCCTTAGAAGATTGCTAGAAGGAAGAGATAAAAACCTTCATTAATCTTGATTCAATCAATAGACAAATATTCAATATTCTCAGTTATTATGGCATATCCTTGCAATCAAAGCAATACAAAAACCATACCAGAATTATTATGGAAGAGTAATGGTCAAAGGGAGAGATGACAAAGTTTTCCCATTTCCACTGGAGTTCTTTGGGACCATCTTTTTTTATTATTATCCTTGATTATACATTCGACTCATAGAAAATGGGTAAGGAATAACTTAGATGCAGCTAGAACATACATAAGCAGTTTCTGTTCTGCAGATGATGTTTTGCTGATTAACATTCATACGGCCCAAAATCACCTAGATCAGGGCTGGCCAACCTTTAACATTCCATGTGCCAATTTTTTCATATATAAGTTCAGATGCATCATACAACTCTTGTACCCTTAAAATTTCCAAGTAAAAATACGTTAATATAGACATGATATACTGATTTAATATAAAAACAAGATTCTCTCTCCATAACTCAGACCCAAGCACTAGCTTCAGTTTTCCTTCTATTTCAGTCTGATGTTGTGTTTTATATTGTCTATTAAGATCATGCCTTTTATTATGTGAGAAAGTGTTTTCAAAAACAATGCACAACAGTTTTCCTGACAGATTCACTATAAATAAGAACTTATTTTCCCACTGTTCATTGAATTCACACTTACTATCACCTTCTGTTTTTCTTTTGCATTCTGATGGGTAACTGAATATAAAAACAAGGCTTAATTTTCATAAAAGTACAAAACTGCAAATGTTTACAAAGCACAACTCCACAGTGCACAAGTATCAGTTGTAAACTGAAATGACAAAAACCAGCGACATACTGCTGTTGTTAACGCTTGACACCTCAGGATCATACAACTGAATGTGCAAAAGATGAGCACAAAACAATAAAATTGCTAAAAATAATTATTAAGTTTTAGCTGTTTTTTCTAGAAATCAGTTTTTGGTTAATACCTTTTTCATAAATAGACTAACTTTTTTATTATTATCCAATGTGTCACTCCTACTAATCAAATGCACCACTTTTGGCACATGCACCATAGGTTGGCCCATCCCTGACCTAGATAATTTATGTAAAAATGCAGCACTGATTGGGTTAGCAGTAAAATTAAAGTCCTAAAGATTAGAAGGAAGGAAATATTAAGCTAAATGACCACATTCTTGAAGAATATAAATGATTTTCAGTACCTTGGTTCGTACAACAATATTCTAACATATAGTGAAAAGAAAGCACAAAGTTCTTCAATTCCATAAAACTAACTAATATCTGAAAATCCAATGTCATCAGCACAGATATCAAAATTAGTCTGTAAAAACCACAAGTCAAGCCCTAATCACATATGGTGCCCAGACAGGGAACATTATTACTCAATGAGCAGTTAATATCATCAATAGCTTTGGGACATTGTGCCTTCAAACAATATTAGGATATGGCAAGATCATATTCCTAATACTGTCATCCTTGAAGAAAGCCAGCAAAGACCCTTAATAGAAACAATAAAAAAAAAAGTCAGCTAAGATGGGTGGAACACCAACTTTTAGACATCAATCTTCACCTACGTTCGGTGCTCTTGCTCTCTAAAGATCAACTAATAGACACAGAGGAAGAGAAAGACCAAGAAAACAGTTTTGGTAATACATAAGCAAACTTCTTTTTGAAGATGAGGATCATTAACCATCTGACATTTACAATTTAGCACCAAACAGAGCAACTTGCCTTGTTTTTATCTAATACATTTGATCTACATAAGTTTTTGTTTTATGAATATTTCTCTATATATTTCCCTATTCATACATGAATAAATGATGATGATCAGCTTATTCTTTAAGTCTTGCACTAAAGCACAAAAACATGAAGAATAAAGTTTGTGCAGTGCAGAGTGCAAAATCAATACCGTACCTATTACCTAAACAAATTAATTTTTTTTTCTGGTTATAAGCAAAAGAAGAAAAAAAAAAGATTAACCAGAAAATAATATGAATTTTTATACCTCCACCTCTAAAGTCTGCTCTCTTCTGCCAGCTGGGCATTTCTACTGGAGGTCTCTGTTCTTTCGGTCTACCACCTCTATCTGGTACCTATAATATTTATAAATAAAAACTTCATGAAACTAACACAAAAGTCTAGACATAATCATTCGTATCTTAATTAATAATTTCATTTGAAATAGATAAACCAATTTTATTCCAATAATTTACAGTTCACAATTATTAGTGAGAATACGGAAGCTTGTCCTCTTGGAGTTGTTAACAAAACAAAATATTACCAGATCACATTATAGACGAGATAGCCACATTTATATCTCCATTTCTATTTTATATTTAATGCACTGGGATACTTTCTTTATCAAGATGCAGGGGCAGCTTATCTTAAACAAAACTAAATCTGAAGCATAATTCAGTATGTGATTTTTGTCAATCTCAGACAAGAAAGCACTTCACTATAGTTTTTCTGGAATATGGTTGGTCCAGTGGACACAAAACAGTTGTTTCATCCTCATTCAACTTACAAGTTGTGGGTCAGAATCCCACTGTGACACAGATATAATGTTTATGGATAATGTCTTTAGATAATAGACAATTTCATTTCTCTTTCTATATACATATATTATATATATAAAAGGCTTGTGTAGCTCAGTGGAAGTGGCACTTACATCTTTTATGCTAGGCCACTCAAAAATAGACTTCAAGTCTAGTTGCTGACTGGAGGAACTTTTTCTAAACCATTCTTCAACCAGTTTCCGAGTTAGTCTATCTCTGGCACAGGCAAGCAGTTTTTTTTCTTCCAGAAACTCTGGTTTTTCATCCTATAAACTCAAGAAAATTTGCCGCAGAACCCACACTATTTCAGACAAGAACATATCCTTTTAGGATTAGTTGCACATCCAAGAAATAGCAGCACTTGTTTGCAACTCTCTTCATTGGTTGCTACTTATAATTAGTGATAGTCTTGGGCCAGCTATCTCTGATTGGCTATTAGTGAAGAATGAAAGGCCCAGTTAGTCTCCAGAAAGCTAGATAGGGTTAAAAAAATTCATCTTCTACTCCCTAAATTACTCCCTATAAAGAAATAAAAGGCATTAGCTAATTTTATGCAGGATAGAAACTCTTGCAAGCAATAATTGTAACGATGTCCTATGCAGCAGTGTGTTTGAAGTCATCTGGCATGAAGTGGAAGCTAACAAGATGAAATATATGGTGGGATGCTGCTCTAAACTTGGCAGTTCAGTTACTAAGGATGAAGAAATGCATTGCCAAATAACGCTGATGGGTACTAAAGGAGTAATTATTATGGGTGACTTAAATTATCCGAACATTGATTGAGTAACAGAGAAAACTCACAGTAAGAGAATCCACTGAGCTGTTGTGAGATGATTTTCTCTCAAGCAGCATATAAAACAAGTAACCCAAGGACAAGGAGCTTTAGATTTGATAGGACGTGATTGTTTTTCTGGCATTTTGTGAACAACAATCATGCAGCACTAGACCCAGGAAGGCAAAGTATATGGATGTTCCAATTAGGACAAGTTACATGAGGAATTGCAAAGCTAGAAAGTATGACAAAATCAGAAGAATACTATGCTCATTCCCATGGTAAGCTTTGAAAAGATGCTTAAATCAATCTGTAGGGACACATTCATTTGGTATCTGAATGTCTCTAGAATTCGAAGAACAAATACAGTGGGAGTGAAATGGATGAAATGATGTGAAAAGAATATTGTGAGAATAAAAGGGAGAGGAGTTATAAAATACATAAAGCTCAGGCCAGAATTATGAGTATTATACAAAAAGATAAGTTGAAATAGGAAAAGAAATTAGTTGCTTAGGCAAAAGGCAACCAAAAAGAATTTTATCATTATGCTGCAAGAAAATAAATGAATGCACATGCCAGAATAACTTTAACGAATAACAGTACCCTTTTCCAAAAGAAGATGCGATTATTCAAATAATGAGTGCTCACTTCGCTAAGATCTATCAACACAGCTTATTATTCTTCTTTGAGTATAGCTGTGATATTTTGATTTCCTAATCATTTGTTCTAGAAATTTCTTATATGGCTTTCTACATTCTCTCTTACCCATTACCTTTTCATGAAATTGTTGCGACCCAGAAGATGCCCTGTCCATTTTCCTCAACTGTTTTTTTTCAGCCTCTGTTTCTATGTTTCTGTCCCCCTCTTATTCATTAGAGTACTTCTTCATTGGTCACTTTTACTGTCCATTTAATTTCCAGCACTCTTCAACAACATCATAACTCAAATGCTTCCATTCTGCCAATGTCTTGTTTTAACATGGTCTCCATGTTTCATTTGCATTAATAGCAACATTGCAAACATATGCTTTTATGATTCCTTTTTTTTTTAATTCCAAATTTATATTGGAGGAGAATAAATACTTCATCTTTTTAAGCTTCTTTTGCCACCAAACTTCTAAATCACTTCTACTGTCTTCTGTTATCACACTCCCTATATATTTATAACTTGAAACATTGTAGTATGTATAGTCATATTACTTTTTATTTAGTTATTTTACCTATAAAACCTTAACCTATAAAATAATTTAAAGTTCTTTTTCAGAATCAGCGATTACTGCAATATTACTTGAAAATCTAATCCATGATATGATACGACAAGGCCATTTATGAGTTTATTAGATATTATTTCCACTTTTGTTTCATTAATAGCCTTTTCAATACATAAAGAGAAGTGGGGACAGGAAGCATTTCTTCCCGACTTCTCTTTTTATTTTAGCAGTTTTCAGAATTCTGATCTCTTTCAATTCTAGTTGTCCGAGTACAAGTCATACATATCCGTCTTGTATCTACAGTCTATGTTAGATCTTTCCATACTTAGGAAAAATTATTTAAATTCACAAATCCAAAAATGTAATATGTGTATGTCCTTTCTTGCCTTCATTTGCTTTTCTATTTTTGTCTCTTAAGGCAAGAACTGCTTCTCTTGTCCAGGAGTTTTCTTAAATCCAAACTGGACTTCGCTTAGGTTTCTTACATTTTATTTCATGTTCTGTTTTGTATTATTCTCAAAAGAATTTTTGAGGCATGTAACAAGAGGTTTATTATATAATGTTTGCAATCTGTAGCATTAACTTTCTCATAGGGATCATTACTCTTTGAAGTCTTTCACTGTTGTGAAAGACTTCAAAGTGTAGTGATAGTGAAATACTTCATAATAAAATCTGAATTGTTTGAACTTCTTCAACCAATACTACATGATATCTGAGTTGTTGTTTGAACTATTTCAAGCAAAACATCATGATAAAATTGGAGTCGTCTGAACTCTTGATAAGTTCAAAAACTCAGAATTTTATCATATCACCAGCTTCCTTTATTGGCTCCAGGTTAATACCATCCTGACCCAGAGCTTGTCCGCTGTTAAGTTGACAATATGCACTTTCAAATGCTTCTATTGGAATATCATGTCCTTCATATTCACTTGAATCGTTTCTTTTAGGTATCACATTGATATGTAAATCCTGTCTACTGTATAATTTCTCCAAATGTATAATCTCCATCTCTTTTCTGTATTTTTTGGATCTGTCAAGATCTTATAATTTTGATCTTTTATCACAGTAATTCTGATTTTCCCATAATATTGCATTTCTTTTATTAATCTGTATGCAACATATTTATTTTTTCTACTTTCATCAGATTTCTTTGTTTTGCAAACAAAAAAAAATCTAGTCATTAGTAACATCTTCTTAAGATGCCAAACTGAAAGTGTCTTCTGCACTATGAAGTATTTCTGTTTGTTAGTCTAACATACTTTACTCCTCTTTTCTATCAGATAGGATCACTTTATTTTATTTGTTATCCAAGGTTTTTGAGGTTTTCTTACTTTGTGTCTCCTTTTTTTTTTCTGCTTGAATGTGAGATGACACTTAACCATGAGCCCTTGTGTGTGTGTGTGTGTGTGTGTGTGAGAGAGAGAGAAAAAAAGCAGAGGGGGGGGGGTATTACTAACGATTGTAGAGGAATTAAATCCAACCAGAATGGAAATCCTAAATTGTGGTGAATGGAGGTATGAATACTACAGACAATGTGTTTGAAAGAGGCTGTTGAGTAGTGTGAGATATAAGCTAACAGGACAAAATATATACAGTAGCTGCAAATTGCTAAAGGGAGTTAATTTTCATGGTGGCTGTGAACAGCTAAATTTTGTGGATATGAGAACTACCAATATGACTAATTTCAACTATGAGAATACAGAATAGAGGAAGAATAACACATGCTAGATGGGAGAAAGAAAAAAAAAAAATTACTGAAAAGTTACTATTGATGATTTTCATATTTCCCTTATAATGGCATCCACATAATAACCATGGAGACAGTGGACAACTCTACCTTATCCCTGATTTAGCATCAAACCATCTTCCTGCATACCTTCCACGTCTAACTATCAACTTTCAACTCATCGTCAGTGGCTTTAAGGTACTTAAGTGCCCACAGCCTTCCAAGTATCCTTGGATTTCCTAACCGTAATGTGAGGATAAGTTGGTTACCCCTATGCCTCTAAGTATTCTTGTCTGTAAATTGATTGTGTTCTACTGGCTGGTTTGTCTATTTTGAGGGATGAAAAACTCAAGTTTCCGGGAGAAAAGTCCTTTGTATGAGACCGGCTAACTTACCTTTTATCATTTATTTATATTAAAGAGACATTTATGTCTCTTTCGATGAAAGGAGAATTAGCCTGGGGTTCAATTCCCATCAGTGACGGAAATCGAAACTCAGGTCTTTTCAACCAAAGGTCTTCATCTATACTGACTGAGTTTTATATACACACACACACACACACACACACACACACACACACACACACACACACACACACACGGGGGGGGGGGGGGTCCTCGACATGCGTCATTTCGACTTTACAGCGGTAATCCCATAAATAATTTAAAAAATAAATTTAGACTTGAAGCAGCGCGACATAAAATTCAAACGTTCACGGGTGAACTTGTTTGTGAGCCCGAGGGAAGAATATGCTTATATGCGGTGTTTGTTTGGGAGAGGTGCCGTCGCTTGGGTCCCAGCATACTCTCTTTGGGTACCACATGCTTTGTTTATATCTGCTATTGTTTACTATTTTTTTGTGACTTTTTACCCTTTAATATGGCTCCCAAACGTAAGGCAGATTCTTCGGATGGCAGTGTGTTGAAGAAAAGGAAAGCCATTACAATAGAAACGAAATTAGACATTATTAAAAGGGAGAAACGGCAACGCACATTGAACTTAAGTCGTGCCACAGTTTGGACTATTATCAAGGATAAAGTTCGCATCCTTGAACACGTGAAAGGATTGGCGCTCATGAAATTGACTGTGATTACGAAAAAACGTAGTATGCTCATGATTGAGATGGAAAGGCTTCTTGTTCTTTGGCTGGAAGACCAGCATCAATGCCGTATCCCAATTAGCCTCGTTAATTCAAGAAAAGGCGAAAAGATTGTTTGAGGCATTGAAAAGTGAAAGGGGGAAACGAGTGCAGGTGAAGAGTTTAATGCTAGTAAAGGTTGGTTTATGCGGTTTAAGGCTTGAGGCAATTTACATAACCTTAAGGTGCAAGGTAAAGCTGCTAGTGGTGATGATAAAGCAGCTGGTGAGTTTCCTGAGGGGTTGGCTGAGATAATAAGGGGGGAGGGGGGTACAGTGCTCAACAAGTGTTTAATGTGGACAAGACAAGCCTATTTTGGAAACGTATGCCTAATCGTACCTATATCGCCAACGAGGAGAAGGCAGCACCAGGACATAAAGCTGGTAAGGAGAGACTGACTTTGCTTCTTGGGGCTAATGCTGCTGGCGACTTACAACCGAAGCCCTTATTGGTCTATCAGGCTGAAAATCCAAGGGCACTAAAGGGCATTTGGAAGGGTCAACTGCCTGTCATCTGGAGGTCCAATAAGAAGGCATGGGTGAGACTTCAAATCTTCGAGGACTGGTTTACCAACCATTTTGTACCAGAAGTTCAGAGGTACTGTACAGCCAAGGGTCTACCCTTTAAGGCATTGTTAGTGCTAGACAATGCCCCTGGTCACCCTGCCCACTTGGATGACTTTCACTGTAATGTTAAGGTGGTTTACCTTCCACCAAACACCACAGCCCTTTTGCAGCTTATGGACCAGGGTGTTATTGCTTCCTTTAAGGCTTACTACCTTCACAGGACATTTGCTATGGCTTTCAGGGCAACTGAAAAAGACAGAATTTAACCCTCAAAGACTTGGAAATCGTATAGCATTTATAATGCCATACGAATTGAACATTGAGCATGCTTGGGATGAAGTGAAGCAGACAAATTTGAATGGTGTGTGGAAAAAACTGCGTCCTCAGTTTGTGAATGATTTCCATGGCTATGAGGAGACAGTTGAGGCTGTCACAGAGCAAGTTGTTGCCCTGGGGAAGCAGATGAATTTGGAAGTGGAGGCCGAAGATGTCACAGAGCTTCTGGCATCTCATGGGGAGGAGTTGTCAGCAGAAGAACTCATTCAGTTAGAGAAGCAGTTGATTGAGGAGGAAATGATTCCAACCCCTGAACCCAGTTTCATTTTTGTCATTTTTCTGTACTATACAGTAATTATGTCCTTCCTTTCATTTTCCTATGGCCTAGTTCTGTTTCTTGATATATACGTATGACTTTAGGGTGTTTTAGGTTAGGTAAGTAACTTAGGCTATGGTAATTCTGACTTGCATCGAAAATCGCCTTACGTCGGTACGGATCTCCAAAGTGACTCGAGGATCCCCTGTATATAACTAATATTTAAATAAGAGACATTAACTGATAATATAAATATATTTATATTTGCATTTTTTTTTATATTAGTTATTGTCGAAGCAACTAATGGCTCACGTTAATTGTACATTATCCCCCTATGTTATTTATTATCTCTATGGATCACATTATGAAGGAAATGGAGTCTTGACAGATAGCAGATTGATTTGGAGGAAAATTGCTGATAGGAAGTTAGTAATGATGTAAGTTCTTCATGTAGTACTATAATAATATTCTGTACACCCCCTTGAGGGTATATGTCAGGAATTTGATGATGATGAACAACAACAAAATATCCCAACTCAAATCCTACTGTATCTTTGGATTAGCTTTTGAGTACTGTAGTATCAGACTGTAATCCACATATTTAATTCCAATTAATTATGAATCTTGCACCGAGAATAAAAGAATATTTCTAAACCCATGAATGGTATCAAAAGCAGCAATTTTTAAGTGTGCAGCAAAATAAATTACTTATTATTAAAGGATAATAACTTTAGTGCTGATGTTCTTTTTTTGGATTTATCATATAAAAATAATGACTTACATTTCCTATACGAACTTTGTAAATAGTACTAGAGACATTTTTCAGGACAGATGGGGAGCTAGTTTTTTCAACAACAGCAATATCTGAAAAATATAAAATAACTATAATATAAAAAATACTCTATTTTAAAAAAGTAGTTTTTGTAATTGTAAGCAACTCAAACACAAAAAATAATTTAAAATAAAAGTGATTGTGAAATTTAACTTCGTGCGTTTTACTACATTAATTTGAAAAACCTGAATAGATTAAAAATTCAGAAGCAAGAATGTTTACGTTTATTCATAAAAAAACAATAAAAATTAAGTTTCATAACACAGGGATATGACTATACGGTTATATTGTATCATTACAAAAATAATCTCTCCTTTCTCCAGCATCTGGTGAAGTCAATGCCTTAGAGAGTACAGGCTGTTTTGCCTGCTAGAACATATGTACAAAGCTATTGTATTTAAATTATTATTAAAGATTTTTTCGTCAACCTTATTCAAAGCAAACACCCTTATCCATTTTATCATCATCAGCAAATTCCTGCCATGTACCCTCAAGGGGGTGCACAGGATCTGATAGTACTACATGAAAAATTTACATCATTACTAACTTCCTATCTACAATTTTCCTCAAAATCAGTCTGTTACTTGTAAAGACTCCAACATTATCAAATCTTATATTTCTATCGTCTAAGCCGCATACCGTATCAAATCACCTATATCTTGGTCTTCCTCTGGGTCATTTAACTGCCAACCTGGCAGAGAACATGTGTTTTGCTAATCTTTCCTCGCTCATTCTGTTTAAGTGACCATACCACCTGAGATTAGCTCTGCTAACGCATTCCTGGATGCTGACAATGTCAAGTTCTTTCCTAATATCCTCGTTTTTAATATGATATTGCCATTGATACAATCTGTTCATGCCTCTAATCTTTCTCAGGACTCTCATATCTGCAGTCTCTAGTCTTTGGTCAAGTGTTTTACTTCTGATCCAGCTCTCAGATCCATAAGTTAAAATTGGTTTGAACACTGTCTGGTATACAGCTAATTTAGTGTTGTTCTGACTAATTTCTCTCTTATTCCATATGAATTTATTCAATTGACTTCCTACCATACCAGCTTTGTTGATTCTGTTCTCTATTTCCATATTTAATTTACCATCTTCAGTAAAAATCGTGCCTAAGTAGCTGAAATGTTTTACTTGTTCCACAGGTTCTCCGTTCACAATGCAGTTGACATTTTCAACGATTCTGCCTATTTTCATTGTCTTTGTCTTTTTATTGCTGACTTTCATACCATATTTATTACAACAGTTATTCAATTTAGTCAGGGAATCTTGCAGACTTGTAGCAGATTTATTTAGAAGTAGAACATCGTCTGCATAAAGCAAAGAGCTGACATTAACATCTCCAATTTTGATATCATGTTTAATACCACTTTCCTTCATAATGTGATCCATATAGATAATGAATAACAGAGGGGATAATGTACATCCGTGTCTCACACCAGATTTAACATCAAACCATCTTCCTGTACTTCCTTCAATTCTAACTGCTGACTTACAACTCAAATACAGACTAAGTATTGCTTGATATAATGCCCTATCGACACCATACAACTGTAGCATGTTGAATATGCTGCTCTCTTGGTACCTTGTCATATGCCTTTTCTAGATCAACAAAACTTAAATACAGATCTTTGTCATATCTCCATGATTTCTCCACTATTTGTCGTAAAGTAAAGATCTGATTGACAGCCTCTATTTGGCCTGAATCCAGCTTGTACTTCACCAAGCTTTTCTTCCACAATTCTTCTTAACCGTTTCTCAAGTATTCTGCCATAAATCTTACCAGGAACAGTCAGTAGAGAAATACCTCTGTAATTCTCACATTCATTTTTATTTCCTTTTTATATATGGGTACTATGAGAGCTCTACTCCAATCATTGAGAATTTACCCCTATGTCCAGGCTTTCTGAACTATGCAGTGCAGCCACTGTAAGACTTTTATACCACCATTCAGCATTTCTGGTTGACTGCATGCCAGTTGATTGTTTTCTAGCACTGTACTATCACTGCTTGTTTCATTTAGCAATTTTTTGAAGTAATTACTCCATACTTCAAGGAAATCTTTTTCTCCCGTTTTCATTTCACCTTTATCATCTCTAACTCCTTTTTCAGCACTGTTTCCTCCATTTCTAAACTTCTTCAACAACCTCCAGAATATTTTGCCACCTTCTTGATATTTATTTTCTATGTTCTTGCCAAAGTCATCCCATGACTTTTGTTTAGCTAGTTTTACAAAGTGTTGAGCTTTCTTATATTTGTCTCTGTATTCTCTAAGAGCACAACCCGATTTATTTGCCAGGAACTTTTGATATGCTTTCTTCTTTTCCATCACTGCCTCTTTAACTTCCTGTGTCCACAATGGAATTCTGATTTTTCTATCCTTGCAGACAACTTCACCACATGCCTCTCTGGCTGGTTTTCTTCAAGGCTTGCCACTGAAGAAAACAGTGGCAAGTGTTGAAGAGTTCTCAAACTCTTTCATTTTTTCTTCAATAATCTTTGTGTATTTTAGTCTACAGTTCACATCTGACAGCTGCTCAACTTTTATTCACTTTAAAACTTTTTACAAGTTATTCTTTTTAATATGAAATTCAATTTTATCCTGCTCACGACTAAATAGTGATCACTTCCAATTTCAAATCCTCTGTACACTCTGGTGTCCTGCACCAGGGAGAAAACATTACTATCAACAATAACATAGTCAATGAGACTTTTCTTATTCCTTGCATCTTCTCTCCATGTGAATTGGTGCATATTTTTATGTTGGAATGGTCTTAGTCAAAAGCAGTCCATGTCCTGAGCAGAAATCCAGCAGATATTTGCCATTATTATTAGCTTTGCTCTTTTCTCCAAATTTTCCCAAAATATTTTTGTATGTCTGACAATCATTTCCTACTCTGCTATTTAGATAACCAACAAGGACCAACTTTTCCTATTTCATTGTGTTAGTTGCTTTCTCTAAAGACCCAAAAATTTCCTCCACTTCTACCTTAGTAGAACCTTCTGTGGGACCATAGGCACAAATAAGTCTCATTGTTCAGTTCCCCATTCTGATATTTTCCCATATCACTCTACTTGAGACTGCCTGCCATTGAAGATTAGCCTCATATTTAGTGTTGAATATTATGGCTACTCCTTCTTTTCCTTGATTGTCATTGCCTGAATATAACATTTTGTATTTATTGCTCAAAAAGATCTCACCAGTTTTTGTCTTTTTTGTTTCAGTCACCCCTATTATGTCAATCTGGTACTTATCTAATTCCTCAGCTAGCTCTATTTCTTTGCCATTCAGGCTTCTTATGTTGATAGTACCAATCTTTAACTCTTTGTGATGTTCAGTTGGAGTGTGTTTTCAGATTTGTTCCAGTAGCTGACTTTTCGCTGTTTGCCCTGGTTCCCTGGTGAAAACAATGAGGGCCCTTGTTTAACCAGGCGACATCCCAGTCGGCATGAAATTTTGTCATGTTGTACCATCATTTTGTATTTTGGTTTAAGCCAATAAGAATACAATTTGGTCGGCTAAATCCTAAATTGCCAACCCATCCTCGTTCTTTCAGTATCCATGTAGATGCCCAACAGGGTGTACCACAAGAAGGTGAGGACTGGACCGACCAAGGTCAGAAGCCTTGGTCAGTTCTCCACATTCCTTTAAAGGCTATGTGGTGGTCTCCTCTCAGTTATACAGCTTTGACCTTTAAGCACCCCTGTCTATTTTATATATTATAAATATATATTACACGTATTACATATATAATAAATAAATATATTAACTTTATAATTTGGATTTATCTTGTGTTAACACTTGTTTGCAATTAACTGTAGCTCATTAAATTGGTACTTTTCAACTGGAATATTTAAAAAACTTTCATAGCTTACACATGTAACAAAAATATATAGAATTTTATTCAAAAACTGGAATATATTTCATCCAATATTATGTGGAAATCAGAGAAATAGACTATTAACTGTGTTCAAAACACGAATCAAATAATGAGTCAAAGCATGCTATACTAGCTCATGTCTTGGTCGCAGCTGAAGTATGTGATTACACTAATAAAGTTCAAAGGAAGAATCGTAAAAGATGCATAGATAAATTAAAAATAATTATTAATTAAAAATAATGCACAATTAATAGTGATCATTTCCAAAACTTAAAGATTGGCATGCAATCTGAGGGTTGACATTCGGATGATTTTGTAGTGTTTCATATTTCAAGGAAAAGATGATCAAATTTGAACTTGCTGGAATAAAGAAGTTTTGTCTGGTTCCAAAGAACTCTGACACCAGACAAAAAGTTCTTCAGAACTCTCTGTCTGGTGTCAATAGCATGAGAAGCAAGGCAAAACTTGTTGGATTCCAAAAATGTAATATAGTCTAGATGTTCTTCAGTTCTAAGTAGGGTAGAATGGCCAGTCTGTCGAAAACAGCAAAGATGACAGGAGCAGGTTACCTGATAGATACCTGGTAAGAAGGAAGGCAGTTTCTGAAAAACATCAAGTAATCACAGTACAAATGGAAATTAGTTGAACAAATTAAAATTAAAATAAGGAAATAACCATTTAAAAGCAACTGTAAGCATCACCTATATAGTGTAAAGTTTTCTAATAATGTAGTTATAATTTACAACATAAATATGCTAGAATCTAGATGATGGGTTTTTTTTTTTTTTTTTTTTTTTTGCTTGCAATTATATCTGGTTATTTTGAATGTAATCAGATATAATAACCAGCATATTATCATAATCGCTTCACCGTGATTATGATAATATGCAATATATAGTATGATATTTATGCTTTTAAATATTAAAATAATTTTCATTCCTATGTTTATTTGTATTCTTATTTGATTAAGAATGAAGAATTAAAATTTTAGACCAAAAGCAAATGAATCAAATATATATATATATATATATATATATATATATATAAAACAATTGACTTTCAAGGGAATATCTGTTCTATGCATGTGCACACACACACAAACTTGTTAGAGGTCATTATTAATTTGTATGTAGAATGAGTTTTCAATTTTGAAAAACATGAAATTGTAACAAGGATAAGGAGGTGCTCTTTTTACCAGATTAAAAGATCTAGAAATGGAACACGTTAGCATATTTTAAGAATCTTAAAATCATTAAAAAAATACTCAAGAATGCTGAATAAAAACAAATGTAGTTTTAAGAACAAAGCACATTCACTTTAGATTCCCCATATGTGGGGAATCTAAAGTGATGTCACTTCACCAATATCCTGTATTCAAATTGAAAGTGACTGTTTTAGAGATTTTTTCCAGCTTTTGCATTACTGATCTTTTCATTTGCCTGTGGAAAAAAATTAATTTGCCATTGAATGACACACTGTGTTGCACTAACTTAAAATTCACTGCTGAATAATGCAAAGAAATTCTAGAAATATTTCTTGCCAGTGAGCTATGCCACTGATATCATCCCTGTCCCAAGTTGGATGTTTCCACAGTCATCATCTTACTTCAGAGTATCAATTTATCTATATATTTGCTTTATCTTTCACTTTTAGGAATACTTAAAGAATAAGCTGTAAGTGTTTTTGAACCAAAGAAGAATACCTCCAAACACTCTAGGAGATACACTGAAGTAGGCAATGACTTCTGTGAACAAAGTTTTTTTTTTTATTATTATTATTATTATTTTTTTTTTTTATTGTATTTTGATGAAAGTAAGTTATTTGGTTACCTTATCCTAGATGGAAAAAAATATTTTTATAGATTTTTTTTTGGCATCCTATTAATTATGGCAGCCAGTTTTGGAGGGTTTTAAAATTAATCTCCAAAATGTTTAATTTAATTTTTCACAGCTATTTTAATTTCTTATTTGCATTTTCAGACAAATTAATTTTTGTTCAAGATGCTGGCCACCTGCTTTAGGTGTTGCAAGTGTGCAACATTTTGTATTCTATCCTATGTTATGGACTCCGAGTTGAATTCATAAGTTGTGATTGTGGTTCATTTATACATGAAGAGGAGAGGTATGTCCAAAATCACTTGATTGAAGCCTTCTATGAAAAAAATTGGCTTCAAATTATTAATAATATGAAGAGCCAAAGGCTTCAATTCGGCAACATAAACAATATGGGATGTAATATCCCTTAACTTAAATAAATTGGCTTCAAAGTTTGCAAAAAATTAAAAACAACTGACTTTAAAGTTATGTGGAGGACCAAATAAAAATTTTATGATATACTCTCAATAAGTGGTAAAGCAAAGATTCTCTGCTTTGGGCTCAGCAATCAAAATTGGTCCATAACAGAATGGGATGTAGTCTATATAGCCAATTCTAAAAAATAAGAAGACAAGTGTAGCATTAAACTATTGGTCTCACATCAGTTGTATCTAAAGGAATGACTCAACTTATTCAACACCAGGAAAACAGTCAACTAATCAAGAAGCACCAAGATGGATTCTGCCAATCAAGATCAGCTCTACATACTATCTCCTCACCTATGGACACAAACATGGAAAGGTTCAGAGAAACTTGTGTTGTTGACAAACAGGGCTTAGCATCAAGGAGCTTCTCAGCAAATTGTTATCTTAGTTTGCCTTCATTCCTTTGTAATTGGATTGCCAGTTTTCTCTTGGATTGTTCATATGTTATTGTGGAGATTGTGCTCTCTTCATATTTTCCTATTAAGGCGTTCCTCAAGGCTCTGTCATGCACTCTTTTTCTTTCATTGAGAGAAGGTTTGTTATGGATATGAAGTATATGTATATGACATGTATATATGAGCAAGAAGAATGGCAAGTTATGATTACAGCATTCTCCATTCCTCCATTGACTCATATGACAAACCATGTAGTAGCACTCAAACACATCAAGATTATCTACTTTCAGTGCCCTAAATGGTTTAATGCTTCCAAAATACAATTTTGCCTGTTTCCTTGCAAAAAATACCTTGGTTCTTCTCTGCTTACCTTAGATATTACTCAGCTTAACAGTTAAGACAAGATCTTCTCATCACTTGTATGGTATCCAGAAAATTCACAGAAAACAATTTACCAAAAGGCAATTAATTGAAAAACAGTTAATCAAATAACAATTAATTGAAAGGCAGTTCCTTGAAAAAGCAATTCATCGAATGACAATTATTTGGAAACATAATTTACCGAAAAACAGTTCTTAAGCAACAATTAATTGAAGTTTTTAATGGATTAACTTGTCATGTAATTGATGCTTAGCATGGTATTCCCTTTATATATGTTATGTAGACATGTGTGGCATTTTTTTTTCTTTTTTGAGGGATATCCCTTTCAGTCAGTATATGCATTTCGCGTATTTTACACAATCTGGAAAAGAGTATGTAAAAAATCTTATTTCTCCTCTCTCTCCTCAACCAAATGATTGTGGGGTATAGCAATGCTATTTTAATAGGGAATAGAGAACAAGATGGTTTCCTATTGTCTTCTTTATCCGGCAAGTGTTTTATGGGCGTAGATGTGTGCGTTCATGGGGACTGGTTTGGGGGATGAAACACTCGAATTTCTGGGAGTAAAACCCTACCATCTCCATATGAGACCGGATAACTCACCTTCAGTGAAGAGGACTGCTAAAAATTCTTCATGTCATGCACGGGATTTGAACTCTGGTCTTTCTAACTAAAGAGCTTTGTTTATACAAACTCAATTATGGAGGCTCCATTATTATTAGTAGTATGGAATGAATTCATTCAAGTTATATGAGATGAATTTTACTCTGATTTGGTATTTGAACCTTTGACGAAATTTGTCAAACTGTTGCAGTTTTCAGTTCAACTATATTAAGGGCTACAAAAGGACATTATTATGTAAACATTGTATATTGCAATAACTTTGACTCAGTGGAATATGTGCAAAGTCAGAATTTGTAAAATTCACAAGAAATCTGTATGGTTCAGTCTCAATTCCAACAGGATCACTTTTATTAGAAAATTTTGGTGAAGAAGTTTCGAAATGATTAATATAGGTTCACTCTAGCTGAATGAAATTTTATAGTTAAGATCTATTTTAAAATTTGCTAGTTTTGATTTCAATCTGATCATTGTTTTGAAAAAATTAGGTAAAAAGAACGTTTTTGTCTGGAGGTAAATCACTGTCTACAAAATGAAGCAGCAAATATGCTTACAGAATAATGTTGCAAAACACAACAAAATTATAACATCTCAATGACCACCTACATATATAAATATGTAAAATTATAACATTTCAATGACCACCTACTTCTTGGGTGATGTTATATTAGACGTAGGTTTCTGTGATTAAGCAGTTCTGTAGGTAGTTTTCAGGGTTTTTAATTGTTAATTTTTAATATAACTCTTTATATTAATATGTAGTCTCAATACCGAAAACTATCTACAGGACATCAGGTATTCTTATCGAACACTGAAAACAATAGTTTTTCAAGAAAGTTAATCTTTTGGTGAATTATGAAAGAATTCATTGTCAGTGAATTGTTTTTTCGATCAATTGCATTTATAACGAATGTTGTGCGATGAACTGTAATTCGACAAATTGCTTTTCGATGAATTATCATTTGTTAAATTGTTGTGTGATTAATTGTTTATTCGATGAACTGCTTTTTGAATGAATTTTTATGGAACCCATTTGTATAGCATCAGTAGTTATATAAAAAAAAAAGAAAAAAAAAAGGGCTTTTTGCTCAAGATATCACTTTTCATCTGTCTGGCTACTAAGTACAAATTATAAATCTGCTCAATCTTAGAATACTGCTCTTACATTTTTGGGTGCACTTAAGACCTCTCTAAAAATGCTTGATACTGTACAGAAGAAAGTAGTTAAGTTAACTGATGACCCCCCCCCTTCTATCAAACTTTCTCCAAGAAATGTCTTGCCAATAGTTCCTCTATTAGATATTTCTTTGGACACCGTTCAGCAGAAGTGAAATCCATCACGCCCTCTATTTTTAAACCTATAGTAACACAAGCAAGCTGTTCAATATCCTTTTACACAACTACTGACTCACTAAACTTGTTACTTCAATTCGTCTTTCATGCTATCTATCTCAATATGCTGGAAAACTGCCTTCTCCATGAAGTATTTCCTAAATGCCACAACCTCAAGCTCTTCAAAACAAAAATTGACATATTACTTTTCTCTTGACCAGTATCCAAACACAGGACTGATTTGCTACATTCTTGGCAATCTCTCATGTCAGAATGATAAATATATATATCTTTTGAAATATAAAATATTCCTGATGACTCATTGCATAGCTAAATTTCATGTTGAATTTATTTACTTGCACTTTGTTCTGAAAGGCATGAAATTTATAAAGCATTTTAAGAGGACACAAAAGATAAGTTTGGTAATCTCTGTTCTAAGGCATTTAATTGCATCTGACACAAAGGAATTAAATATGTAATCTTTCATTTTATGGTTCCTGTACACCCCTTGAGGATACATATCAGGAATTTGATGATGATAAAGTTAAGTTTCTTCTCAACTTTCTGTCAATCCACAATGAAGATGTACCTTGAACAATGAAAGATAAACTAACTTCTTGTATGGGATTACCATAAGAAAAAACTATATTACATTATTTTTTTTCTAAAACTAAAGTTATTCAAAGTGAATTACATCGACTAAACAATTACAAAGAGTTTGTTAATGGACCATCGTGATTCTTAGTTCTCTGGTTCTAGAGAGGAAAAAATTCCTATACAAATTATTAAAATCATTATTACTATTTATGTTATAAAATCTTTGGCACGAAACACAATTCTTTAAAAATGTCCTCATTCAGAAAGGTCTTATAGGCATCTTAATTAAGAGAGTAAGTAAACCTCAGCCATTCGTTTTGAACAGTTGTTCCAAATGACTTCGGAATAACTGTTCTTAATGCTTTTCTGTAGTGCTGGTTTCTAAGTTGACCAGATAAATCATTTTCAATATATCAATAAAGTGAACCATAGTTGTTTCTTTCAAAGTCTAGAAACCTTGAAGTTCAAATTAATTAAGATGAAGAATTATCTAAAAGGACCTTGAGAGTTTTAAGGATCAATTATCTCTCTAATAAAATAAAAGTCTTATTTGATAATTGGCATAATTTTTTGATAATTTGCCACTGATGTGGCAAAATAGCTAACTCTCACTATAATAAACATTGCGATAGTGAACGATTCACTTGCTATAAAAAAAAATAATAATAAATAAATAAATAAAAAAAGATACTCAAGTCCTGGCTAAAGCTCAGTAATATATAATAATAAAAATAATTAGCTAACGCCTTTTATTCCCTTATAAAGATTAGGTGATGCCTTTATAACCTATCTAGCTTTTTGGAGACTGAGTAGATAGTTCAATTTCCACTGGTAGCCAATCAGAGATAGCTAGCCTATATCCATCACTAATTATAGGCAGTCAATGATGAGGAGACTGGCAAACAAGTGCTGCCATCTCTTGGTACCCATCCCTAACAGGATATGTTAGTGTCTGAAATAATGTGGGTTCTACTCGTTGATTTTCTTGAGCTTATGGGACGAAAAACTCGCTTGCCCGTGCCAGAGATCGGCTACCTCGGGAACCGGTTGAAGTAAGGTAAGGTTTAGAAAAAGTTCCTACTGTCAGTGACTAGACTTGAACTATAAGTCTATCTTTGGGCGGCATAGTGCAGGGGATGCAAGCACCACTTCCACTGAGGCTACACAGGCATAATAATAGCATCTATTTCATGCTAAATGAAAATTATTATAGAGACCAACTATAAAAAAAATACTTTACATGTCCCTATGAATTCACTGAGAGGAAACAGCCAGTTTATATAATCAAAAATGAAATATGCTTGCTATTTCTAAATGTTCTAAATTCAAATCCAATTTTTACCACAAATATGCAGACTGTACCCTATACTTTAAGAATGAAAGGAGCATTTCATATTTCAACATGATGCATGTGTCAAAGTACTATGTTTTATAATAATGTGAAATATTTTTAATGTGAAATAATGTGAAAAAATGTGAAATAATGTGAAAAATTTTTAAAAACTGTTAAAATCTGAACAGATTTTAACAGTTTTTAAAAATTTGTTTGTTTTTCAATTAAAAGCAAATAATTTGTAATGTTTTACTGTATAAAATGAAGTACTTTTTTTCACATCCTATACTAAAAATATCGAGACACCCACAGACATGATGATAAATTAAACTAAGGTTGAATATGCCTGACCCCCCCCCCCAATATCAAACTGCATACATGAGAGGTTCAAAACCACATCAGTACTGTGTGTGTGGATAACAGTTTCTTAATGCATTCCTTGCATATAAGGAAGTTGAAGTTTTTGAGAACGGTGTGATTTAGTGCGACTAGTTTTATACAATTCCTTTTTTTAATGAACATAGACTTTCCTTTTATAGTATCTTCGCTCTCTTTTCTCTACACCAAATTTAAATTGTAAATTCAACCTCTCACTTATTAACTATTGAGTAATCATTGTGCAGGTGTTCTCTAACAAGTGTTGGAGATCCATACTCTAGAAACTCGCTTTCCGTTGTTTCTTCTTCAAAAATTACACAATTTTAGTAGCATAAAAATCCACATTACACAATTGATATACTAATGCAACAAAATCTGTGTATGTGCTCCAAATATAATTTATTTCTGCTGCATTTCCAATCAGAATCATTAAAAATAATAGTTGCTTAAGAGATACTTATGTCATAAGAGGTTTATTAAAATTTCAGCTAAAAGAGATGTTTGTAGTTGGAAGCTTGGATTTCTCTTTAGCTGAAATTAAAGCATAAGGGGAAGAATGCTACAGTTTTTATGGATTCTGCCATTATAAAAGAAAAACTGCTCTTTTATTACAGGATCGATCAACGCCTCTTTGTCCAATTATCAACTGCATAGATTTATCTGCTTACTGAATAGCCAACTTTTTAAAAAAGCACACCTATTGAAAGCTCAGATTAGTAACTCCTGCTCATTCAAAAAAAAAATTCTTCCAATTTTCTAGATAAAGTGAAAAATGTTTCCCTGTATCCTCAAGAGAAATATTTATGAAGAGAGATTCTATATCAAAACTAACCATTATATCAGTGAGTTATAGGAAAACATTTTTCACTATATAATAAACACTGTATCCTGTGGAAATGCTACGCCTACTTTCAGAAGCATTTCCGCCACAGGATACAGTGAAATTATTCGACTCTGTTATGCACTCTGGATATTTTATTTGTCCAATAAAATATCCAGATTTATAAACATTTAAACATATTTATAAATTACAAATTAATATATTACATTATAAATTATATAAATTACAAATTAATATATTTAAATATATTAATTTATAAGACGTCCTTTTCTTGTCCATACACCCCAAGCCTTCATTTCGGGTTCATCTCTTATAGATGACATTTTTGCTATCTGGTCCCATAATGAAGACACATTACCTACTTTTTTTTTTGATCTAATATAAACAATCTACATCCACAAAGTACATTTTCTATGAAAATAAAAAAATATAACCAATTGTCCTTTTTAAATATTCTACTCCTCTGCTCACCATCAGGGGAATTAATTACTTCCATTTATCAAAAGCCTACTTTCACTAGATGCTACATTCAACAGCAATCAGCTCACCATCCATCACAGGAAACTGGAATTATAAAAACTTTCTTGCAATGTGCACATGCTATTTGTTCTACACCTCAACTATCACAGCAGGAAGTCTTAAACATCAAATGATATATGAACATCAATGACTTCTCATAAAGGACCACATAACAGTTTTTTAATTCCTATAATCCTACCTCAAATAACAAGGAAACTATGTCAAGTTCCAATCACATATATTTCTGTCATCTCAGAACCCATTTCCAGAATTCTTAAGAAATACAATTTAGTAGCTACTTTTCTTCATATCAACAAATTATATGGTTTCTATCGTCAAAAGATAAATGGTCTCATCTAGCTCTCGTTGGTGTCTACCAAGTTCCTTGTGTCATCATTATTACTTTGGACAAACTGGATGCTCTAGAAAAGAGAGTACAAGAACACCAATCTTATATTAGCAACAGTAAATCTGAAAAATCTGGCTTGGTATAGCACAGAATAGATACAGACCACAGTATCCTATGATCTGAAGTATGCTTACTTCATCGACGTCGGTATAAATTTGAAACGCTAGTTTAAAGAAAGCGCTGAGGCCTTACTTCATCGTCCAAACTTAAATCAGAACAACTGCCTCTCTCTATCTAAGATAAAGGAAAGCCTTATTTTAATCAAACATCAATAATTTTTTTTTTAAAATAGCTAATGAATAATTAATACTGCAATATTTCCTCAGACATACCGTTGTTTTATGTATAACATCACAGGACACTTTTTTCAAATCAATCCACTGTTCCCATTTTACTTTGTAATTAATTATTGTTGCCACTGGTGATGGCTGTAATATTCAGCTGAAATACATGCCTTAAATAAACAGCATTACTTATTCTTTGTGTTTTTCATTTTAATTTGAAGAAATTAAAATAACAGTAACAAAAAAAAAAAAAAAAAAGCACACTAGTTTTCATAACAGATATAATAAACGTAATAAAAAATATCAAAAATCCTCAAGAATAATTATAAAAGATTATGTTTCACCTTCTCTTGCTGCCAGAAGGTCAGCTATGCTCACTGATGGTTCTACATTCAAAAGCCGCCGTCTGGGTAAAAAAACTTTGGCCATAATGTCCTCTTTGTCCTTGAGAAATAATTGCAATTGAGAAATTTATTAAATTAAGTGATGCCAGTATATATAAAGAAATGATATAGTCTCATCCATAAAAAAAAAAAAAAATGTATATGTAATAACATCCTAAGCTGAATGAAGCTTTAATATTATAGCTGCTGTAATTCTTTGTGTTTACATAATATATGTATTTTCATATGAGAAGAAATATATATTAAACGAAAGCATATTTATTGCAAATAAGCAGAACAATTATGATCCTTTTTGTTTTATTATATAAGCATTTTTTAAATTATTCACTGAATTAATAATCATGCCAGTAATGAAATACCTAAGATCTCAAGCTCATAAATGACATTATCCTACTGCAGTGATGTGTATGCAGGATTTTTTTTACGGTGGTGAATGATAGTGCTTAATTTTCCAAATGGAGGAGAGGATGATTTGGTTTGGTTGTAGGAATTTCAGCTAAAGTAACTAAGAACATGAGGCCAGTGTATTATGTCCATTAACTGTATGTGTTCTCCACCTGATCTACCCATCTACGAGGGTGAAAAATCTGAGTTTCCAAGAAGGAAACCATTTCCATATGGAACTGGCTAACTCACCTTCAGTTAGTTGAAGAGAGAAAAAAAGAGGATTTTTCTGGAATTTTCTTCACTTACTTTAAATGAAAACTAGTCTAATTATCTACTAAAATGATGTCAAGTAGTAACAGAAATTCAACATAATAATGAAATTTGTCAAAATGAATTTTTTTGAATTTGACAAATGTTTTGGTATCTTAATCTTACTGAGTGATTGGTTGTTCAGATTGTGTCAATGCAACCGCAAATATGTAGCAAGTGTATTATGTCTCTAAACTATGCAGGTTCTTTGACTGCTGTGAAAAGTCCAAAAGATTTGGTAAGGAAAAGTACTCACTGAGCCCTTATAAATGTTCCTGTGCTATCATGAGAATCGAACCCAGTCTTTCCAACCTAAGAATGTCTTCATGATGGAAAAATTATGGAGATTATTACTGTGTTGGAATAATAACTAAAATTAAATAAATTGAAATATTGAGTTATTGCTCCAACACAGTAGTAGTCTCCATAATTTTTACATTATGAATGCTGCACACCATGTAACAGTGAAAGAAAGAAAGGATTAAGGGTATCTTTAGTATGAACTATGATGTGGGCGTGTGCCGTGAGAAGTCCAGACTTTTTTTTAGCTCTGCCTTATGCATATGCACTACTGGTTGTACAGGAGTAAGTGAATTTTCTCAATATGCATTGCCTAAAAAGAATACATAATTGCATATTCCATAACCACCCAATTTCAATTACCTTAATATAAAGCCAAGCAAAATTAAGAATATATGACATTTCATAATGTCAAAAATCTTCTGAACTTTAATTTACCCCCCCACACACACACACACTGTAATTGTGAAAGCTCAACTTATCTAACAGCATCACTTTCCTGGAGATCTTGGTCTCTCTCTAACTGGTTTACTTTTTTTGATTGCACTGATTCAACAGATAGAGATACTGAGGCAGCAGCATCACTAACAATTGCACAGAACAAAGTTGTCTGCTTTGCCAAACAGAATAGCAGATGTCTGACTACTCTCCAAATAATGTATGTCAGTGTACAGGATGATATTTGAAGTTAAAAAAAAAAAAAAAAATGCTGAAACAAGAAGTGATCTTATACTCCAGGCATAAAATCTGAAACTTTAAATTTAGCAAGGGAAAATAATAGGCTAGCTCCTACAGTAATGTACTGCATGGTGTTATGTACTGACTCATAGCATATGTGCAAGCTTGTTGATTCACTCTCATGGTGCATGGGGGAGTACATGATGCTGACAAGACACAGTTGCAAAAGTCTTAACACTTTCTATAAAACTTATCTTTTTCTGGCTAGTATATTAATAAAAAAGTTCTATTGTTAAAATAAGGAAATACATGAGAAACTTGTTTAAAATACCATAAAATTTTAGACTTTAAAAATGTTATAACTCTTTCTTAGTGAATATTGTTTTAACAATTTCAAGAACATCATAAGATCGCATTGTGGTTCCAATCCCTACACAAAGGAAGATATGAAGATAGATTTAAGCTGAATCCTTTCTTTTAGGGTTACACAGTGATCAGCATTCATTTTAAAAATTTTATGGAATTTACAACCATGTTAAAAAAACTTTTTTTATTATCCTGACGTTTCGACCTTCACATCAAGATCATCATCTGGAGATAAATATACAGGACAAGCTGAGTTAAAACAGTGTAGGGACAGCAATATCCTTCCTAATTACATCAGGCTAAAGAGAAAATTCACTTCAACAAAGGCACAACGAATATACCACTGCATGGAGAAAGCACTACTGAGAGAGAGCAGATCCAAGCTACCAGAAAGAATCTAGCCACTACACAAAACCAACTACTAAAAGAAAAAACGGAGCTGTCTAGCTACTTAAACGCAGATATCTGGATAATCCTAGAAAAGATTACAAACAACACAGCAAACCACATCCAACAAACGAAGAAAGAAAACCTAATTTCCAAATTCCAAAGACTAAAAGAACGACAAAACCAGCCGCCATATTCAAAGTTTGCCACAGTGAACAACAACAACCAACCAGAAGCAAGAAACAACAGGAGCCACCAATCACCCACAGGTATCAATAGCATAGTCAACCTATCTAACCACGCTCTAAACAAAGACGAAATCTCTATACTTAACAAAGGTTAAATTTTGCTATAGCACCGAAATCGATAGACAAACTTGAAGTTATTTGTAATATGGAAAGAGGCCTAAGATTCATACCTAATAACATAGCAGACAAAATACGTATAGAAACCGCCAACATTTTAAACCATAACAAAACAATAACAAGCAACATAACTAAACACGAATTAACAGCAATAAAATCACTTAAAACAAATCCGAACATAGTAATAACCAGAGCCGATAAAGGAAATGTCACTGTCATTTTAAACCATACCTCTTATATAGAAAAAATTAATCTGCTGGTCTCTGACAATAACACATACAAATTAGTTAACTACAACCCAACTAACAGAACAACAAACAAAGCAGAGAAACTACTTAAGTCAATTACCACATGGCCCGAAGATACGGTCATAAAACTGTTTCCTCACTACGCGCGCTCCCCAAGAATTTACAGGCTACCGAAAATTCACAAAGAAAACATCCCACTAAGACCTATCGTTGAAGAAATTGATAGCCCAACATATCACTTAGCCAAAAAATTAGCGGCAACACTCAAGGAGTTGGTAGGTCATTTCCCCTCCTATATCAAAAACACACAACACTTCATAAACAACATCAAAGACATTACATTAGAAAAAGATGATTTATTAGTCAGTTTTGACTAATGTCCCAATTAATGACACAATCCTTCTCCTACAGAACAAATTCCCTCCAGATATCATTGCGCTCTTTGCACATGTATTACGGTCAGGTTATTTTGTATGGCAAAATGCCTTCTACTTACAAAAAAGAAGGCACAGCCATGGGCTCACCATTATCCCCCCCCCCACCCATTGCTCACTTTTACATGGAACATTTTGAGCAACTAGTCCTAGATTCCTCCCCCCTCTAAAACCCAAAGTCTGGCTTAGAAACGTTGACAATGTTTTCGCAATCTGGTCCCATGGCCGCCAGACATTAGACACATTCCTTAGCCACCTAAACAAACAACACAAATGCATACAGTTCACAATTGAAATTGAAAAACACAACACACTTCCATTTCTAGATACACTTGTCACACGTCTTCCCTCGGGCAATCTTTCCTTCACTGTTTACCGAAAACCGACACATACAGGACAATATATACACATAAACTCCTACCACCACCCAACACAAAAACTAGGTGTAATCAACATGCTAAAAAACAGAGCTCAGATAATCTGTTCCAGTGAACAGGCACTGAAAGACGAATTTAAAATTATCAGTAATAACTTACAAAAAAACAGATACAACCAAAACACTATTAACAAAATTCTCTACAAAACCACAATAAAAAACAAAGGCAAACCAGACTACAGTAAAACTATAACCATTCTCTACATTAAAGGAATATCAGACAAAATAAACAGAGTACTACAAAAGTACAACCTCAAAGCCACCTTTAAACCTCCTGCAAAATTAAAAAGCTTACTCAACTCATCCAAAGACCCACTCCCTCCACTAGCCCAACCTGGAGTATATCGGATTTATCGTACTTGCAACATACCATATATAGGAGAAACAGGACACACAATTCCTATTAGACAAAAGGAACATAAACGACACATTAAATATAATAATTATGGTGAAGCTGGTCTTTCTGATCATGCCCTGAATACCTTACACAGAATTGACTGGAAAACCACCAGCTGTCTACATCACACTAAAACATAGTATGAACGGAAATTCAAGGAAGCCTTTGAGATTATTATCAACCACCCCAACCTGAACAATAATGATGGTCTAAAAATCCCAAACATATGGAAGGTATATATTCGACCTTCCTCACTAAGAACAACTATAAACAGGACTGTAGAAAATCCAGTATTGTAAATCAAAAATAAGAATTGTAATACTAAAAATAGGACACCAATTGTTTCTGAAAGAAAACCATCTAAAAGAATGTTTATTCCTGTCATTGTAAAATAGAATTTAGCTTGATGTAATTTATAATTTTTTTTTTTCCAGAGGTCACACCAGTAGAATAACATGTGATCAAATCATTGTTTCTCTACCTTACAGTCAATGATGTAACTCAGCTTGTCCTGTATATTTATGTATGCTCCAGATGATGATCTTGATGTGAAGATCGAAACGTCGGTATAATAAAAAAAGTTTTTTTTACACGGTTGTAAATTCCATAAAATTTTTAAAATGAATTTAAGCTGAAAGTTTTAACATACACCAAGGAGCACAATAACTGTCGCCACATGAGAATATGGTGTAGCAGAGAGGATGGTGAAAGACTGGAGATTCAAGGAAGATATATTAAGGAGTATCAGTAGGAGCAACGGTGAATGAAAAGAGGAAAGGCACACTGACTGAATTTAGAGAATCATTTAGTGAACATAGTTTGTGAGCATCAGAAACATGTTGCATCAAAAAATAAAATCTGCATTATGACATGCAAATGACCAAAAGAAAATCAAGAACTGCAAAGACTTTACCATTGCTTCAAGGTGTAGTCAATTTATGGGGAGGAAGGGAGAGAGAGAGAGAGAAAGAGAGAGTTTAGTACTGAGGCAAAAAAAATAAATAAATAAAATGTGCAGAAATCGCCATCAAATGTTGACTACAAAATTACTAATTTCTCTTGTTACATAATATATACAGACATAAAAGCATAAAAATGATATATATGAAGATAACAGGGCACAAAAATTTGCAGTAGCTTGCATTGTCAATGAAACAAAACTGACACCAATGGTTGTGTTCAAGAGGAGGGGGAGGAAGAAGTCTAAAATCAAGTTCTCTACTGGAGTTTTTGTTTATGTCATTTGAATGAGAAATATGGTTGGATGGACGAAGAAGAACTAAAATATGGATTTTTTTTTTTTAATGTTTATATGACTCTCATTCTATACTATATCAGTACAGTAAGTGGGCTAAGGATTTTTTTTTTTTCTATTTTTTCTATTAACCCTTTAACTGCTACAGTCGAGTTAAGTCGAGCACGGAAAAAAATGGCGACCTTGATAGGATCAAGTTAACTCAATTTGAACTTTTGATGTTTAATATTCATTTAATTTAGTTTGTGAAAGCATTTGAATTGAGTGGGCTTATAATGCCATCTCTTAGGATTAGAAGGAACTAATTTTCAAGCTTCTGTGTGCTTTGTGGTGCTATCTTCGTAAAAAATTGTGAGACCATGCACAATGTTATCAGAGCTGTCCTTGACAATAGGAGCCAGGCGATCACGTGATGCGGTGGTTCCAGGGTTAGTAAAAAGGGTTTCAACAAGCAGACAGCAGCGTTCTCTACTGAGGCGGAATTAGTAAAAGTATTAGAAACTTTACCTTCCGATTTATCAGATTTCAGTGACAATGATGATATTTATTTTTGAGAAAATAGTGAAAATAGTGATAGTGAAATTTCAGATAACGAACCACTAGCACCAGTGCATCTGCGAAAAAGAAATCATACTGACCCTGCATTGTTTCAATGGAGCGATACAAATTTTCGTCCAACAGTTCACCAATTCAATAATGATAATTCAGGTATTTCAGCAATTATAGATGATGGTTCAACTGTTTTTGATTTTTTCAAACTATTTTTCTTCCTTCATATAATGCAACATATTGTTGACAAAACTAATAAATATTATGTATTTCTGACTCAGAAGCTACCACCAGCATCCCAATCTTGTTTGCAAAAATGGAAAAATACTACCCTAGAGGAATTATATATATTTTTTGGAATCATAATGCTTATGGCTAGGGTAAAGAAACTAACAATAGCAGAATATTGGTCTAAGGATCCCCTCATAGCTACTCCACAGTTCACAGACTACATGTCCAGGGACAGATTCCTTTTACTTTTACGTATTTTACATTTCAATGACAATAAAACTCAGGTTCCAGGACAAAGACTACACAAACTACAGCCAATTATCGATCATCTGAGAAAAACCTACAGTGATGTATTTACCCTTTTTCAAAATATATGTATTGACGAGAGCTTAGTACTATTCAAGGGCCGCCTCCAGTTCAAACAGTACATTCCTTCGAAAAGACACAGATTCAGAATCAAAGTTTTTGTGTTGTGTGATTGGATGTGTGTTAGATTTTGTAGTGTACACAGGGGAAACTACAGACATTATTGGGATTTCTGGGGCCGTGGTGCAAACCCTAGTGGCAAAGTATTTGCAGAAAGGGAACACATTGTGGTTAGACAATTGGTATTCTGGCCCTCTTCTTTACGACTGGCTACATAAAAATGGTACCAATGCATGTGAGACTGTTAGGAAAAACAGAAAGAGTTGCTGAAACTGAACAAAAAATTAGACAAAGGACAGGTAGAATCCAGACACACAGATAATATGATGGTGGTAAAATGGATTGATAAACGAGAAGTTTGTATGTTGACCACACTCCACACAGACTCTATGAAACAATCAAGGAAAGTTGACAGGACAACAAACACACCAATAATGAAACCTGAATGTGTTATGGATTATAATAGGAATATGGAGGCTGTGGACAGGACAGACATGATGGCCAGTTCTCTTGAATGTGTGTGAAAGGCCGTCAAATGGTAAAGAAAATTCTTTTTCCATCTCTTGGATCTCACTGTTCGCAATTCACATATTTTGTATAATGTACATACTGGTGAAAAGAAAATATCACACATGCTAATTTTCAATTGACTCTCATCAGAGAAATTTTTCAAAAGTTCCACATGCCAAGACCAACCGCTACATCTGGATGACCATCATAGGGTGACGAACCCCTCAGGCTGAGGGAAAGACATTTCTTAACACCTGTGCCACCCATACCCAAAAAAGCAAATCCCACTAGGCATTGTCATGTGTGTTCAAATACTACATTGGGGCAAAGAAAAAGAAAAGAGA
The DNA here is from genome assembly GCF_054136105.1 of Typopeltis vanoorti. NCBI lineage: Eukaryota > Metazoa > Arthropoda > Arachnida > Uropygi > Thelyphonidae > Typopeltis > Typopeltis vanoorti. The sequence continues at coordinate 54,881,637 of NC_143558.1, forward strand.
GCCGATATATGTGTGCCAAATGTGGCATAGCCTTATGTGTACACCCCTGCTTTCAAAATTATCACACACTACTAAAGTATTTTTGGGAGGTGTTTCTCACTTGAAGTTGCGTGTAACATTATTTGACATGGAATAAACAAATAAATTTCAAGATAAATTTTGGACACCCCTAACTTGAAAATAAAATTCCTATATAAAAGTTTTGTTCAGTAACTTCAATTTATACAAGAAAACTGTGCAAAAATGTGTAATACACTATAGTGACTATTCATATTATTATATACATTAGTGACCTCTGTTGGACGACCCTGCATGAAATGTGTTGCGTGTGGTATTTTTTTTAATATTTAAAAATGAGAATTTTTGAAAATTTGGATCATCTACAAACATCCACATCATGAATGGTGAGTTTTTACAAAATTTATGTTCATTTTTTCATGATCTTATATAATTATAGAATATTTTATAATTGTGAAAATAACTCAGCAAGGAGGATCATACTGGTTATTTAGTATCTCAGCAGTTAAAAGGTTAATTTTATAATTTTGCTGTATGTTTTACTGATTTTTTTACAAAGTCTAGACGCCAAACATCGAATTTTTTCATGCCGCTTCAGGTCCCCAATATAATGGAGAGGTGGTCTCAAACTGTGACCACCTCCCTCAAGGTGAGGAGAATGATCTCTCACCTAAAGACAACCACAAAGATCTATTCACACGGTGAGTTACGGACCCACAGCCTGCTGGCTGGAGATCAGATATGCTAACCACTTCTAGTTGACAAGCTTAGGTGTTGAACATTATTCTTAACTTATTTAATGGTATTACAACGCTAAACAAACTAAATAATAAATAGATGTTTATTTACTAGCTTATATTTTGCTGGATTTCAAACCAGCATTTTTAGAGGAAACAACATGCTAAACATGTTATAGTTTACACGTAGCAATGAGCGAGTGAAACAATTCAAACTGTAACAGACATCTAAAATCCTAAATAACATGTTGTTTGCTCTGAAGATGCCTTTGAAATCCAGCAAAATATAAGCAGTAAATAACTACCTTTTTATAATTTAGTTTGTTTGTTGTAATACCTTTAAAATAATTTATGCTCACCACTTGGCCAACCAGAATGGACTGATGATGTATGGGGAATAGGGGACCTGATGGTTTTAGAAAACAGCATAATCTCTTGGTATGGAATATGTTTAATAGTCAATTGACTTAGGAAACAAAGAAATGCCTAACCACGAACAACACTGACATAGTAGTTATTATGGTGATTAAAACCAGCCATCCAACCCTTGATGTTTGCCTGAACAGACTTTTAAGGACGGTCTTCACAAAAAGTGGAATAAATGAACACTTAGTGATAAAAAATCATATACAAAGGTAGCAATACAAGTCCACTTGAAATTGATGTACTGTGTGAATTTATTATGAAGGCATGGAATGATATTAAAGTTGAAACAGTTGTCAATTCTTTAAAAAAGTGTAGCATATCCAGTTTATTGGAGGGTACAGAAGATGAAATGTAGTGGGAGAATGAGAAAGAAGTCAGAACTACAGTATTTTCAGATCCAAAGTGAAGATTTTTAACACATGGTGTCTAAAGTGAAAAACATTTCATCAAAATATTAATAAAACACTGTAAACTGTTTTTAGAGCAATCAGCATTTTTCTTTTATATTACATTAATTAGCATGTTAATATACTGATACATTATTATATTAATATATTTTGTATATAAATATTTGTATTTAATGATCCTTAAGATTTTTCATTTAAATCCTAATAAAACTTTACTGGCATGATCACATAAATTACAATATATAAAACTAAAGGTATATTAAAATAAGATGTACAAAGCCATCAGTGGTAAGTGTAAAATTTGTGGTCTTGTACATTGAGTATAGCACACACACACACAAAAAAAACATTGTGAAAAGAAATTTTGGGAATCTTATACACCAGCATTTACAGTGCCTTTCCTCTCTGATGATCTGTTTTAAATATACTGCAATGTTGTTCATCCAGTAGGCAATTAATATCCTAGCTTATTGATTTCTTGTCTCATCAAGCAATACTCACACACCTACTCAGCTTTAGAGCTGCCAGGCATTACAAGAATGCCAAGTGCAATGGCTTACACTTCCTTCGTGGGATTTTTGTTTCCAGTCTTTTGATTAAAATATATGCAATGAACTTTTTGTACCAAATGCCACTTTAAATTCTCATTCCATATTTAAGCTTTATTTCTCCAAGAAATACACCAAGGTAAGAGTCAAGAATATATCACAACTTGTTAGTTGTTTTAAATGGGGAAAGATTCTTTTAACATTTTATGATCCTTAAGTCCAAGTTAACAATACTAGATCCTAGATCAGGTTCTTAATATTTTCTCAGCCTCTAAAATCAAAGACCCACCTTAGGCAACCACATCCAGATCCCTGATTCTGCAGTCAGGGATTTGTTTATGCTAATATTCATGGGCGAATTTTGCTGCATGTTTCCAGTTTCGTTTGTCTGTTTGTAGAATGAAAAACCCACATTATATGAGAGAAAAAAAAAGAAGCCATCTCTTTACTTGCATATAAAGAAACCCTTGTATCTCAGAGAAAGGTTTCTCACATTAGTGACAAACAATAATCAAACTCAGATCTTTTCCACCCATGTGCATGTCATGTCATCCTTCCAGGTATATGAGGTGTGACAATTTAATTCCAGGAATGTAGCTGTAAAAAAAACCTATGTTTAGAACTATACATTAGTGGCTGCTGTCATCTTCGAACTAGTCCCCTGCATTTATACACTGGTTTAGATGGTGTTCCCATTTGAGGAAACAAGCCTGGAACTCTTTTTCTGGAATACTCTCAAGTTCCTTTATCACATTATGCTGGATAATGTGATAAAGAAAAAAACCTTTCTCTGAGATACCATTGTATCTCAGAGAAAGGTTTCTCACATTAGTGATAGACAATAATCAAACTCGGATCTTTTCCACCCATGAGCATGTCATCCTTCCAGGTATATGAGGTGTGACAATTTAATTCCTGGAATGCAGCTGTAAAAAACCTATGTTTAGAACTATACATAAGTGGCTGCTATCATCTTCAAACTAGTCCCCTGCATTTATACACTGGTTTAGATGGTATTCCCATTTGAGGAAACAAGCCTGGAACTCTTTTTCTGGAATACTCTCAAGTTCCTTTATCACATTATGCAGGATAACCTTTGTCCTTTTAGCACAGTCTTTAACTTCAAAAACAGCCAGAAATCACAGGTAGCTAAGTCAGGTGAATAAGCAAGATGACCTAATTCAGTAATCGATTTTTTTTGGTCAGAAACTCTCTCACAATGAGCGCACTATGGCTTGGAGCATTTAATGATTTCTTTTGAAATCTTTCACATGCCCAGTTCTTCAGTTAAAATTACCTTGACTGTTTCTCAATTCATTTGCAATTCATCAGCCATTAATTGCACACTTAACTGTCTGTCATACTGTACCAAATCTCGCACTCTGTTCACATGTGCATCCATCATTTTTGTTTTTGGATAACCACTTCTGGGGTTGACATTCACATCTTCTTGTCCACCTCTGAATCTCTTATGCCACTCAAAGACACTTGACTTTTTCAGAGTATCCACATCATATGCCACTTTCAACAGCTCCAATGAAACATTGGAGCTGTTGAGCAGTTTTGCAGATTTTCACACAAAATTTGATGTTAACACACTGCTCCAAATTTTGATCACACATTTATATGCCAAAGTTTACATGCTGATCTCTATTGTTTTTGCAATAGCCAACTAGCAAGTGGCTCTATTGGCTTGAGGTTTATGCATGCATTAGTTAAAAGATGTACAAACACGATTACTCACGTGACCCTAACCAAATCACCACATGGGAGACATTACGCAGCCATTCCGGGAATTAAATTGTCACACCTCATACTATGAAGGAACTAATATTGTACTTGCTTTTGCTGAAATCAAATTCCTGCTTTTGGTTCTTTCAAAATCATGTTAAAAACCGATTTTGAAAAGCAAGAATTCTTCAATCAAATCCAAATAAACTGTCTGGTTGGCTGAGTGAATGTCCACTCCTCAACCAAAAGGCTGTGTTTCAAATCAATATCACAGTAGGATATGGATTTGAATATCTTCTTTAGGAGGCAGATGATTTTCATTACCAATTTCAATGCCTGTTCTGGAACCTGCCTATCTGAAGTGGCTTGCAGTTCAATATTTGGTCTAGAGCAGGGTTTTTAAATTATCTAATCTTAGCTCATCCACAGTGTTAATGTATAATAGGTTTATCTTTTATGGGCGATAAATTTATCGATAAATTTGCTCTTTGGAGAAAAGAGCAAAGCTAATAATAATGGCAAATATCTGTTGGATTTCTGCTCAGGACATGGACTGGTTATTACTAACACCATGTTCCAACATAAAAATGTGCACAAATTCACATGGAGAGAAGAGGCAAGGAATAAGAAAAAGTCTCATTGACTATGTTATTGTTGATAGTGATGTTTTCTCCCTGGTGCAGGACACCAGAGTGTACAGAAGATTTGAAATTGCAAGTGATCACTATTTAGTCTTGAGCAGGATAAAATTGAGTTTCATATTGAAAAGAATAACATGTAAGAAAGTGTTAAAGCAAATAAAAGTTGAGCAACTCTCAGATGTGAACTGTAGACTAAAATACACAAAGATTATTGAAGAAAAAATGAAAGAGTTTGAGAACAGGAATCAGACCTCGGAGATTCAGTGGCAAGCCTTGAAGAAAGCCCTGATTGACTCAGCTAGAGAGGCATGTGGCGAAGTTGTCTGCAAGGATAGAAAAATTAGAACTCCATGGTGGACATAGGAAGTTAAAGAGGCAGTGAAAGAAAAGAAGAAAGCATATCAAAAGTTCCTGTCAAATAAGTCAACTTGTGCTCTTAGAGAATACAGAGACAAATGCAAGAATGTTAAACACTGTGTGAAACTAGCTAAACAAAAGTCAGGGGAGGACTTTGGCAAGAATATAGAAAATAAATATCAGAAGGTGGCAAAATATTCTGGAGGTTGTTGAAGAAGCTTAGAAATGGAGGAAAGAGTGCTGAAAAAGGAGTTAGAGATGATAAAGGTGACATGAAAACAGAAGAAAAGGATATCCTTGAAGTATGGAGTAATTACTTTGAAAAACTGCTAAATGAAACAAGCAGTGATGATAGCACAGTGGTAAAAAACACTGAAGAGCCATGCAGTCAGGAATACATATCCATACTTGAAGTAGAAAAAGCCATCAAAGGCTTAAAATGTGGAAAGGCAGCAGGAGTGGATGATATTCGACTAGAAATGCTGAAGTATGGTGGTATAAAAGTCTTACAGTGGCTGCACCGCATAGTTCAGAAATCTTGGACAGAGGGACGAATTCCCGATGATTGCAGTAGAGCTCTCATAATACCCATACATAAAAAATGGAAATAAAACTGAATGTGAGAATTACAGAGGTATTTCCCTACTAAGTGTTCCTGGCAAGATCTATGCAAGTATACTTGAGAAATGATTGAGAAGAATTATGGAAGAAAAGCTTGGTGAAGAACAAGCTGGATTCAGGCCAAATAGAGGCTGTCAGGATCAGATCTTCACTTTACAACAAATAGTCGAGAGAGCATGGGAATATAACAAAGATCTGTATTTAAGTTTTGTCGATTTGGAAAAGGCATATGACAAGGTGCCAAGAGAGAAGCTATTCAGTACGCTAAAGTTATATGGTGTCAACAGGGCATTATATCAAGCAATACTTAGTCTGTATTTGAGTTGTAAGTCAGCAGTTAGAATTGAAGGAAGTACAGGAAGATGGTTAGATGTTAAATCTGGTGTCAGACAAGGATGTACATTATCCCCTCTGTTATTCATTATCTATATGGATCACATTATGAAGGAAAGTGGTATTAAACATGATATCAAAATTGGAGATGTTAATGTCAGCTCTTTGCTTTATGCGGATGATGTTATACTTCTAAATAAATCCGCTACAAGTCTGCAAGATTCTCTGACTAAATTGAATAACTATTGTAATAGATATGGTATGAAGGTCAGCAATAAAAAGACAAAGACAATGAAAATAGGTAGAATTGTTGAAAATGTCAACTGTGATGTGAATGGAGAACCTGTGGAACAAGTAAAACATTTCAGCTACTTAGGCACGACTTTTAGTGAAGATGGTAAATTGAATATAGAAATAGACAACAGAATCAACAAAGCTGGTATGGTGGGAAGTCAATTGAATAAATTCATATGGAATAAGAGAGAAATTAGTCGGAACACTAAATTAGCTGTATACAAACCGGTTCAAACCGGTTTGTATACAGCTTCATACAGTGTTCAAACCGGTTTTAACTTATGGATCTGAGAGCTGGTCAGAAGTAAAACACTTGATCAAAAACTAGAGACCACAGATATGAGAGTCCTGAGAAAGATTAGAGGCGTGAACAGATGGCATCAATGGCAATATCATATTAAAAACGAGGATATTAGGAAAGAACTTGACATTGTCAGCATCCAGGAATGCGTTAGCAGAGCGAATCTCAGGTGGTATGGTTACTTAAATAGAATGGGAGAGAAAAGATTAGCAAAACAAGTGTTCTCTGCCAGGTTGGCAGGAAAACGACCCAGAGGAAGACCAAGATATAGGTGGATTGATACGGTACAAAGTGCCTTAGACGATAGAAATATAGGACCTGATAATGTTGGAGTCTTGACAAGTAACAGACTGATTTGGAGGAAAATTGTAGATAGGAAGTTAGTAATGATGTAATTTTTTCATGTAGTACTAACATATCCTGTATACCCCTTGAGGGTACATGGCAAGAAATTGATGATGATGATAAATTTATCAAAAAAGAAAAAAAAAGGTCTTACATTTTGATATTTTTACCAAAGGCCTAATTTAGATCTAATCATCATTCACAAAAGAAAGTCAATCTGCTGACTTTTTACTTACCTGTTAATTACTGCATTGCCTGATAAAGTATTTTCTGACCACTGCACACATCAACATTCGAGTTCCTTTGATTTTTTTTTTTGCCATAAACATCAAAAGAATCATGTCCAATTTGGATACTAAAAATTCTCCTTGTACTGAAGGCATTTTTTCAACTGTTTTGAAGATTTATGCTCCAAGCAAGCACCTCTTGTTTTATTGCCACTTTGGATTTTTATTTCAAGAATATTTATCTTGGAGATTGGAAATTAGCCTATGCTCAAGTTTTAGGTGAAAATCTTTATTCAATTATCACTCTGTTGTACTCACTTTCAATCTTCTATGAAGAAGATCATTAACAATCAACTTCTGCACACAACATGAAAAACTATATTTTCTGCCACAGAAAATTCACTGAAGACCTTCTTTTATGTCATCCAATATCTTTGAAAAAAAAATAGCATGAAAAACTTCATGAAAAGTCATCTAAAATGTGGAAAGGCAGCTGGAGTAGATGAAATTTGGCAGAAATGCTCAAATATGGAGGTATAATAGTTTTACATGGCTGCACTGCATAATTTAGAAGGCCTGGTCAGAGAATCAAAGTCCAGATGATTGGAGAACAGTTTTCAGAGTACCCATCTACAACAAAGGGAAATAAAACTGAATGTGAGAATTACACAGCTATTTCCCTACTGAGCGTTCCTGGTAAGATTTATACTTAAATTGTGGAATGGAAGCTTGGCGAAGAACAAGCTGGATTCAGGCCAAACAGAGGTTGTTGGGATCAGACTTTCACTTTAAGACAAATCGTTGAGAAATCTTGGGAATATAACAAGGATTTGTGTTTAAGTTTTGTTGATTTGGAAAAGGCATATGACAAGGTACCAAGAGGAAAGCTCTTCAAAACACTACACAATGCATAGTTTCTATTTAAGCTGTAAGTCAGCAGTTATAATTGAAGGAGGTACAGGAAGATAGTTTGAGGTAAAATCAGGTATGCAACAAAGGTACACGTTATGAAGCAAAGTGGTATTAAATGTGATATCAAAATTGGTGATGTTAATCTTAGCTCTTTACTTTATGCAGAAGATGTTAATACTTCCGAATAAATCCAGCATAAGTCTGTAAGATTTCCTGACTAAATTGAATAACTGTTGAGATACACTTGGTATGAAAATCAGCAATAAAATGACAAAGACAATGAAAATAGGCAGAAATATTGAAACATCACTGTATTGTGAATGGTGAACCTATAGCACAAGTAAAGCATTTTTCAACATTTTTAACAGGAAAATTGGCCTGCAGGAATTTGAGAATCTGTTGTTTTGTGGAGTGGTTCTCCTAGAATGCAAATTTGCTCATCTGGGATGAGATTTAATTCTTTAGTGACTGTTTGAAGTCTGATTGGTATTACCCTCTCAGCTATTTTTCCTAGGCAGGAAAGCAGGCTGATTGGGCAAGAGTTTTGAGGAAGATGTGCTGCTTTTTCTGGTCTTGGGATTAAGATTACATCTGCTACTTTCCATTATGCAGGAAAGTAGTGATATCTTAATATTGCATTAATAATCAATGTGTGTTATGGCTTTATGTGGCAGGCATTTGATAGTTTTGTTAGAAATCCCATCTGGGGGCTTGGTGCTATCCTATTCTTAAGTTTGGTGATGATTTGACATACCTCAACATACCAAGGTGTGTACTTGACTGATGAAGTCTAGATCTGCATGAGTGTAGTTTGGACTACACTGCTTCTCTAGGCTGTCAGCAAAGGCTTAAACTTTATCTGTCATGGGAAACCAGACCATGTTCACTATGGATTGGTGAGAGAGATTTTCGGTCAGTGCACATTTGTCATTTTCCAGAGCATCTGGTCCTCTGTGTGTAAGAACTGCAGTTTTGTATCCCACTGTTGATTTTGATAGTTTTTAAGCATGTATCAGACTTCCTTTCTAGCCCTACTGAGCATCTGTCAGTGTTCTGGAGCCAGAATTTTGTGGTATTGGCACCTAGCCCTGTTCTTTTCACAGACCAGATTTTTAATATCATCTGGAAGTCAGTAGGAGTTTGTGCATGGCGTATCGGTGGTAGCAGCTGTTAATGCAGTTGTTATCTTCTTTTCTAAGCTCAAAATTGAGTCATTGATTTTTTTCCTTTGAGTTGAGTTGAATGCAGGAACTGAGCGAATAGATTCATGTAGAGTAGTCATTAATTTTGTTCAGTTGACAGTTGGGACCTAGTCTGCGACATTCTCATGTTGTAAGCCCAGTTGGAATAAAACTGGGTGGTGGTCAAAGCTGAGATCGTCTATCACACTTATTTGTATTGACAGGCAATATTTTGTAGTATTGCTATATCAAGGACATCAGGAAGTCCTATGATCACTGTGTTCCTGCTAGCAGCAAAGTCAATGAGGGTTCTACCATTTCAATTTGCAGTTCTGATGTTCCAAGTTGTATGTTTAGCATTCAGGTCTCCTGCTACTAGCACTGCTTTGTTTGTGTCTAGAATTTCAGTCAAGTCTGCTTCCAGTAACTGTTTGCTTGGAGAGTTATATAGAGAGCATATTTTCAGGGAACCTGCATTTGGTAGTGGCAGGATTTACAATTGAATTATGTTCTATATTGAGCTTGACAAATATGGCCATACCCCCCCCCCCCAGCATTGGGTCTGTCATTTTGGTATAGGATATAGCTTTGGGTTGTCGGCTGGTTGATGGTGCATTTTGTTTACAAGGATTATAATGTGTCAGCACTATAATGTGTCGTAAATTCTTGTAGTTCACTTGTTTTGCTTCCTAGACCACTGGCATTCCAGATCTATATAGAGTTTTTTGCTTGTACATATGTTAACCATCGACTAATGCAGTAAAACTTGTTGTGGAGTCTTGGCTGAGGTTCACTTTGCTGAACTCGATTAACATTTTGTCCAGAGTGACCACTACAATTAAAGCTTTGCTGGATTTGGTTGGGCATTGGGATTCAGTTTTTCTTACAGATTTTGAAGCTACCATCTCTGCATACAAGGCACATGCTTGGCTGGTTTGTTGTGCCATTGGGAGGGTTATCAGCATTTGATGTGGATGCCTGTGGATTTGTTGTTGGGGCTCTTAGGAGGTTTTCTTTGGTTGATTTTTGGATAGCCAAGTATTTATTGCTTGCAGCCTCTGTAGTTGGTGGGATGTGGGCTGCCGCAGTTGACAAATGTAGACGTCTACATTTGTCAACTGTGATTATTTATTTTTTGATTATTTGCAGGAAGCCACTGCATAGGTTTCTCTGCATTTAATGCAATGGAAATCAGCCACTTGCAGCAGCAATGAGAGTGGCTGAATTCTTGACAACAGTAGCACTGTCCAGTTGATGCCTTCCATTGTAATGGTTCTGGTTTTATAGCCAGGTTTCAACTGTTTTTAGGTTGTAGATGTCTCGGTACCATTTACTGATTTCAACTATTAAAGGAGACGGTAATTTATCTGCTTGGAGCATACGGCTAACATTAACAAGGCTTAGTCTGCAGTTTTGGATGTCTTTTGTGACTTCCTCAGTGGTGACAGATTCTGTAATACTGTGCAGTACCACCTTGAAGTTTTTTTCTTTTTAAAGTGAGTGTGTGGTATCACAAATTCACTTTAAAAGGTGAGAGGTCACACAAGAGGCCTCAGTTGGTTATGCACATTCCTTAAAAGATAATGTGGAGGTCTCCTCTCAGTTATCCCACACTATGCTACATGAAATTTATATAGAATAATTTTAAAAAAAATCAGTTAACACTGAATCAATAAAATTTAACTTTCATTTACTTTTAATCTCTCGGACCATTTGAAAGATTGTACAGTAACGTCCAAACGCTTCAGTAGCATTTCTCTTCTTATTCTGTAATCTCCGTGCATTTCTTGTTGTAATTTGTCAAGTTTAGTCCACTGTTCATCTTTCAAAGTTTCTTTCAACAAAGGTAGTTTTAAAGATGAAGATGGAAGAGTCGTAATGATTTGTTTAATCTGAAAAAAAATTTACAAAACTAATTAATATATACTAAAATACCACAAAAGCACAGCAAGAATAATAAGATTAACATCTGGTTACTATGTTTTTTTTTTAACAAGCACGCACACAAAAACTTACCAAACTCACAAGATTAAGCAAATAATCTAGCACAACAAGTACTAACTTTAACAGAACATGTCAGTTATAAAATGACCTCCATAATAAGGATAGTCAGGTGTGTAGAGAGTGATAGTGGAGTTCTCTGCAGGAGTCAAAAAGGCAGACAAGCACAAGCATGCATTGGATGAAGACCATTTCATCAGGTGGAAGAAAGCCAAGTTATTACACAGATCCCAGTTTAAATCATAGAGACTGTTCCTGGAAGATGCTCATGTGCTTTAGAATCCACTGAACTGCATGAAGTGTAATAGAACATGGTGCAATCCTATATAAATTCTGGTAAACATTCTATCCATCCAGACAGTAATCACAGACCATCACTACAGAGAGTACTACTGCTCTCTGTAGTGATGAGAGCAGTAGTACTCTCACATGCTTTCTTCACTGAGCATGTGCATGTCTTCAAAGTGCCTTTGGTAATGCTAGCTTGAGCTGGCAAAACATCAGATTGTAATTATTTAATTTAGTTAGTACATTATTATTTTCATTCCTGTTTCTACTTAGCTTTTATTCCAGAAACTTCAATATCAATCGAAATAAGCAATTGTTCACATTATACAGTCAACTCTAATTATAGCAACTAGTGTTATAACAAACTACTCACATTTCCAACAAGATTTACACACAACAAACTATTCCCATGGTTCCAACAAGCCTGCTGCTACAAAATTTTCAATTTTAATTAATAAATTTATATTAAAGGCATACATTTTGGGGATTATTGCAATCTTCAGGGTTTCTCACTTTAAAATATAGCATGTCTGCATTAGATATCAAAGATGAAAAATTACATCTGAAACATGACACCGAGTGATAAACATATTCTCAGATATTGCTGATGCCTTGCAGTGAAGGAAGAATAAAACTAGACAGATGGAAACTAGTGATAAGAGATTTCAGATAGCTAGAAACCCACATAAACAATTTAGAATAAGATAATGGAATTTATGATACAATGCATTTAATCTTTAATGGAGTAGAAATGTATTTAAGAACATATAATAAAAGGATATAATATGTGGATAATATGCATTTCCATGAATTGCTGTGGGGGGGATTAAGAAACTTGAAGATATAATATCCACCTCATATGAAAAAAAAGTGTCTGAACTCCTCATTCTGCAACAAAAATAGAATCTTGCAATAGATCACATGTGCCAGAGTTCCTTTAAAACTGCTGGTGAGCCCCTCAGACATCGTACAGCACTGTATATCATTTACTTGTGAGACATGGCCATGAGTGTTGAGCTTACTGACTTCTAACGAGGTGTTATTATAGAGTGCCATATCAGGTCAACTGTTCAAGACATTAGTAAATGGAAATATGAGGGACTTATAACCCAAGAAACATCAAAGGAAGGTCAAGTAAATTGATGGAGAGCTCTGAAACATGTTGTTCGTGAGTGCTGTCATTCTCTGCACAAATCATCACCAAGTAATTGCAGGAGCCAACAGGATGAGTGTTTTCACGAAGACATTTGTAAAGAACTGCACAAGTTAAATTTTCATGGCTGAGCTGCTACATACAAGCCATTAATAACTCACACAAATGCAAGTAATTGACTTGCTTGGTGCAAAGAACATTCATCTATGGATCCTAGACTAGGGGAAATGAACAGTGTAGTGTGATGAATTACGCTACACTGTTTTTAAATCCGATGGTCATTGCTGGGTGTGGCATATGCCAGGTGAACAGTATCTGCCAGAACGTGTCATGGTCTGGGGATGTGTCTCGTAGTATGAACTGGGACTGCTAATGGTTGTGGATGGAAACATAAAACCACAAAGTACAAGGACATCCTAGACAATGCTGTTGGATTCTGATTATGTAGAGATTAGAGTAATTATTATTTGGTTCAGAATCCAACATGATCTTCCATCACAAAAGCTAGACTTGTAAACATTATTTAATGTAAATAACTTATTTTATACTTTAATATTCATATAACTACCTTAATTTTGTCTAATATTTAATTATTTATTCAAAGATATATGTATTAATAATGAAAAGACTGTATTAAATATTATTAAGCTATTTTATTCATTACTATTATAAGAACTTGTATTTGATAATTTAACTGCGCATTAATTGAAATGTAAATATTCTTTATTTATTCCTATTTGTAGAAGTTTAGCATTATGCAATACCTCAATTTTATTATGTTTTGTTTTGTTGTCATGGAAACGCATGTAAGTAAGCGAGCGCGAGTTGGAACACCACGTGGAGAATGTTGAAAGCTTACTGAAAACAGTTTTAGTTAAAGAGAGCACGTGAACAATTTAGACGGGAAGAACGCATATATAAAAAGAGAGAACGCTGAAAATATAGAGGAGAGATTAGATAGATTAAGAAAGAGAAAAAGGAGAGGATTGGCATTAGGTTGGAATCGGAGCATTCGGGAATCACAGTGCGATAATAGCGAGTCGGCAAGTCGCTCAAGCAGCTAATAAAGTCTACTAGTCGATAGGCAGTTAGCTAATAAATTGTAGAATAACAATTATAGCTACGGAAGACAGCTGAGTGACTACTAAATAGACTAGTGATATTTGAGTTGAGATTCAATTTCAGGGCCAATCTTTCAGGGACATACACAACTTTGAAGCAAAGCACAGAGTTAATTGTGAATAGTAGAGGCTGTAAAGTTGAAGTTTACCGTTAGCTGTGCTTAGAAATATATTGCCTAAAGAATTAAATGAATGCAGGAAGAATGAACAGCTGTGCACACAAAAACCTCAAGTTAAGGAATTATTGTGTATTGCCTTAATCCATAAGTGATCAGTAGTATTTCATGCAAGAACATTTGTTTATGTGTATAGTGACCAACGATTAATTCAGTTATTGCTTAGAAGATTTATTTAATGAGTGCCGTATACTGTTTAAAGTGTTTACAATTATAAAAAGTATTTACGTAGAAGTAGATGAAGAAAAAAGATTATCGGTAAGATTATTCCAACCATTAATATTTCTATACAGAGAGGTGTGTGAGTTTCATCCTAGAATTTCCTTATATTAACAGTAACTATTGGTGAGAATTAGCTGAAGTGTAAAATTAAAAGTGTTTGTTTGTGAAGAGGTGTGTTACTGCAATTTTTATTGTATTTGGAACTTAAGGAACTGCAAGAAGACTGTACTAGAGATAACAGATTTACCATTGTCTGAGTTTGTATGATTGTACTTATCAGAGAAGCTAAAATGTTTGTGATATCTTAATTACTGATTTGAAGTTAAGTGTAAAATTTGTGATTCTAAAATTAAATGTTTGTTTTTGTTAATCAAAAGTTGTATTTTGCCTGAATCTCTTTTACTGCACCATTCATAAAATATTCGAACCAAGGCGGGAGAGATAAACAAGTTAAATATGCTCAGCCAGTATATACAATAACAACATATAAAGGAAGAGTAGTTGAGAGTTGGTTTATCTTCAATTCTTGAACTAATTCAGATATAAAGTGACGCAGTCTTTAAATATAAATTTTCTTTATATTTGAATTAGAAACCAACTAGCAACTTATCAATTAGTTAAGAACATCGTAATAGTAATCATGTCGGATCCAAGGTGTAGATTGAGACGAAGTAGGATCCAACAATACCACACTGCATACACTTTACCAGTTTTATGGAGATAGGCCATTCTTCAAATGTGTGGGAAGGCTTGTGTTCGTTGTACATATTGATTAATTTTAATGGTATAGATGAGAACACAGACTGATAAAAAAATAACTATTTACCAAGTTACTGCTGATGTTTCGCTGGATTGAGGAATCTAGCAAAACATCAGTATTCTACCCAGCATCTTTAGAGCACAAAAACAGTTTGTCACAATATGCAAGAAAAACAATCCGGTATAACAATGGGATTAATTTGTACAATTGTAATACAAAACACAGACTAAAGTCCTAATTAGGCACCATCTATGTTGGAAAAAAAAAGCACAGAGAAAGTTGGTATTAATTTGGTCTTAAGATGACCGTCTCCAAAATCTTTGGCAAAGGAAAGTTCTCATCTATACCATTAAAATTAATCAACATGGGCATTCTTGTTTCAGCAAGACATGCAGTGCCATAAACCACATTATATTTCAACATGGTTTGAGGATGTGGATGTACAGAACTTGGAGTGACCAGCTCAAAGCCCCAACCTCAATCCTAGAGAGGCCCTTTTGGGATGAACTTGAAGATCTGATTCAGGTTAGAAGGACATGTCCAACCTCTGTGTATGCGACTAGTTACCAGCATCTCATTAAAAGTGTGTCAAGGAAAGTGCACAATGTAATTGTGGCCAAAGTGGGCCAAATCCTGACTGATTTTACAATAAATGCAGTATTGTATAAATAGCACTGGTGTCTGGACACTTTTTTTCCACATAGGGTATCTTAGACAAGAGTCACATCTCTTTTGCTTCGAATGAGAATCATTTTATAACAAACATAAAATAATACACACACACACGAGGGTATTCAAAAAAAGACCAAACTTTTTTAAATAGCATGCCAACCAGCACAGAGAGCACGCCACTGAGTGCACCTAGTGGCAGGTTTTCACAACAAACTACCATTTGCCCAGTTCTGCTATGAGCATTAGTCGTCGAGTAATATCCACTGAAGTGAGCATGTGCACAAGCTGTTCGTTGAATTAGTGACTAAGTGAGAATGAAAGAGCTTGAAGAACAACGTGTGTCTGTGTGTGTGAAATTTTGCTGCAAACTTGGTAAAAAATTTTACAGAGACATTTCAATTACTTAACCAAGCACACGGGGAGAACTGTATGAGCCGAACACAGTGCTATGAGTGTTTTAAGCATTTTAAAAAGGGCAGAAGTCAGTGAAGATCCCAGGCCTGGACAACCTTCCACATCAACAGATGACGACTATGTGATTCGTGGAAATCGTCATTTAACTGTCTGAGAACTTGCTGATGAAGTGAGCATCAGCATAGGATCTTGCCATCAAACTTTGACTGAAAAACTTCAAATGCATCATGTCAGTGCAAAATTCATGTCGTGTTTGTTGACTGATGATCAGAAAGAGAACCATGTTGAAATCAATCTGGAACTGCTTGCCAATGCAAATGGTAATGGACTTAGCCCCAGCAGACCTTTTCCTGTTTCCCAAACTTAAAACCACTTTGAAAGGAAGTCGTTTCAAAACCACAGAGATTCAGGAAAATGCAATAAGAGAATTGCATACCATCACAGAAAGTGCGTTGCAGGAAGCATTCCAACAATGGAAGAAACGGGAACGGTGTATTGCCAGTAGAGGGGGACTACTTTGAAGGGGACAGTGCTTAAAATGTTATAAAATGAGCAATAAGGTCTTTATAGCGAAAGTTCGGTCTTTTTTTTTGAACACTCCTTGAGTATATATTTATATATAAACTATAAAAATTTGAAATCAATATTTCTAAATCCATGAATTGGAATCACAAACTCAAATTATTTATTTTTTTTTTGTTTTGTTTTCCATCCTATATTTATATAATTAAATAAAGTCATGCAATTATTTATTTATTATTTAGCATATGGCAATCTACATGCAGTTATGAAGGTACATAAGTCAAAATAAATATGTAAAAAGTAAGTGGCAAACAATTAGAATAAAACAAAGACACTTATACTTTCAACAAACAAAACACTTATAAGATAAGATCAAGTTGTCTGATCCAGTCTATAACAGATGTTGTCGCCTCCCGGAAGTCATTTCTTTGGCCCATGTATGCACAAAGACTGCTCAGTAGAAATGTGGTGGACTGATTGATTTGGGTGCCCGCATTCACATTCCGGTGAGGGAATTTTTCCCCACTTGTACAGAGAGCTTGCACATCTTCCATGTCCAGTGCAAATCCTGTTCAGTGTTATCCATGTCTTTTGGCTCAGTTCCATACCTGGGATGTTGAGACAATGCCTATTAAACCAAGTTTCGAGTTGGGCATTGGTATTTATGCTCCACATTCGTTTCCACTGTTCTTTGGTATTGTAGTTGGTCATTCTCAGGTTTTTTAGCTTCATGGAGAGGGGGCGTTCTTGATTTCAGTCTATTGAGTTGTAGCTCTAGTATGTCGCTGTGTATAGGAAATCCAGTATTTCTGAGTATTTTATCATATTCTCATAATAGAGCATCGTGTCTTTGTAGGTTTGGTGGTATTAAATTGATCAGCACTGGGAGCCAGTAAACAGGAGTTGTTTTTATGGTTCCAGTGATAAGTCGCATTGTGGTGTTAAGCTGGAGGTCAATTAGTTTGGTATGACAGCCGTTGAGCCAAACTGGAGCGCAGTACTCTGCCACTGAAAAAAAAAAAACCAATCCAAGTGCAGATGTTCATAATGTGGTTGCTGCTGCACCCCAAGAAGTAAAACATAATTTCTAGATGATGATGTTTCTAGTTCTTATTTTTCAAGCTGTGTTTTCAGCATGTTTCTTATATGATAAGGTGCGATCAAGTGTAACTCCTAGGTATTTAGGATATTTGTTATAGTGTAGAAATGAATTTCCAAATCGGATGTTCGGCTCGCCATGTGCCAGTTTAATGCTGAGATGGATTTTTTACACTTCAGTTTTACTTTGGCTTGATTGCAGTCTCCATTTTTTAAAGTAGGTATGCATAGCAGCAAGGTTATTTGTGAGAGTTTCCTCTGTCCATCCTAGTTCTCTATTTCTGGTAGCTAACGCTATGTCATCCGCATAGCAGAATTTTCTAGATATTGTATCTAGTAGGTCAGCTATCTATAGGTTAAATAAAAGAGGAGCCAGTACTGAGCCTTGTGGTAGGCCGTTGTTGAGTTTCTGATTACTGATATTTTTTCCAACTGACAACACAGAAATATCTATTGCTGAGCATATTATTAACAGGCTGTATTGTTCTTCGGCATGGTAGTACTTTCATTAATTTATACAGCATGCCTCTCTCTCCAGAAAATGTAAATCAGAGCCAGAACCTGGTCACAATGTAAATGTATGTTATGGAAATGACTTCTATTTGGATTTATTGATCAAGTATTTTTTAGAACAACTATGTTATACCAACTAGTTTCACCAACTGAGGCTGTTGGCATCTTCAGGGTACATAACTGATATAAAGCTAAAAACTGTTACAGACTATAAATCAACTGATTGCGATTATATTTGACAAAACATAACGTGTACAATACATGCATAGCACGTGTATGATCTCACTTGTTGTTATTTAGGAACGTTCTATAATTGGCACTATAATTCAGTTCTTGTATGTTTAGAGATCTAATGAGGGTCTACCAGATCTCGAGTAAGATAAATCCTTGGTTCCTGTTAAGATTTTGTACAGAACGGGCAACTGTTGCAGCTTCTTTAATAATTTGGGAGTGGAAATCCTCTTCCATGTAAGGAATGGAGCTTTTATCCCACTCTAAGATATGGTTAGTTCATGAGAAATGAAAGGATAAACCCAATTTTTCTTCTCTATTGTCATTAACGTCTCCAATGTGCTCCCTTTGTCTAATCTCAAGGCTTCTTGAAGTTTGGCCAATGTTAAACCGCACGAGCAGAGTCTGTTGTAAACTCCAGAATATTTGAAGAAAGGATGGCTATCTTTTGGAGATCTTAAGAGTTGCTTAATCATTTCTGTAGGTTTAAAAGTCGCTCTTATTCTATGGTTTGAAGGGTCTTGCAGCCTTATTAGAAACTGTCCCCACGTATGGAATGACGATAGAAATATACTGTGTATCGTAGAAATATTGTAGAAATATACTGTGTATCGTCTTGTTGTCTTTGTGTGTGTGGGGGGGGTCAGAGAAAAGTATCTCGTGGACGAGTCTCCGAGAGTAGCCATTCATGGTGAGGTTGTTAGCTATCAGTGATAATTCATCTTGGAGATTTTGTTGATCTGTTGTAATGTGGAAAGCTCGCTTTTTTTAGCATATGTACAATGCTAAGTTTCTGAGAAATGTGGTGGGAGGAGCGAAAGTGCAAATAACGTCCTGTATTTCTGGGTTTTCGGTGAACTAAGAGGCCGAGACGACATTCGTTTGCTTCTTGATTAGGGTGTCCAGAAATGATAATTTGTTATCTTTTTCAAGATCTAGAGTGAATATGATTGTATGGTGTAAAGAGTTGATCTTGTTTAGAAAATCAAACAGGTCCTTTTTTGTGTGGTTCCAAACAATGAAAATATCATCTACATATCTCCACCATACTGTGGGTTTAGGGTCTACTTGAAATAAAATTTTACTTTCAAGATCTTCCATAAAAAGATCAGCACAATATGGTGAGAGAGGGCTACCCATTGCAAGGCCAGTCAATTGCTAATATATGGTTTTTCCATAAAAAAAAGTTAGATGTTAAACAATGATGGAACAGGGAAGTGATATCTTGCGGAAACAAACTTCCTAAAATGTTGATAACTTCTTCCACAGGAATGTTAGCGAATAGAGATGTAACGTTCAGGCTAGTGATTAGGTATAACATAGTTGTTCTAAAAAATACTTGATCAATAAATCCAAATAGAAGTTATTTCCATAGTTTTTGTGGTCAAGAAAATAACTTTGTAACATAAATGTATGTTATTTATCTATACTCTACACTTTTACTTAAGTTACTACAGGTTATCTAATTTCTAATACCTTGGGAACCTTGAAAAATTTATTTAATGTTACGACTGCACCACCAAGATTCCCCTTTGTGGGTATTAAATATAATTGAGATTACCTGCAGAATGTTTCTAGATCTATCTCAGGCTTTATGGACAGATGTGGCTACTCTTATTTAACTTCACTCACAGGTTTGCATTTCTTTAGAAACAGTGCATTGGGTTAAGGATCAGTGAATACACATTCTTTAACATAACATATTTATTAAAACTATGATGCAATTACACAGTGTCATGAATGAATTGACTCTTATTAAACAAAAAAATCAAAAGCTAAGAAATATGATATCTCAATAATTGCACACACATTAAAACATGCAGCAATACTATCATATACCTATTTATAATCTCATCCCAATATTAATTTGTTCATGCAACATATATATATATATTTCAATCAACAAGTTTCTCATATCTAAATTATACCAATTATTCCTCAACCTCTTAGTTCGGAACAAATAATCACAATTTTACTTTGTACATCTCCCTTCAACATGTCCTGCTGAATATCAGTCAATCTTCTGCAATGTTAAACATACACAAAGGTTTTACTCACAGTTCTTCTCTTGACACATATATCTGAACTGACTCTTCCATCTCTTATCTGGTTCCACTGACTTCCGTCCTGGGCCTCAACACTCATGTGGGTGTTTTTTCTTTAGCACCGTCACATCGTGAAGAATTCCCAGGGATTGATGCATACTATACCGATACTGACTGCTTTTCCGTCCTGGGCCTCAACATTCATGCGGGCTTCCATTTCTTTAGAGGCATCGCATCGTGGAGGGTTTCCGGGACCTGATATATATATCATAGTTCAACATCTCCCTACTTCTCTCCAGATGTCCAACGGACCCACATCCATGATGCTGGATCCAGAGACACTACGAGAGGAGACTGCGTTTCTGTCTCTGCATACCCCCTCGAGTTTTTCTTGATCCTTTCTTATACTTCCTTTTGCAGTCCCTGGACCTCAAAAATTTCTGTTGAGAACCCCTAACATTCCTGTGCAAAAGGGGATGTGACCTTCAGAGTTGTGGATTACTTCTGTTTCCTACAGAACACACAAAAACAATCTTATTTATCAAACACGGGAGATCCTTAGATGTTCACCGCCTGCTGTTACACTGTCCTTGAGACATGCATTAGGTTAAGCTAGAACAATTGAAGGCACTTTACCTTGTATAAATAAAGCTTCTAAGCCATTTCTCTAAAATCGGAACCACTTCAAATGCTGGGCCACTTTCTAAGGCATTGCCCTTGAAATATACAGTTTAACTTTCCTACCGTTTCAATATATACTTGCATGGTTTTTCAAATCGCAAAAATTATTATAACTACAGAGTTAATATAAACCTTATATACAAAATTTGTAATAACAAAAAATTCACAATCAGTGTTAAATTGCAATATCCTTCTATATACAATATTTGTGACCTCTGTAAAGGTCGATGCAAAGTTAAGAAAAAAAATTCCTACTGCATTGAATTTTACAACTGCAATTGGACTTAAAGCCTGCCTGCCTGTTCTATGGGAACATGTTCAAGGAAGGTATTGCTTATGCAATTGTACAATAGTCTTTCCAGTACATTTTTATATGTGCAGCTTAGTAGTGCGATTGGACGATAGTTTTGTGGGTTGTCAATTGATTTTCTGGGTTTGGGAAGGGCTATGATCTTAGCTCTCTTAAATTAATTTTGGTATTTTTGCCAGGATGAATAAGAAATTCTGAGTGAACTCCATCAAATCCAGGGGCCTTTCCCATATTTGTATCAGCTAGTGCATTGTTGATTTCCTCATTGCTGAAGGGTCTTGCGTATTATTCTGATTCATCTTGTAGTTTTGCCTTCAAGTCTCTGGTTTCTCTTTCAACTTCGATGGTATGGTTTCTACCACATTGGCATCTCCAGATTCTAGTAATGTGGTTAGCAACTTGGTTTGGTGTGACATCTGTCTTTTTAGTAGTCTTTGTTGTAGCGCCTCCTAGCTTATGTAATACACTCCAGGTCTTCCTGCTGGAGTGCATGAGATCCAGTCCCTCGATTGTCTCGATCCAGCGTTGTTGTCTTGCTGCATCCAAGTTCTGGAGGAGATCTGCGATTTCCAGATCACCGCTCTCCATAAATTTCTCGCAAAGATGTTCACTCAGTTTGTTCCATCCAGGGATATACTCCTTTCTGTAGTCCCTGGGGATATGTTTTTTAGCTGTAGAGATGACAACTCCTACAAAATCGATTGTAGTTATTGGGTACAGGAGGTATGAAACAAACACACTTGTCAAGGTCAATGGCATATTTTTCCCAGTCAGCTCTTCAAAGATTCCATCTCAGGTGGGGAATTGATCAGACAAGAGGTATTTTTATGCCACATCAAGGAGGACCAGCCAGTGTAGGCTGCGAGGGAAGTCGCCGAGAATGCTTCTTCGAGTAGGTAGAGATTCATTCATGTTATTACAGGTGACGAAGCAGATCAGGATTATAATCATGCAATTAATATTAATTCACAAAAAGAGTGAGGGATGCATTGTATCTCTCGCTTTCTTTCTTGTACTCTTCACATGTTCACTTAACATGATCACTGGATAATGAATGTAGGCTTTTTGGACCACTTCAAGCCTCTGGCAGGTAATAACAGGCACTAATTACACATTCATTTTTCAAAGCTATGATTGCAGAATATAACAAGACAACTCTTCTGGTCAATTTCTTGTTTAATTCTATATTCTCACTTCAAACCTACATGAAGGTAGATTTTTTATTAGAATAGTCAAATCCAAATGTTACAAATATGTATATTCAAAACGATGGTTTCCATAACAAAATGATTATAGTGTGGTCCTATCTCTGCAAAAATTTTAGAACAATGTCCATAGCATTATTTACAAAAATTCACTCATTAGAAGTTAAACTATTTCTTACTTTGGCTTCTGTTTCTGGCAACAAGTTTTTGGGATCAAATTCTTCATGTGATATATCAATATTAAGAAGAAGCTGAAGCTGATTTAGGCTACTCGCAGTAGGACTGCTATCCTGAAAAGTAAAAATATTTAAAGAAAAATTCATGATGTATTACTATTTCTTTTAAATATGTTCCTTTAAGGGAGTGATTCTTAAAATCAGCATGGGGATCTAGTTTGAGGTGGCAAACAAATTCGCATGCTAATTAAGCAGGTTGGTATCTCCATTTATATTTTTTATTCTGGGCTTTCTAAGTTGCTGGTTTACTTCCCTCTTAATGGATACTATTCTCAAAGAATATAAAACTATTATATTCTTTGAGAATTTTATGTAATACACATTACATAAAAGTGTAACAAACAAGAATTAACTGTACTTGGGGGGGGGGGGGGATTTCACTTTTTATGAAAGACTATCATTCTTCTTTATTGCAGATAAATTACTACAACAGAGTAGAATGAAAATAATGGTTATATGTTGTTATATTTCAGGGTTTTTTTTGTTTACAGATTGTAGCAGAGCTTACAATACATAAAGGGATGAGGCAGAAACAGATCGACTATATAGAATTGATATATTATATGACAATTAAAATAAAAAGAGAATTATCAATTTAACTGGATAATGTGAAGAATTTTTTTTGGATATTTTGGGTGCACCACACAAATAATAATAATAATAAGCAGTAATTTAAGGGTGAATAGATGAAAAGTAACATTGTGAGTGGAACAGAAGACACTTAAGGCCTAAAAGGTAGTGTGATGTACTTCTGTTAAAAAGGCTACAGTGAGGCTCCCCATTATACCCTTTTCTAACATCAAGACTGCCAAAGTATTTTTCATGGATTGTGAGTGATATCAGCCCAACTCAATAATCTGTATATAAAGAAATTATTTTAGTTTTATATTTCTGCAAGTCTCTATATTTCTGATATATTACATTTAAAATGTTCAACTGCATGGTTAAAGAAGCCAATCAGTGAACGCACCTTTCCTCACGTCACTGATGAAATATGAGTTGAGCATGCGATGATCGTGAGAAGTTCCCTGAAATAATAATAATAAGTACTCAGTTGTGCACAACGAGAATCAATATTTATGAAAAATTTGGCTTTATATTTTGAAAAAATTATTGCAGAAAATAAGTGTCATTTTTCATATCAATTAACATCTAAATTTACAATGTCATTTATACATTTTATTAATTATCATTGAATAATTATTCACAAGGAAATAAAAATCTGTGCTGATGTAATACTGATCTGATGCTTTCTTAATATTCAGCTATAAAGGAAATGGACCATACAAAGAAAACTAATTCTTTGTAGCTAATTCAGTCTAAGAAGAGTCATTTCAAACAAGTTCCATTGTTAAATGACATTAAACAGCTGTTTAATTGTTGGACTTTACAAAGGCATTTTGACAGAATCCATCCATTAGTGGCTTTTAACAAGCACTTAAGCACCCATGGCCTTCCCAACTGTAATACGAGGATAACGCAGTTACCCTATGCATCTAAGTATTCTTGTCTGTAAATTGTGTGTGTTCTACTGACCAGTTTGTCTGTTTTGAGGGACGAAAAACCCAAGTTTCCAGGAGGAAAAAACCCTCTACCTTCACAATTCACCTTTCATCGAAAGAGACAAGATAAAGGTTCCTCACATCACTGACAGGAATCAAACCTTGGTCTTTCTGACCAAAGGGCTTCGTCTATATTGACTGAGCATTTAACAGAATATTGCATTGAAAAACATTGCATAAATTGGAGCTGATGGGAACAGATATGAAGCTGGCATGGATGCAAAGATTAGTATATGGTGGAGTGCCACAGTAGTAGGATTGATTTGATTTGAGGGAAGTATTAAGTTTTTTGCAGATAATGAAAAACTGAGGGGGGGGGGAATATCCTGAAGCTAGCTTTATGCACCACATAGACTCTGCAATGTAATCATTACTAGTGCTGACAAAAGTAACACCAATGTTGTCCTCAATTCCACTGATTATAATCAAAAAATGAATGTGCTGCTTGGAGATCACACTACTTATTATGATCCAACCAACTCTCAGAAAGAAAAAAAAAAAACATTAAAAAAAAGCTACTAAAAATGTCAAAAAAAAAAAAAAAAACTTTTCTGCCCCCCCCCCCCCCCCCAAGATATGCAGATTGCCAAAAATTCATAAACCTAACTACCCTCTCCATCCCATTGTAGATGCTGCTGACTCCCCCCTCCTTTAAATTAGCCAAACAGTTAAATCTTTAATTCCACTTACAGGCCGGACTTCATATTATATAAAAAATTTCATGCATTTCAAATCTTTAATCCAAAATTTAGTTATAAAAATAACAATATTATGGTGATCTTTCGTGTTACTCCTTTATTTACAAATATTCCCCTTTCTGACACTAAATTTTCTGAAAATTGTCCCCTTCCCAACATCATTGATCTTTAATTTCCATCCAAAAATTTCTTTAACATCCAGACTGGTTACTTTTCTTGGAATGACACCTCATTTAAAAAGATAAAAGGTACTTCCAGCCAGTTTGTACATGAAGTATTTTGAAAAACATGCTCGTGATACTGCCATTTGAAACCTTCTATTTGCCACATGGCTCAGGCACAGAATATTTCCTTCCCCACTTCAACAGCCAGCACCCCAGAATCAAATCCAGTTCACTATAGAAAAAATCAAAAATCAAAAAGTCAAAATAGTCTGCTTCAGAAAATATCTGGTAATTATTATACTGACAATATCTACATCTCTGCACATCAGTTTAGGTTAGTGCAGTATCCTATAGGCATTAAACTTTTTTGTTGGGTGAAACTGCTTTTGTAGCCCCCTCCCCATGTATCTCAAAATGGTTAATTCATGGATAAAATTGAACTGCTGCAAAATGCAAGGTCACCAGGGATTCATCATGATCAACTTCCTGATATGTATACTCAAAGAATGTACAGGCTACTATGACAGTACAGGTAATTCTCGTATAATGCGGATGTTAGGTTCCATAGAAATGCTGTGTTATATAAATCACGTTATGCGAGACTCAAATCACATAGAAAACGTAGGGTTATGTTCCGAAATCGTTTTTTTTTTAAATTATATAAACAACAATGACAACATCAACAAAAATATATTTTTAGTTAATTCAGGTAATTCATGTAAGTTAAAAAAAAAAAAAAAACTATGAAACAAATACATAGTATAAAATTATAAACTGTACGCAAACTTCATTGCATATAATGCATAAGTATTTTACGCAAAATAAAATGAAGTGTATATTTTAATCTTCATCACTCTTCAAAAATAACTTTTCTTAGATGTTCTTTATTTACAAGCAGCCAGACATCGTCATCACTTGAAATCTCTTGGACATCATTTGTATAATTCTAATTACGTACTCCGGCTGGTTTAGTTATCAAGAAGTCAGTAACGAGACCTTGCTTACCACTATGCTGCAATTTTTTTTATTAAGTTCGTAATATGGAGCTAAACAAATATCCAATTGTCTCGTGAATTTTCCAGAGCACTCCACTGAGGGATCATTATCCAAAAAATAACTTCCTAACTTTCTTTTCAACTCCAATCCTTCTGGTAATTTCTTTAACGGATTCATCACAATCAGAATCTTCATCAGAACTTTCTCTGCCATTTGGTTCGACATCATCTATTAATTGTACCGGTTACTCCCCCATTTAGATGTGTTTCCCCATCAATTAATTCACTATTTTCGTTTTCAAACATATCGCAGAAGCCATCTCCACGAAAAATATGTGCGACGTTTATTATACGACTTAGCTCTTCATCCACTGGAGATACGAAATTTGGTTACAGAACGACTTCAGGCCATATTTTTTCCCAGCAAGCATGGACAGAGTAATAATTCTCACACAATTCAATTTTGAAAACTCTTCACGCTTGAGGTAGTGTCATGTTTGGATTAGATTCCATTTTTTCCAAAATTAATTGACATGTGCGACGAATATAATATGGCTTAAATGTTGATATTATTCGTTCATCAAGTGGTTGAATGTGTGAAGTAGTATTAGGCAGCAAAAAAAGTTAATATTCGGATGGCTTAAATTATTGGGTGGCCTGGTGCGTTATCTAAAATTGGTAGAATTTTGAAGTTGATATTCTTTTTCTTTGTGTAACTTCCTACATCGGGTACAAAACACTTGAAAAACCAATATTCAAACATGCTAGCTGTAACCTTCTAAAGAGTATTTCCCTTAATATAAATTTGCTACTTATAACTACATGCGCAATACGGGCAGACACAAATTTCACGAAGATAAAATTTGATTGTTAAGTCAAGCAGTGAAAAATATATGAAAAGATAAAGAGTTACTACAATTTGTAGATCGTGCTATATCAAAACCGTGTTGTATAAGTGCCGTGTTGAACAAGGGTTACTACAATTTGCAGACCGCAATATATCGAAACCACGTTGTATAAGTACCACGTTATACGAGGGTTACCTGTACAACATGGTTAAGTTTACTTTATTACTGATCACCTAATTCTGGTATCTACATGAAAAAATCAAGGAGAAATCAATGAATCAAAAAAAGATATGGGTGATATCTTTTGAAGTAAATAAATTATGACAATATGTTCACTTTTTAATCTAGTTGAACTATTAATAGGCAGTGCATTAATATAATGGGAAAATGTTACAGTGCAAGTTTTTCTGATTTTCAGGCCACACAGACAATGAGAAACATTTGACAGATAGTGAAACAATACCTAATGGTTAAAACAATATCTAATGGTTAGATAATTCAAAATCCTCCTCTAAAGATTAAACATGGTACTTTTGTCAAACCTCCAAACAAGCAGAGTGGTAATCTCATAATGAGCAATGAAATTTGACTACCATCTAAAGACACTGACAAACATATATGACAAAGACGGATCTGAACCCACAGCCTATTAGAGAGCTGAGATGTTGCCTATTTAGCAACATCTGCTCTCTAATAGGCAATGGACATTCAGCATGCATACAATACCAGATGTCTTGTATGGATGCCGAACTTGGATACATACATAATCTGCACTGCAAGCCTATTTTGCCTCAGAATCCAAATTAATACTTTTATTCTCTGGTTTTGAAGGACACACTCTCTCCCACCACTACCAGTCACTGCTAATGGCATCTTTCTTTTGTTTCTTAACATTATTTTAATATAGTATCTGTAATCTAGAAGTGAACGTCTAGATTACAGAAGAATCTGTCATGCTTCAACAATGGCACTCTTTTCAAAGTTACCAAAGTCTGTCTAGTAGTTATTACAATAGCATTGTAGACCCACAAATCCAACATTATTATAGCATTTATAAGGCATAAATCACAACATAAATCATGTCTTTACTTCTGTTTACAGTTTTTCTCCCTCCCCTATGAAAGTAATCTTGCAATGGATGAACAATACCATTTGTTAATATGTCCACAAATTTATCCTCCTATACATTGCACATACGGATAAAAATCCATACTTTTCTTAAGCAAACAATGTGTACTGCAAAACCAAAGTTATGAATAGCATTCTGAGAGTATACAACTTCACTTTTGCCTTGAGATTTCTGGGCATCCCATTATAAAGAGAAATCAAAAGTACCTAGGTAATTCATTCATATCTACTATCAAATGGAGATCAAAAACATTATTTTGAAAAAAGAGTCTCAACAATCTTCACATTTATTAACTAAAAAAATAAGAACAATGTCTGTAGTAGAACTAAAGTTTCAGTTAGTATTTCTGAACTTCCTCTGTTTCTGACATTAAGTTATTTCAGTACTGTACTATACCTAAAAGATAAAATTGGATAGGGGAGAACCATATTTTGCTTCTGTTATATATTACATTTTATTGTTTCACTAAGATCTTATAAGCCATTTCAAACTTCACTAGATATCCTTCAAAATCTCAATCTTCAATTAAGGAGACATGAATTGCTTAATTTCTAGAACAATACACTAAGATAATCCAGGTTTACACTTTGCCTACAAAAGGAATCCAACAATTTCATAATATGAAAACAAATTTTTCTTAATTTGACATGTTCCTATCAGAAAGTATTTTTGCAATGTTTCAGGTAGTCCTCAAGTAGACAGTGTGTAACCATGAAGGAAAGAGTTTCCGGTAGCCATTCTCAAGTGATTCTGAGTTCACCTGGGAAAGAGAATAAAAGGTTGATATACAGCAGGATGTTGTTAAGTGTTGGATGAGGCTACTAAAGTGCATTAGCACTATAACGTGACAACTGGTCTCTTGTCAATAAGATCTAGGTAAAAAAACTTCTCATAATTGATAAAGTCTTAATCCAACATTCCTGATGAGGGTAAGATGGTGGCACAGTACTCACAAACCTGTTTAAACACTTTTTCTAAGAGGAATTTGCTACTATAATGTATTAGTGTTTCATTTTTTTTTCTTGACATGGCGCAAAAACCAATGAAAGTAATATATTGCATTAAATTCCTCTGAAAGGCTTTACCCATCAATCCAACTTTATGTTAGTCAAATGTGTTCCTTCCCAGATAATCTTGTTAACAGACCTTGATGCCTGTAGCAGTGCAGTGAATGGACTTCTATTATGCACCCTTTAGAATAAAAGAAAGCCATATTAACAATATCCCAGTGAAATCAAACCTTTAATCCCCTTTTGCTAGTAAACTTAGAATACTTCAGAATAGTTAATGAAACACAGTTGAAAGATTATAGCCTTTATTTCCTTTTTTCTAGTTAATCTCAGAATCCTTAAGAGCGGCTACTGAAATTGAAATACATGACTGAAATAGCATTCTTATTACAACATCAGCATCTTATATGCCAATAAAAATTTCTATAGCCCAATAATGTATCATACAGCTAGTGACATCTTAAAATACATAATGAGAGAAAGAATATGATTTCAAGGAGTAGTGAAATACTAAAGAAAATTCACAGAAAGGTGGAGTAAGTTCTGTATGTTAACAATATCTGAAACTTAACACGTTTATACCAGACACAGCCCAAACTGTATCATTCGATACTCATTCATGGGACAGGATGAAAAAATTGCGCTGTATATCCAGTTCGCCATCTTTCAAACATATAATGAATCATTATGTGTATTTCTAGAGAGAAACGAAAGTTATGTTTGAAGAGAAAAGACTTTGCTTTCCATTTATATAAATCAATGATAATTAAGAGAAATCTATAATTGTATTTTTAAATTTCTAAAGGTGTAGGTAATTATATTTCAATCTGAATTAATTAGATATGCACTCTTTGCACATTTGAAGGAAAGAATAGGCATGAATGTAAATAGATTTGTTACAGTCAAATAAATATCCAATAATTTACAGTTGCAGTATTATGAGTAGTGCAATAAATTACTCTGATAGGGAATGAATTACATGTCATCCTACATTCTAGTTATGCACAGTGAATCCATGAAAGGCTTTCTCAGTGCATAGGCTTCTGTAAAGATGGGACATTTTTAAAACTATTTTTTGTCTAAAACCACATTCAAAGATGTCAAATAGAAACTATGCTTTTATTTCAACTAGTGTCATGAAAAACTTTGTTTCATTTCATCAGGGAATAAATTATTATATATGAATAAACTAAAAACTTGAAAGTGACTAATAGCAGTTAATATCCCTAGTGAAAAATATTTAAAAACGTTTTAACAATGGAAAGCATGCATTCACTATTATGCTGACTGCTGGTACGATTCTTGTGTACTATTGTTGATACAAGTATGTCATGATGGATTAATGAAGATCAGACTTGATGTAAAATTATCTCTTGTTTTTTTGTTGCACTGTAGAGCAGGGTTTCTCAAACTTTTTCTATGACGGAACACTTTGGTTATTTTGTAATGTATTAATTAATAATTAATTAAACACCAATTAATGTTAAATTTAATTGATGTTTTAATTAAATTGATTTAATTAAAGCATCAATAAACCATAATTAAATTAATTTGTGCTGATTTTCATTGACATGCCTTATTCTGATCACCAAATATATTTATAATATTATTATAAGTACTTACGAGTGAATGCAGACTTTTTCTCATGCGTGCTGGTAATTTTCCCCTCCTTTTGTACATCCTGGAGATCTTTGTAGGCTTGAGGTGGATGACTCATTATCTGTTCCTTCACAAACACCTTCAATAAGAGATTTCTTAATACCAAAATTAAACAAAGTAGCTTGTCTCTTATTCATATTAGAATTTAAACCTGTATTCATATTACTTTTAAAAAAATCACAGCACTCCGGTTTTAGAACAAGCACTTACACACTGCAATACGAACTTT
Source organism: Typopeltis vanoorti (assembly GCF_054136105.1). Classification (NCBI taxonomy): domain Eukaryota; kingdom Metazoa; phylum Arthropoda; class Arachnida; order Uropygi; family Thelyphonidae; genus Typopeltis; species Typopeltis vanoorti. The sequence goes on from NC_143558.1 coordinate 54,912,658, forward strand.
CGAAGAAAGTATTCAGTATTACTAGATCTGAGAACCAGATACAGACTACCTTGATCTTTATTTCAGTGGAAAAAATTTTCTTTTTACTTCCTTGCTGATTTGTCACTAACATTTGCAACACAGATGTTATTTCTTTCAGTTTTGAGAACAGATGATACGCCACCCATTGTTATAATCGGCTTGCAAGCAATTTTTATGATAGGTCACAAACAGCGGTATTCTCTTTCCCAAATATTGAAAGGTTTCGATGTGTGAAAATTAACGATACACAGATGTTATTATGCGTTCTAGTCTGAGCTTTTCGACATATTTACGAATATTATTCTCTTCAGAATATTTCTACTATAAAATATTTATTCATGAAAAAGATATGTATTGAATAAAAATGTCTCAATTGGAAAATTTGCCAAAAGCATGACACATAATCCCTTACCCGCGGAATGTCACAGTGCAACCAACCGGAAATACGGATAATCATTAGTTTCTGAATTAATCCATTTTTAGAAGGGACTCAATGGTCTGTTTTTTAACATTGAAGTCTATGGGAGACCGCTGTGCACGTCGTGATGCGTTAGCAGGTGCCTAGTCCTCGTCCGCAAGCAGAAGTGAGGGGAATGAAGCGGATGTTACATCAGGCAGACGTCACACTGACGCACCGATACATAGAGAAGACTAGCTTTGCGCTACTGGAATAATGGCACCCACCGATTTTGAAATGGATATTCTTTTACCAGAGGAACTGAACGTACATAGGATATAAAGAAAACAGCTATAACACAAATCAGAAGCATTTTTGCTGGATGTCACCACATATAAAACCTATTAGTGAAGAACTTAAGAACTAACCTAACCTAAAGAACTAACCTAACCATGCAATGTGTCTTGCAATTTTCCAAAGGAGTCAAACACTGTCCAAAGCAAGATAGGGAGCCTCGGTAAACAAGCCGCATATTCGCACAAGCGACCGTATCGTAACCAGAGACATACGGAGACCACGGCCGCTATCCTACTTGCAGCTGGAGAGAGAAAGAGCCAAGCATCACAGTGACGTCAACCTGATGTTACTTCCGTTTCATCCCCCTTCCGGTGACGTCTCTTCTGGTAGCGAACAAAGACGAGGTACCCGCTCACACATTAGTGCGTCCACTGCGATCTCCCATAGGCTACCATGTTAAAGAACCAGCCCATTGGAAGGGAAGGAGTCCAATTTTCGAAATGGATTAATTCCCAAACCTGAAACGAGTGGGAATTTTAGTAAGTTGCGCTATTCCCACTGAAAGGTAAGAAATAGCATGACATGCTAATTTCGGAATTTCGTGTCAAGACATTCTCTTTCACGCTTCGTCATGAAAAATGCCTAGAAAACTAAAAGGACAAATTCCAGAATTTCTCATGGAACACCTATTCACCTTCCGCGGAAAACACACTTTGAGAAACCCTGCTGTAGAGAATGCTTTATCATTTCAGCTGATTCTTGGAATGCTCGAGTAAAAATGGTAATCAATATGGAGCATTTCAATTTCTTTTTTGCTATTTTACTTGGTGATTTTGTTTCTATTGTATGTTCTACCAACCCTGATTTGTGATTTCTTTTCAACATCCTTGAAGTGTTCCAATTGGCGTATCTCACCAGATCTGCCAATCTGTTCTATGTAGTGTAAACAACAACTGATCTTGCATTCACCTGGTTTTTTAAGTGTCGAATGTGGAGGTTTAGGAGGTTCAGAGATTCTGCTGATTGGGTAGAAGGCTACTTTTAAGTTTTGTTGGCAAAGCAATCTGGATATTTTATCTGTGATTGATGGTATATATGGAAAAATCACTGTTCCTTTCTATTCTTGATTTTTTGTTCTTCTGATTGTTTTAAATGTTGACATAGAATTTTTTTTGACTAATCTTCTGCTGTGGTATCTTAATTCTGTCTTTCATTTCTTGAAAGACAGAATTAAGATACTGCAGCTCTTAGTTTCTTTTACCTGTGTTAGTGGAAAATCTGTAGGCCAGGCTCTTCCCTCAAGGAATGGATGATGCTTATTTTTTGTGCTGGATTGTGACGAGAAGTTGCATGCAGGTAATGTCATGTGTTAGTTGGTTTCCTGTAGACTGAGAAGTTGAATGTGTTTTGTTCTGATATCTCAACTAGTGTATCCAAAAACAGTAAAGATATAACCAACTACTAATAAATAGTCTTTGTATATATCATTAGCTTATTAATGATCACATAATTTGTCTGGAAATGGAATCAATTTCATGTAATGTTGACTGAGCTCTGAGTGAACATATCAGCGTTCAAGATTTTGTTGAGAACTACTAGATGCAGTCCTTTATAATATATATACACACTACTTGGAGAGGAGTCAATGGACACCACCCATGTGGAAAAGGTGCATCATGCCAACAATTCATGTATTGGTAGCCAGTAGAAAGTGGATGAATATGATGCTCCCAAGGCAGTGCAATTGTGTCCAGATGAAATGGCTGCAAGAAGGGATTTGGGAGTTTGAAAGAGGAATTGTGATAGGATGCCATGCTACAGGTCTCTATTTGGCATCCCAGATCAATAATCAGCGATACCATACTGATATGGAAGCACAGAGAATCAACTGCAAGTACTACCCACAGTGGAAGATCCAGCACATGACCATAGAGTGTTATGAAGGATAATACATAAAAAACCACCACTCGTCAGTGACATGTTGGATGCAGAGTTCTGGGTATCGACTGGAACACAAATCTGCACAAAAACATTCAGAATCAAGGCTCACAACATCAGTTTCCATGGTAGGACAGCAATATGCAAGCCCCACATCACCTGAACTAACATGCAGTGTCGTCTTCAGTGATGCAAAGGTCTTGTACAATGGGACCATGGATGATTGGAAAGCTGTTATGGGGCAATGAATCATGCTACACCCTGTAGTTAGCAGATGAATGCGCGTGGATGCCCTGTGAACGTCTGTGGAGTGATGAAGTTCAGAGGTGACTGTGTAATGGTATAGCCCTGTTTTTCCTGGTTTCACCTCAGATCTCTGTTTGTGGTGCCACAAACATTAAACTCCAAGAGGTATCTGAACATTTTGGATAATGCAATGCTTTCTACTTTATGGTTTCTACAGAAGAGACAACTGTCTCTTTCAGCAAGACAATGCACTGTGTCATAAGGATACTGTCACTGCATGGTAACTGTGTGGACGTGAACATCACCACACGTACTGGCCTCCCTAATTTCAATCCTAATGAATATCTGTGGGATGAACTGGAGCGTTGGGCGAGGTCAAGGGATGTTCACCTCACAACAAACCAGGACCTCATTACAAGCCTACAGGAAGAATGGTCCAAAATTCCCACCGATCGCTATTGTACAGTTATGGAAAGTATGCCCCATAGGATTGCTGCAGTCATTGCAGCCAAAAGAGGTCCTACATCTTATTAAGGTGAGTGCCATGACTGTTTGTTCCTCATGCTATGGTGTCCATTTACTTCTTTCCGAGAAGTATGTGTGTGTATTAAGCATAGGATTCAAAGGTATTACTTGCTAATCCTAAAAGATTAGCAAGCCATACTTTTTTTTTTTTTTAAATCATGAGGAATAAAGAGTTGAGAAGCTTTATGCAAAATCTGCATTTCCAAACCTGATGAAGTATTAGACATTACCTGAGACTGAAATATGAGAAATATATTAGATGACTTTTATTTTTATTTTTTTCCCTCTAAAATAATATAAATAAACAGAAAGTGTGACTATTTTATGAAAATAGAAGAAAACATCTTAAGGCATTAACAAATTGTAAGGTAATCCCAACAGATCAAGTGGCACAGCAACACCGGCTGCTGTGCGCAGACTTTAAAATAAGGTCAAGGATGAGAACCTTTGGAAGCCATGGGAGGAAGACAATTAAGTGGTTTCGCTTAAAAGAAGAGAGTGTGAGGAACCGTTTTAGGGAGAAGGTGTTAGAGAGGATTTCGGATGGACTAGAAAGTGTACAAAATTGGTGGAGACATAATTTAAAAGCAATTCTAAGATGTGCAATTGAGATGATTGGTGAAACATCCGGAAAGATTAGAGAACAGAAGGAAGGCTGGTGGTGGTGGAATAATAATGTACAAGAAGTAGTGATGGCTAAGAGGAAGGCAAAGCAGAAGTGGGATGAGTCAAGAGTGGAAGAGGACAGAGAGGAGTACAGAGAGAAAAAGTGAGAAGCCAAGAGAGTTGTTGCACAGGCGAAGGCCATGGCATATCAAGACCTTTATGATCAATTAGAAACAAAGGAAGGACACAGAAAGATTTATCAATTGGCAAAATGTAGAAATAAGGCATCAAAGGACATCTTACATGTGAGGCAGATCAAAGATTCTGGAGGAAAGGAGGGATGTGGATATAAGAAACAGATGGAGAATATACCTTGAAGGGCTTTTGAATGAAGAAAATGCAAGGACTCACAGAGAAGATAGGGAGCCTTATGAGGGAATGGTGCAGAACATTAGTAGAGTGGAAGTGAAGGAGGCCATAAAGAGGAAGAATGGAAAAGCAGTGGGCCCTGACAGGATCCCAGTGGAGGCATATAAGACCCTAGGGGAAGAGGGAATTGACCTGCTGTGGGACCTGTTAATAAAAGTTTGTCAACAGGAAAATATACCCGAGGAATGGAGGGAAAGTACTCTTGTCCCCATCTACAAGAGTAAAGGAAATGCATAAGACTGTAAGAATTACAGAGGAATAAAGATGATGTCTCGCACAATGAAAATCCTAGAGAGGGTTCTTGATGGAAGACTGAGGAAGGAGGTGAAGATTACAAAGGAGCAATTTGGCTTCATGCCTGGTCAATCGACGACAGATACTATCTTTGGGTTGTGGCAGATGATGGAAAAGTTTCAAGAGAAGCAAAAGGAACAACATCTGGTATTTATTGATCTGGAGAAAGCATATGATAGAGTGCCAAGGCAAGGAGTCTGGAGGTGTCTGAGGGAGAAGGTACCGGTGCAGGAGATGTAGAGAAATGTGAAGACAAGAGTTCGGACCTACCTGGGAGAGACAGAAAGTTTTCCAGTGACAGTTAGCTTGCATCAAGGGTCAGCATTAAGTCGGAGGAGGTGAGAGAAGATGTGCCTTGGACTATGTTGTATGCAGATGACATCGTGCTGTGTGCAGAATCAAGAGAAGTGGCAGCTAAACTGGAAAATTGGAGGAAATTACTGGAAGAGAGAGGTATGAGACTGAGCAGAAGTAAGACAGAGTGTATGTGTTACAAAGTGGATGGCAGCCAGGAAACAGATCTGGAGCTGGAAGGATCAGTGACTTTAGATACTTAGGTTCAACAATGAAAGAGGATGGTGAGGCTGAGAAGGAAGTGGGATGCAGGATACAAACAGGATGGAGGAACTGGAGAAAGATGGCTGGAGTGTTATGCGATAAGAGGGTGCTGATCAATCTAAACGGCAAAATCTACAGGACAGTAGTGAGACCAGCTATGACGTATGCTATGGAACTGTGGTCCTGAGTAAAAATAACATCAGCAGGATGGAGGTAGCAGAGATGAGAATGCTTAGGTGGATGTGTAGTGTGACCAGAAAGGATCATCTGAGAAATGATATGCAAGAGGAATGGTGAAAGTTACGAACTTAGGAGGAAAGATACAGGAGGCAAGGTTGAGATAGTTTGGTCACGTTATGAGGAGGGAGGAAGAGTATGCAGGAAGAAAGGTCATGCAGATGGATGTGCATGGGAGGAGGAAGCATGAGCAGCCAAAGAAGAGATGGGAGGAGGGGGGTCTTGAGGATGAAGAACCTGGATGCGGCTACAGCCCAAGACAGGAGGTTCTGGAGGAGACTCACTACAAATAGCAACCCTACTTAAGTGGGAAGAGCTGCAGAAGAAGAAGAAGGGAAGTGATTATTTTATGAAAGACACAATGACTTGTTTTCTATGAAATATCTGATTTATTTCTGATAACTGTACTAGAGGGAAATAATGAAAACTATATTTATGTAAACAGTTATATTCAGCACCAGTATATAAAAAAATAAAAGTGCAACTTTATACAGGAAAATTTTGCTTAACATGAATTCGCTGTGTGTGATAATCAGTTAGCGCTACTGATGAAATGATACTATTTCCTGCCTTAAGCAAGTGATTTATCAGTTAACGTTTTTTACTTTATGCGAAATTTTTTGTCGCCAATCTGCAGCGAGCAGCTACGCTTGTCAATATAGTGGGCAGTGGTCAATGACCCTTGGCAGTTGACTCAAAGCTATCATCGCAAGCACACGTGCAAACTATGTTCTCTTGCTCAATCACTTTTCCTTCATTTAAGTTAAGGGATATTGCATCCCATATTGTTTCTTAGCCGAATAAGAAACTGAAAGAAACTATATAAAGTTCGGCGATTCCAAGCGTAAGCAAATACCTGGATAGCAGCACCTGACCCATTTGGTAGTGCAAACTGAGGCAACTCATAGAAAGGGTGGAGCAAGCTCCAAATAAGAAACTCTTTGAGTTTCTTATTCGGCTAAGAAACAATATGGGATGCAATATCCCTTAACTTAAATAAGTTCATGTCGCCGAATTGAAGCCTTTAGCTCTTCATATAATTAGTAATTTATTAGGACACCTTCTTGGCAATTCTCATAGAAGGGATGTAAGTTCTGTTCACTACAAACTTGGTATTATTAACTAGGTGTCTACCTACTCACTGATGAGACTTCAATAAAGGTTGAAACTGGTCTGGGTAGTGACCTTCTCCCATAATGTAGAACAGTAATACAGCTCCTAGGAGCTAAGTTCACATTATGGGTAAATACCAAGAATAGTGATCAGAGCTTACTCCACCCTTTCTATGACTTGCCTCAGTTTGCACTACCAAATGGGTCAGGTGCTGCTATCCAGGTATTTGCTTATGCTTGGAATCGCCGAACTTTATATAGTTTCTATATTCGGCATGAAACTCTTTGAGTTTCTTATTCGGCTAAGAAACAATATGGGATGCAATATCCCTTAACTTAAATAAGTTCATGTCGCCGAATTGAAGCCTTTGGCTCGTCATATAATTAGTAACTTTTCCTTCATTTTGCTTTAATTTAGATACCTATAAGGCTTTATTATATTCAACCCCTGATATATAATAGAAAAAGACTGATAAACAAAGCAGCAACAGTAAAAAGAGAAGAAAAGTAATTACGTTAGAGGAAAAGCTGGAAGTCATTAAGAGACATGAAAGTGGCGCTAGTAACACGATTGTTCTAGAATTGGGATACGGCAAGTCTACAGTTCAGATCATGTTAAGATAAGAGCAAAGAATACAAAGAACAAGGAAAAGTTGCTACTGCTTCTTTAAGCATGCAGATCACCCAAAATAGAAGCCATTTAATGATCAAGATGGAACACTTATCACTCTGGATTGTAACCAAAAAAGAATATCTCTCAGTCAGGCAAAACTTTCAATATTTTTACCTCATTAAAAGAGACCAAATTTCAAGAGGAAAGTGAAAGCTTTACTGTGATCTTAGGATGGTTTAACCTTTTTAAAATCAAGCTGGACTGCATAACGTAAGAATAACTGGAAAATCTGTTAGTCCTGTTAAAGATTCTGCGGCCAAGTTTCCTGAAGAATTGCAAAGGATAATTCAGGAGGGTGATTATGACGATCGTCAAACATTCAGTGTAGACGAAACTGGTCTCTTTTGGAAGTGTATGCTGACAAAAATTTTCCTAGCTAAAACTGAAGTATTTCGACTAGGATACAAAGTATCTAAAGATGAGTATCTAAAGTATCTTACACTTTTATTAGGAGAAGACAACTTTAAACTCAAGCCATGTTAGTTTATTGTGTGTAAAATCCAAGATCTAACATTATTGAAGAAATCAACACAATTGGAAAAGAACTTGGATTTAATTTACTGGATAATGAAGATGTGAGAAACTTGCTTGATTCCCGTTCAGAACAGTTCAGTGAGAATGATCTCCTTCAACTAGAGGAACAGTGTGCATATGAAGAAGAAGATAAGGAGTGCAAACAAGAAGAGAATGCTGCAACTAAGAAGCTAACCGCAATAGAACGTGAGCTAGTTTTCAATCACATTGGGCATGCTGAAGAAATTTTGCTTGATGCTGATCTTGATATGGAACAAAGCTTTGAAGTCTGCCAAAATCTTGATAAAGCAGTCGCCAGCTATTGCAAATTGCATGACAGTATGAGTCAAGCACTATTCAAACATCTTTACTTCATTTTTTTTTTTTTTTTTTTGTAAAAAAAAGTAATTCTGTCCAACGTTTAGACATTAAATAAAAATTTAAGTAACTGATTTTTAACTTTAATGATTTTATCCTCTAATATGACTTATACTACAATTTTTTTAAAAAAAATTTACGCTAACTGATGGATGAATTATAATTATTCGCATTCTTTATTGTATTCGCTTAATGCGATTTCGCTGCACATTAATTGATGGATTAATTAATCGCGTTAAGTGAGGTTTCCCTGTATTTCAATGACTGCCTTTTACTTTTGATGTTTCCACAGATAACGTGTGGTGGTATAACTATAAATTTTTGAAATAATATTTTAAAAAGCAAATGTTATATTAAATTAATCAGATAAAATAAAATAAAACAAAATATTTTTAAAAATAACAAAATTACTTTTGAGATCTTTTCGATATTATGAAGACGGTTCACAAATATTAATTTACAGAAAAAATTCTACCAGAAAAAAAAAATTTTAATTAGCATGTTATGTATATTGTAGAATGTGTAAAAAGGTATCTGCATTCCAACCTGAAGTGGAAAGGACACATTACAAAGTTAATGCAGCTACTGTGAAATGTGCAACATGCTCAAAACAAAGCCCAGTGTGAAACTGTTAACTGTCATAGTGCACTGCTTTTACTTTGCTTAATTAAAAAATACAGATGTTATTTCAGTAAAAAAACAATTACATTTTCCAAACTCTGATTATATTTGAAAAGAGAACATGCCAGTTCTCTTTTCAAATATAATGTAAATACCAGTTCTTCTCTTGATATCTTTATCCAAGTTTTTCTTCTCTATGAAACATTCTTTGTTAAGGCCACTCTAAATTTCATGTCCTTTAGCATTATAATGGCAGCAAATGGAAGATTAGTTCCATGATTTCTGCCCTCCTGTTGTATTGATTACTGTTTTATTTTTTTTCCTGAAATTTACACTCATCTTTGTTCATTTTTGCACACTTATGGTCAAGCTGGAATCAAACATGTGTCCCAAATGAATAACTAAAATAATTCTTACTGGAATGAAGTTCATCTCTCATTCCCTCAAAACTCCAGATCACAATATATGTCTTGGTTTCCATCTGCTGAAGAACAACTTGGGCACATGTTGGGTAGAAGAGATTCCAAGGCAAAGTATGCATCACTTTAAAAGCAGCTAACTGCATGCCTCTTCATAAGAAATCATGAATAGCATGGAAAACAATAAGGTTTCTAGTCCTGATGGTATATTCCTTATACATTCAAAAGTTGTTTTCTGAAACTGAAAAAACTTACATTCATCTTGCACTGTTTCTACATTCTTAAGCTGGAATCTACCTACAACATGGAAGCAAACCTACATTCAGCTTATTCTAAAAATAAAGTAAAATAAAAGCATGGCATCAAACTGCTGACACAAAGCAATCACCCCAATTTTCTCTCTAAAATAATGGCAAATAACATCAATAATGAAAATCTTCACTACTACAGACCTACCAGTGAATCTATGACAATCAATAAGGATCGTACCAATCCTGATCCATAGCATATCTCAGGCCAACGTTACCCCAATTTGGCCATAAGCCATGAAAAGATTTGAAGAAACTCATGTGGTCACACCTGGCATTTCAAAAGCACTTGGTTGATATGATGTAAAGGCTACTTACATCCATCATCTTATAGTCTACCATATCCTCTCTGCAAATGGATTGCCTCTTTCTTCAAGAGTATAGACCACCACTTCCCCCCCCCCCTCTCCTATTCAAAAATTATCCTCTTGCACTAACCTCGAACCTCATCCAAAGTAGATGACAGCAAATCATCCTCCCTCTTCTCACTTCAATAACATCAGATCGCTACAAAATATTAGATCTCATTACTTGTGCTGACTTATACCTCTAATCTTTTCCTGTTTTATTCATATCACAGCAATAGTCTCCATCTCCAAAAAAAAAACTTCTGCTCAACACTACTTATGCCTGCCTTTTTTTTTTTTTTTTTTGTTACACCTGCATTTTTATGCATTCTTACATATACCAGTTTACACTTTGGTTTATTATCAATTTATTTCTACCTTGTATACTGCAATGATCTTTAGTGGCACATAGCTGTCAAGGACAGCTATATGCCACTAACCTTAAGCAACAAGCAAACATATTCAACATTCTAATCATGATAGAATTCTCAATCCTCTTGTTAGAAAAACTGAACAGAGATCTTAGGTCTGTTCTTAATTTACATGCCAAAAGCAAAGTAATTAAATGCAAAAGCTTCATAATTCTGAAGTTGTTAGTTATCTTAATGAATGTAAGATTTTTTCCAAACTGCACATTAACTTGAGTATGATTACTTTCAAATATCACTAAAACAAAGAACACATGCATTATTTTGTATGTCTTCCCTGTTATTTTGCATATTCTTGCAGTTCTTCCAATAATTTATGAACTTGATGTGTAATAATGTTTTAGAAAATAGAGTTAACTGTTTCAGGATGATGTATTGCCATACTCTCCTGATGTACAACTTCTAACACTTGGTAAATCCCAAATACATCTTACCTTAGAATACTGTTCTAATGTTGTGTAATGGACTAAATATCATGCTACCCAGACCACTCTCTCCAAGTAACATGATATTTGATATTTAATTCAATTCATTCAATTTCTGTTGTATGGCTTTTTTTTTTGTAGTTATCTTCAGCTGCTCCACTGAACTGACCATCATTTTCAACTAGTCAACAACATTCTTAGAATGGCCTTCCTTACTCACACTATTTTCCCTAAACACTACCCTCATACTCAAAAAAAAAAAAATAAATAAAATAAATAAATAAATAAATAATAAATAAAAAACCAACATATGAATAATTCCTTTTTTCACTACTTGCCAATATGCAGCAGACATGTATTATAGCTTTTGCAGCCTTTCATGTGCGGGCATGGGGGGGGGGGGGGAATTGCTTGATAAAAAAAAAAGACCTTAGTTCCTCACAGAAGACAAAGGTTAAGAGACTTACACATTCTTAAATACTAATAAAATCCAGTTTCTTTCTAATAACTTCATCTTTAATGTGGTTCTGTCACTAAAATTATCTATTTGCTTCCCTGATTTTCCCTTAGTATTTTCAAGTCAGTGGTATCCAATTTTATTTCTGACTCTCAGCACCATATATTAAATTAAAGATGCCAAAAAATTATATTCTTAGTCTAATCCTTTATCCAAGTGTAAAAAAACAAAGTTTGCATTTGAAGTCTCATGACCAGACTATTTGTATATAGAGGAAAATGACTTCTCATCAATTGCCTTAGTATCCCATATCCCATAATGCAAAGCAGACCTCCATTTGCATGTGAATAATGCTATGCAGCAGGAGAAGGGCCACTATCCAGACTGGTTTTGACCTTTGTTTAAATAAAGTTTTAAGTAAAGAGTCTTCTCCAAAAACTAGGTGATCCTTCAGATTACTCTAACCTTAACGAGTAACTCAAATGATCTTATAACTCATTACACTCCATTAATCTCAGCAGTTGTTCTGCCAAAACAGCCATAGCTTTGCCCAATGGCAGACAAAATCCCGAATCAGCCCAAGCATCAACCTCCACAGGCTGCCAGTCAGAACAACTCATCTTCCAGGGCAAGGCCACTAAAGGATCCTGATAAGAGCCACATCAGTAGATGCCATAACATACACCCTCTGTCCAAAAAGAAACCGAACTTTTCAAAAATAGAAGAAACTAGTAGCGCCACCTGTTGTATCTTTTTGTTCTCGAAAACAGCAACCTTCATTAGTGTTGTGTCAACTGTTTATGATATTTGTTTCATTAGAAGCTGAGTTATAGTGGCAAGAGTGACAGTGTGGTTTGACGAACAGTCAGAAAATGAGTTTCAAATATGACAATGCCCTAACCACTGAACTAAATCACATCCTCAACACTTTCTCAGCCAATGGCTACCCCCCCCCCCAAATATTGAAACCAGTAAACCACAACCCTCTCCCACTTACACAACAAGAATTACATTAAATCCATCACCTTTCCCTACATCCGAGGCACCTTGGGAAAAAATTACCAAAATCTTAAAAAAACACAACTTGACTTCTTGTTACAGCCATATAGAAAATTGGCATCCCTTATCCGCTCCACTAAAGACCAACCACTTCCCCCTAGACTTATCTGGTGTATACCAGGTCCCTTGCAGCTGTAAGCTGTATTACTTTGGCCAAACAGACAGGACAGCGAATATCAGAACACAAGGACTACATCCGTTTTCATCAGTATAGCCACTATGGTCTTGCGGACCATACTCTGGATGCACACCACAGAATACGGTGGAAGAAAGTCACAATAATACTCTGTAGCAAGTTCATATTTGAAAGACTGGAATCAGCCTTTCAAATTTGATGGAATCAGCCTCAGCCCTAAGAAACATGCCAAACCTCAACGAATTTGGTTGCATGAGACTGCCCCAAATTTGGGAGACATATATCAGGAGACCTTCAGCCCAACGGCCAAGAATACCTACATTGCCCACTAGGGGCATCATCAGGACTTTTAGGAGAAACAATAGCCACCTCGCTTCGTCCTCATTTACTGTGTGTAGTGCCTGCATGCACGTCTTTATTTTGAGTTCAGATGCCAACGTGACATTGCCGAAATATTGGAAATATATATATTAAAGTTTAATTTAATTTATATTCTAGTGTATGTTGTAAATTCCTTAAGTTAATTAATAATCATGTATAATCAACGTATAAGCCTTTCTACGAAAATTATCATCCAACCGGAGATTTCATCCCACGCAAGGCCCGCCAATATAGTAAAATGAAGCTCAAGTTATCAAGACAACTGAATCAAATGACCTTCCTAAAATGCTGCCGGGACAATCAGGTAATCCCAAATTGTGTGAAATTTAAGCACCGTTTCTTTTCACAAAAGGCTCTCTGAATTTATAACCGCACCAGGCACACTCTGCTACGGGAACAAATTGCCAACACGCAATCCTAGATGACGCAACAAAGCAATTCGGGCGCTTGAAGAAGAGCTTTCCAACACATTAAATCATGAGCTTTGGTCAATTTTATATGATGTCTTGTGCACTGCAGCAGATAAAGAATTTGAGAAAATACGGGGTTGACATATCAAGAAATTTGAGAAATTAAAAAACTCGACCTCCAAACCAAAACTTCCAACCAACACTGTAGTCAACCTTTCTTCAGTTACCTTGAAGCCTGCAGCACTCTTCGCTCTTTCACCAAAACTTCACCATCGCTCCTTGAAAAATACCGGGCGAGGATATAATATCCAGATTGAATGCAGGATCCACCACCTTCCAAACCACATCGCCAACAATATTAGACTGGATGTAGCTTGTGTTCTCACCAAACAAGACCACCAAAAACCAACATATCCAATAGTGAATATAAAGTTCTGCAGGAAATGAAGAAAAACAAAGAAATAGTAATCACCAAAGTGGATAAGGGAAACACCACCGTAGTACTCAACTAAATGGACTACACAAGTAAGCTTAATGCTCTATTATTAGATCGGGCTATTTACCTCCCTACTGAATGCAATCCCACCAACTCACAAATTAGAAAACTCCATAGGCTCCTTAAGGTCACTTCTTGGCCTGTAGAAGTTACTAACAATTTAAAACTGTTTAACTCTTTACCCTCCCTCGTATATATGGACTACCAAAAATACATAAAGAAAATGTGCCATTACATCCCATAGTGGATGGCATTGATTCCCCCACATACAAATTGGCTGAACATTTGGCCAAAGCGCTCACACACTATACAGGCAAACACTATCACATATAAAAAACTCAAAACTCTTTACCCTCCCTCGTATATATGGACTACCAAAAATACATAAAGAAAATGTGCCATTACATCCCATAGTGGATGGCATTGATTCCCCCACATACAAATTGGCTAAACATTTGCCCAAAGCGCTCACACACTATACGGGCAAACACTATCACATATAAAAAACTCAGCCCACTTCAAAGCCAGCATCGAAAACCTTACACTCCAACATAATGACATAATGGTCAGTTTTACCATCTCCTCCTAATTCACAAATGTTCAACTCAAGGAAACCTTAGAGCTAATCTAAGCTAAATTTCCTCCCGATATCTCAGCCCTATTTCAGTTCACAATGAACTCAGGCTATTTCGTTTGGCAGGGAAAATTCTACAAACAAATAGAGGGGGGACAGCCATGGGTTCACCACTCTCCCCACCCTTGGTCAACTTCTTTATGGAGACTTTTGAAGAGAAAGCCTTAAACTCTGCCCCACAAAAACCAACCACATGGCTTTGCTACGTTGATGATGTGTTCGCTATTTGGCCACATGGCTCTGATACACTCCTCTCCTTCCTAACACACTTAAACAACCAACACCCCAGATTCAAGTTCACCCTGGAAAAGGAGAAAAACAACAGCCTCCCTTTCTTAGATACACTAGTCATCTGCCAGCCTCTGATGAAACCTTGGTTTTCTCAGTTTATAGCAAACCCTCCCATACAGGCAGATACATTCACCAACAACCCTCCCCCCCACCTCACAACAATATGGAGTTATTAAGATACTACACAACAGGGTTAAACTTATCTGTTCAAATGACAATGCCCTAACTACGGAACTAAACCACATCCTTAACACTTTCACAGACCAATGGCTACCCCCACCCCAAAAAAAAAATATTGACACCAATTAACCCCCCCCCCCCCTTCACTACAAGGATTATTCTAAATCCATCACAATTCTCTGCATCCAAGGCACTTCGGGAAAAATTACCAAAATCCTAAAAAAACATAACTTGACCTCTTGTTACAGACCATATAAAAAATTGGCGTCCCTTATCCGCTCCACTAAAGACCAACCACCTCCCTTAGACCTACCTGGTGTATACCAGGTCCCTTGCAGCTGTAAGCTGTCCTATTTTGGCCAAACAGGCAGAACAACGAATATCAGAATTTCAGAACACACGGACTACATCTGTTTTCATCAGTACAGCCACTCTGGTCTTGCGGACCATGTTCTGGGTGCACGTCACATAATACGGTGGAAGGAAGCCACCATAATACACTGTAGCAAGTTCAAATTTGAAAGACTTTTCATGAAATCAGCCTCAGTCCCAAGAAACATGCCAAATCTCAACAAATTTGGTTGCATGAGACTGCCCCAAATTTGAGAGACATACATCAGGAGATCATCAGCCCAATGGCCAAGAATGCCTACATAGCCCGCTAGGGGCACAATCAGGATTTTTAGGAGAAACAATAGCTTCCTCACTTCATCCTCATTTACTGTGTGTAGTGCCTGCGTGCATGTGTCTTTATTTTGAGTTTCTTTGAAGATGGCAACGTAATGTTGCCAAAATATTGGAAATACATATTAAAGTTTAATTTATATTCCAGTGTACGTTGTGAATTCCTTAAGTTAATTAATAATCATGTATGATTGACGTATAAGCCTTTCCATGAGAATTCCCATATACAAGTAGCAAAAAGGTATGCCACTTCTTATTAAAATACTCTGCATTAGAGATAGATGTAGAAACCTTTTTCATTTTCACTTGGTTAGGTTATATTCTTTATTTGTTTCTTTTGTTTGCTTGCGTTTGGATAAAGGATTAAACCAAGAATATAATTTTTTGGCATCTTTAATTTATATTATAATCAAGTGAAAAAAACCTTCAAACCATATGTTAAAACTGGGTTGTACGCTCTTGTATACTTCTAGTTTGATGTTCTGACTGCTTTCTCTCTCTCTCTCTTGTTCCACATAAATTTATTTAACTGGGTTCTACCATATAAATTTTATTTATCATCTATTTACACAGTACCTAAACAGCTGAAGTGTTTAACTTATATGGTCACAGTTTACATTATTATTTATCTCCTATCTAAAATTTTCCTCCAAATCAGTCTATTACTTGTGAGCACACTCCAATACTGTCATAGCTAACATTCTGTGCTTCTAAGCACTTCTGGCTGAATCAATCCACCTAGATCTTGGTCTTCCTCTGGGCTCTTTCCTGCCATCTTGGCATCAAACACCTGTTTTGCTAACCTTTCCTCATCCATTCTATTTAAGTGATCATATCACCTTAGATTAGCTCTGCTAACACATTCCTGAATGCTAATAATGTCAAGTTCCTTTCTAATATCTTCATTTTTAATCAGATTCTGCCACTGATCTCATCAGTTCAATTTCATTTTTTTTCCTAGTTCTGAGAAAAATTTCCTAATTTTTCTCAGAACTCTCATATCTGTTCATTTGTTTCCTATTCTGCTGTTTAGATCTCCAACAAACTTTTTCTATATCCTTGGTGTTAGCTGGCTGACACCAAGGATATAGAATGATGCTAAAAATTTCTCCACTTCTTCCTTAGCAGAACCTCCTGTGGGACCATAGGCACAAATAAGTTTCAATTTCCATTTCTTCATTTCGAAGTTTGTCCACATAACTCTACTTGAAACTGCCTTCCAACCAAGAAGCTTATCTTCATGTTTGGTGTTGAAGCTAATCCTTCATTGTTAATGTCTGAATATAACATCATGTGCTTATTATTTAGTAAGATATCACCTGAATTTTTCTTTCTGAGTAATACCAATTGTCCAGGTGGTACTTTTCTAGTACTTCTGCAAGTCTGATTTTCTCTCTATTATTACTCCTTATACTGATGGTTCCTACCTTCAATTTTTGTGAAGTTGGATTTGTTCTTCTTCCCCTACTAATGTTTAGTTTGTTCTCATAGCTAACTTTTCACTGTTCACATTGGTTCCCTGACAAAACCAACATAGGACTTTGTTTAACTGGGAAACAGCCAAGGCAGCATGAAATTTCATATTGTTGTACCATCATATGTATTTCTGGTTTGAGCATACAGAGAACAATTTGGTCAGCTGAATACCAAACTGGGATACTTAAGGGTCAAAGCTGTATAACTGAGAGGAGACTCCCATATAGCATTTAAAGAAATACAGATTACTGAACAGGGCTTCTGACCTAATATCCAATCCTCAACTTCTCGGGGTGCAATCTGTTAGGTATCTACCTGGATACTGAATGAACGTGGATGGGCTGGCAACCTTTAGCCGACCAAATTGTATTCTTATTGGCTTAAACCACAATATAAAATGACGGTACAACATGACAAAATTTCATGCCAGCTGGGACGTCACTCTGTTAAACAAGGCCCTCGTTGTTTTTGCCAGGGAACCAGGGCGAACAGCGAAAAGTCAGCTACTGGAACAAAATCCTAAAACACAGCCCAACTCAACATCACTGGAGTTCAAGATTGGTGCTATTAACATAAGAAGCCTGAATGGCAAAGAAATGGAGCTAGCTGAGGAATTGGATAAGTATCAGATCGACATAATAGGGGTTACTGAAACAAAGAAGACAATAACTGTGAGATCTTTCTGAGCAATAAATACAAAATGTAATATTCAACAATGACAATCAAGGAAAAGAAGGAGTAGCTATACTATTCAACACTAAATATGAGGCTAATCTTCTTAAATGTCAGGCAATTTCAAGTGGGGTGATGTGGGCAATATCAGAATGGGAAAGTAGACATGAAACTTATTTGTGCCTATGGTCCCACAGAAGATTCTGCTAAGGTAGAAGGGGAAGAATTTTTAGGGGCTCTAGAGAAAGCTACTGACACAATGAAAAAGGAAAAGTTGGTCCTTGTTAGTTATTTAAATAGCAGAGTAGGAAGTGATTGCCAGACATACAAAAATATTTTGGGGAAAATTTGGAGAAAAGAGCAAACATAATAATAATAGCAAATACCTGTTGGATTTCTGCTCAGGACATGGACTGGTTATTACTAACACAATGTTCCAACATAAAATGTGCACAAATCCATATGGAGAGAGAGAGAGAGAGAGAGAGAGAAGAAGCAAGGAATAAGAAAAGTCTCATAGACCATGTTATTATCGAGAGTGATGTTTTCTCCTTGGTGCAGGATACCAAAGTGTACAGAGGATTTGAAATTGGAAGTGATAACCATTTAGTCTTGAGCAGAATAAAATTGAATTTCATATTGAAAAGAAAAACATGTAAGAAAGTTTTAAAGTGAATAAAAGTTGAGCAGCTCTCAGGTGTGAACTGTAAACAAAAATACACAAACATTATTGATGTAAAAATGAAAGAGTTTGAGAACAGGAACCAAACCTTGGAGATTCAGTGGCAAGCCCTGAAGAAAACATTGATTGAATTGATTCAGCCAGAAAGGCATGTGGTGAAGTTGTCTGCAAGAAAAGAAAAATCAGAACTCCATGATAGACACAGGAAATTAAGGAAGAAAGCATACCAAAAGTTCCTGGGAAATAAGTCAGCTTGTGCTCTTAGAGAATACAGAGACAAATGTAAGAAAGCTAAACACCATGTAAAACTAGCTAAATAAAAGTCATGGGAGGACTTTGGTAAGAATATAGAAAATAAATATCAAGAAGGTGGCAAGATATTCTGGAGGTTGTTGAAGAAGCTCAGAAATGGAGGAAAGAGTACTATTAAAGGAATTAGAGATGATAAAAGTGACATGAAAACTGGAGATAAAGATATCCTTGCAGTATGGAGTAAATATTTCAAAAAATTTCTAAATGAAACAATCAGTGACAACACAGTGGTAAAAAGCACTGATCAGGAATTCAGTCAGGAATATATACATACTTAAAGTAGAAAAAGCCATTAAAAGCCTGAAATGCGGAAAGGCAGCCAGAGTAGATGATATTCAACCAGAAATGCTCAAGTATGGAGGTATAAAAGTCTTACATTAGCTGCACTGCATAGTTCAGAAGGCCTGGGCAGAGAGATGAAGATTGGAGTAGAACTCTCATAGTACCCATATATAAAAAAGGGAAATAAAACTGAATGTGAGAATTACAAAGGTATTTCTCTACTGAGTGTTCCTGTTAAGATCTATGCAAGTATACTCGAGAAATGTTGAGAAGGATTGTGGAAGAAAAGCTTGGTGAAGAACAAGCTGGATTCAAGCCAAACAGAAGCTGTCAGGATCAGATTTTTATTTTATGACAAATTGTTGAGAAATCAAGGGAATATAACAAAGATCTGTATTTAAGTTTGGTAGATCTGGAAAAAGCATATGACTAGGTGTCAAGAGAGAAGTTATTCAAAATGCTATAGTTGGATGGTGTCAATGGGGGTATTATATCAAGCAATACTTAGTCTTTATTTGAGTTGTAAGTCAGCAGGTAGAATTGAAGGAAGTACAGGAAGGTGGTTTAATGTTAAATCTGGTGTCAGACAAGGATGTACATTATCCCCTCTGTTATTCATTATCTATATGGATCACATTATGAAGGAAAGTGGTATTGAACCTGATATCAAAATTGAAGATGTCAATCTCAGCTTTTTGCTTTATGTGAACGATGTTATACTTCTAAATAAATCTGCTAGAAGTGTGCAAGATTCCCTGACTAAATTGAATACCTGTTGTAATAAATATGGTATAAAGGTCAGCAATAACAAGCCAAAGACAATGAAAGTAGGCAGAAACATTGAAAATATTAACTGCATTGTGAATTTAGAACCTATAGAACAAGTAAAACAATTCAGCTACTTAGGCACAATTTTTATTGGAGATGGTAAGTTAAATATGGAAATAGACAACAGAATCAACAAAGCTGGTATGGTAAGAAGTCAACTGAATAAATTTATATGGAATAAGAGAGAAATTAACCAAAACACTAAATTAGCTGTATACAAGACAGTGTTCAAACCAATTTTAACTTATGGATCTGAGAGCTGGGTTAGAATAAAACACTTGGCCAAAGAATAGAGATATGAGAGTCCTCAGAAAGATTAGGGCCATGAACAGATGGCATCAATGGGGCAATATCATATTAAAAACAGATATTAGGAAAGAACTTGACATTTTTAGCATCCAGGAATGTGTTAGCAGAGCGAATCTCATGTGGTATGGTCACTTAAACAGAATGGAAGAGGAAATATTAGCAAAACAAGTGTTCACTGCCAGGTTGGCAGGAAAATGACCCAGAGGAAGACCAAGATACAGGTGGATTGATAGGGTAAAAAGTGCCTTAGAAGATAGGAATATAAGATCTGATAATGTTGGAGTTTTGACAGGAACAGACTGAATTGATGGAAAATTGTAGATAGGAAGGTAGTAATGGTGTAAGTTTTTCATGCAGTACTATCATATCCTCTACCCTTTGAGGGTACATGTCAGGAATTTGATGATGATGAGTTGGAATAGTCGGGACTTGCAGAATATGCCATTCCCATCAAATCCTTTAGAAGAAGATTAAGGCCCTTCACAAAAGTAATTTCCTTACAGAATGTTTACAAAGAGGGCTGTGAAACCTTGCTTCCCTTGAGGGTACATGTCAGGAATTTGATGATGATGAATCCCAAACTGCCCAGAAGTACCCAGTCCATATCTACTAAAAGGGTGCACTATGTTAAGGTGAGGACTGGACTTTATGTCAGAAGCCCCAGTCAGTTCTCTACAGTCATTGAAAGTAATGTGGAGGCCTCCTCCCAGCTATTTGGCTTAAGTGATCCTTGTAACCATTTATTTGGATATAAAGTCTTGAAGCTAACAGAACATTCATTTAAGAGGATAATATCATCTGCTCAAAGAAAAACAAAGCTTAATACCTCTTATTCTGATATAAGGATTAATATTACTTTCTTTAACAATGCAAATTATACAGAATTTTAAACAGTGGGGTTAGTGTACAACCTTGTCACCCGATTTAACAACAAACCATCTTTCTTTCTGGTTTGTCCTTCAATTTAGATTTATAATTTGAATATGTGCTACATACTGCTATAAAAAAGGTTCCATTTAAAAAATATAATTTTGGATTTGAACAGTTTTCTCCATGATGTGCTATCACATTCCTGTGATTTTTTCTTTTTTTTTATTGTTAGTTTAAGATATTAATTTTAATATAATATTAGAACAAGTAATACTTTCAAATACTTGGAATGTGATTTATCATATGATGAAGAAAAAGACAGACACTAAAATATCAAACTTTGTCAAAGTAAATGGCATAATAAATAACATATTTAAGCCATCCATAATACAAAAACACACTAGAATCAGACTATATAATGTCTTGTCAAAACCAACTCTTCTAGCGAAAACATGGACACATAAAAAGGAAAGATGAAAAACAAATTTAAACAGCAGAAATGAAATTGCTCAGAAAAACAAATGGATATACCAAGTGGGATGATAGAACAAATGAAGAAATTTTACAATCCATGAATATAAAACCAATTATTTACTACATAAGACAGTATAAACAAAAATGGATAGAACATTTAAATTGAATAGATTTAAATCCTTTACAACGTTAGCATTTACTTTCAAACTTCTTTCACTTTGATATTGTAAAGGTGGAGAAAGAAGAATCGGAAGACAAAGAAAGAGATGGCATGAGACCGGAACAGGCCACCTGGCCTAAAATCCATGTTAGGAAGAAGAAGAAGTTTTAAGATAAATATCCAGTTTCCTGATAATCTTTATATTACCTATCTTTGTCTTGTTACTTCCTAAGTAATATTTTTTCTTACCCTTGCATAAGAAAATTTTCTAGTATGCTTGCATAGATCTTCCCTAGGATGCTCAATAAGGAAAGTTCTGTATTCCCACATTTAGATTTATTAGAACAATGAGGACATCACTTGAATAATTTGGGATTTGCTGTTTAACTAAGCTTACAAATTATACAGAATAACTATACACTGAATTCTCTACCTGCTGCTTTTCCACATTTCAGGTTTTTAATCAACTTTTCTCTTTCTCTCTCTTCAGTATTAAAATGTACTCCGGCTTACAATCCTCCTGGTTCTATAACTGTTAACCTTATTGAATAATTTTTAATATAACTACAATCATATCCCAGTTATGTCCCCCTCTGGTCCCATAGGTGTGCCATAACTCGAAAATGTCTGTAAGGGTTGAAGTTTGACGACAGTAAGGTTAAGACTGAAACAACAAAAAAAAACCTAATGGTATGAAAATCGATTTATTGAAGGAGTTTGTGTGCTGCAATGCCAACTGTTGTTGGTTAGACGTAGCACTGTTCCATATCTGTATGTATCTTCATTTGATGAGATTGGGTTGATGTTGGGATATATCATCAGTAGGTAGATTTCCGTGTAATAGGCATAATCCTTTACAATGTTACCATTTACTTTCAAACTCCTTTCACTATGATGTTGTGCAGGTTTAATCTCTTCTTGAACCTATCAAATCATCCATGGCTTTTCTTAAAATTCAGCATCTTTCGCTTCCTCACCTTTCTTGGCCTTTATGCCATTGAAAAGGCTTGGGACTTTATCTTAAATAATGGCCTGGCTTAAGAGAACATCCCAATGAGTTTGATCATCTACACAATCTCAGCTATTATATTAAAAATTAAAGATGCCAAGAAATCATATTCTTGATCAAATCCTTTATCCAAGTGTAAGCAAACAAAGTTTGTACCTGAAGTATTTTCAGAACTGGGCAACTCACATATAGAAGCTAATGACTTCACATCACTTGCTTTAGTATCTCATAATGCAAAGTATGACCTGCATTACTTCAACCTAGGTATCACCTCTGGGTCTGGCTCCCACTGATGAGACCTCAATAAAGGTCGAAACCCCCCCCCCTCCCATAATGCATAGTATTACACATGTCCATAAGAATATATGTTTTGCATTATAGGATACTAAGGCAAGTAATGTGAGGTCTTAGCTTCTATATACGAGTTTCCCAGTCCTGAAAATACTTCAGGACTTTCTTGGCATCTTTAATTTATAGTATAACCAAGTGGAAAAACTTCCAACAACTATTATATTAAGTTTAATCACAACAAAAATAATAGAATAAAAGTGAAAAACAGTTTAATATTCATGCAATCACAAAGTGCAACACAGCAATACAAAAACGTATGACAAGAGCCACATCTGATGGCATACTGACAAAAGTGAGATAGCGACACCCCTTTCACATGGGAGCATCATGATGCTTAAGATTCATAACTCTGAAGCAAGTGATGTAGCTTCAGGGTAAGTGACATTCAAAAATATCTGTAAGTGCAAAGCGCCATAAATCAATTTATGCCTGTACTCTGATCATCCAGAATAATCTATCACAGTTTTTATGCAATGCCCATCTCATTCTGTTGTCTTTCCAAAATTATAAAATTAACATCATTAATAATTAATGACACAAACTAATTTAACATCCATTTAATTTGCTTACTATTTCGTAATCCAATGATTTATCTTTGTTAAGTTTGTTTACAGATAATAAACGTGCAGCCTGTAGTTCTGAACAAAGGAAATCTGAAACAAGAAATGCATTATAAAAATTATACTTAGCAGTTTTTCTGAGGACAAGCTCTATCACAAGCAACAAACTGTTCAAGTACAAATTGTTATTTTTTATGTAAATCCAACTCATAAAAGGTTATAACCTACATTAAATTAATAATGTGGGTAAGAATTATGTAATCCAGAAACCAAACATGGAACATTTTCAAGTCACTTCAGGCCTTTTATAAGCAAGGTAGGTGGACTCATACAGGCGATGAAATTCATTTCAACATGGACAATAAAGCACCATATCGTTCAAGTATGAAATCAATCAAGTGTTTCAAAAATAAATTAATAATGCATTTTTTGTCTAATAAAGGCAACAATAATAATAAAATTACACCTATTCATAAAACTGCTATCTACACAAGTATTTTTCTATAATAAAATTAGTTTAATCCTTTATCCAAGTGTGCGCAAACAAAGTTTGTGCACACTTGGATAAAGGATTAAACTAATTTTATTATACTCTAACCAAGTGAAAAATAAACTTTCAACATCAAAGTATTTTTCTGTCCATATACATACAACAAATGCACTGGGTGGATGGACTTGAATCAGATTTGGTTTTAATTTGGAACATTTTAGACACAAAACTGGAGAAATAAATTTGAAACAATACAACTATATATTACAAACAACAAATCTGGATGTGTTAATAAATTATGCCACTATCCAAGGATTCTACTGCACTCTTTGTTAAATTAAATGAAAACCAGATCAACTAACCTGACAAAGGCTTGGCATTATGTAATTATTCTTATTACGGGCAACTCCAAGGAGTCCTTAGACTCATCAAGGGAGGCTCTTAACATCATACCAAGAACAACTACTCGGCATTCGCACAGTATCTATCATACTTTGCTTTGAACTCATTTGCAGTCATGGCACCCACAACAAACTCTGGCAGCTTATTCCACTCATTCACCATTCTCCAAGTAAAAAACCCAGTTCTAACACCTTTGCTCAGTTTCCATGGATGACCACCTAGTTCTCCCATCCCCAGACCTGTTCTAAAAAAATTTCCTCTGAATTAATCTTGTAAAAATGCTTCAGTAATTTGAATGTCTCAATCATATCACCCCTTTTCTGCCTATCAACCAATTTCTGTAACCCACAGATCTTTAACCGGTTCTCGTGAGGTTCATTCCATAGACCAGCTATCATCTTGGTCACTCTCCTCTGGATTCTCTCTACCTCCTCCCCATCAAGAAGAAACCCAGCGGCCCAGTTGTCAAGATGGGGTCTTATCAAGGCTCGATAAAGAGGAACAATAACTTGCTTATCGCTGCTCATCAAAGTATTCTTCAGTAACCAAGTGATCTGATGAGTTGATTTAGCCACTTTTGGTATGTGCCCTATAAACTTCAACTCCCTATCCCTCAACACACCAAAATCTCTGGCTTTGTCAACCTCCTGGAGTACAGTTCCACCAACGTGATATACTGCTGCTAATTTTTTCATCCCAAAATGCATAACCTTACACTTTGCTACATTAAACATGAATTTGGACATGAAGCAAGAGGGCGCGTTGATGGTAGTACTGCGTTTGAAGAGCTCTGAAAGATAAGTTATTTAGTTTTTTAAAAAAATTGCATCATTAGTTTAAAAATTGTGCTAGAATTAGAATATATTGCAGAGTTAATTAGTTTAGCTTAAAAAGTTTGTTTTAAATAGAGTTAATTTAGTATTTTGATAAGACAAGTTAGATACATAGCGTAGCACATGGCACCAACGTGAAGAAAGGCAATGGCATCCAAATCACTGTATTTACTTGAAGAATTTAACCAAAGGGAATTCATCCAGTGTAAGTCTGTGGAATGTATGCTTTGTCGAGAGCAGCTGGAGTTTAGTTTGAGAGCGATAGTAGTAGGAAAGTGTCATGAAAGCAAGGATCTGAAGTGTGCCTCAGGTCGCGAGATTGACGTGGTGGATGAAAGTTACAATGTGATAGAAAATTGCAATGTAATGCCAGATAGTATAGAGAACTAGTTTAAAAGTGATACAGTTGATGGTGAAAGTACAGGGCAAGAGAATGGTCTGACTGATTAAAAAAATGAAGAGTTAGCTGCAATGAGGGAGATAGCTCAGGTGTGCGGAGTGATACACGATTTTTTTTTCTTTTTTTTTTAATTCCAAAGAATCCTTATTAACCATGCTACCGGCCAGGACATATATATACATCCAAGTAAACATGGATGCGAAATGCATATTAAAATTGTAATACTATTGATATTACATTGAAATATAATGGATACGAAGCGTATGAGGGCACATATCTGATCCATAATGGCCGGTAAGGTGGTTAAGGGTACTTTTAGATGAGTTTGAAAGTTGATTTGCTGATATAAGATTCCATGAAAAGGATAAAATAAAAAATGATGGTACAACATGTGGTATTAAACCTGATATCAAAATTGGAGATGTTAATGTCAGCTCTTTGCTTTATGCGGTCAAAATAAAAAATGATGGTACAACATGTGGTATTAAACCTGATATCAAAATTGGAGATGTTAATGTCAGCTCTTTGCTTTATGCGGATGATGTTATACTTCTAAATAAATCCGCTACAAGTCTGCAAGATTCTCTGACTAAATTGAATAGCTGTTGTAATAGATATGGTATGAAGGTCAGCAATAAAAAGACAAAGACAATGAAAATAGGCAGAATCATTGAAAATGTCAACTGTGTTGTGAATGGAGAACCTGTGGAACAAGTAAAACATTTCAGCTACTTAGGCACGATTTTTACTGAAGATGGTAAACTAAATATAGAAATAGACAACAGAATCAGCAAAGCTGGTATCGTGGGAAGTCAATTGAATAAATTCATATGGAATAAGAAAGAAATTAGTCGGAACACTAAATTAGCTGTATACAAGACTATGTTCAAACCAAT
Source organism: Typopeltis vanoorti (assembly GCF_054136105.1). Classification (NCBI taxonomy): domain Eukaryota; kingdom Metazoa; phylum Arthropoda; class Arachnida; order Uropygi; family Thelyphonidae; genus Typopeltis; species Typopeltis vanoorti. The sequence goes on from NC_143558.1 coordinate 54,939,164, forward strand.
TTTAACTTATGGATCTGAGAGCTGGGTCAGAAGTAAAACACTTGACCAAAGACTAGAGACCGCAGATATGAGAGTCCTGAGAAAGATTAGAGGCGTGAACAGATGGCATCAATGGCAATATCATATTAAAAATGAGGATATTAGGAAAGAACTTGACATTGTCAGCATCCAGGAATGCGTTAGCAGAGCTAATCTCAGATGGTATGGTCACTTAAATAGAATGGGAGAGGAAAGATTAGCAAAACAAGTGTTCTCTGCCAGGTTGGCAGGAAAACGACCCAGAGGAAGACCAAGATATAGGTGGATTGATACGGTACAAAGTGCCTTAGACGATAGAAATATAAGATCTGATAATGTTGGAGTCTTGACAAGTAACAGACTGATTTGGAGGAAAATTGTAGATAGGAAGTTAGTAATGATGTAATTTTTTCATGTAGTACTGTCATATCCTGTACACCCCTTGAGGGTACATGGCAGGAAATTGATGATGATGATGATGATGAAAAGGATAAAAGCTTGTTTCTAAATCCAATTATGTGTATAGATGAAAACTACAATTGTAGCTTACAAATGAAATTGAATTTGGCTTGAGCATTCAAGTCAAAACATAATTCAAAAATAATTATATGAACTGCAAAAATAAACTACTCTAATTTCACAGGGCTCTCTCTCCCATCTGAAGATTATCTGCTAATAAGTCATCACAGCCACCAGATGAAAGCCTTAATCAGAGGTACAATGTTTAAGAAATATTGAACCCACAATTGAGGAGCTATCTCTGAATGAAGCTGAGGATATTATTAAAACACTAAAAAATAATAAAGCAGCAGGTAAAAATAAAATTACAGCAGAAGTTCTAAAATTGAAGGAATTATGAATTCATCAAGCTGATATGACAAAAAGAAGAAATTCCATTTGATTGGAATACAGCCATAGTGCGCCATATTTTTTAATAAAGGAGACCTTGTGATAACCAGTAACTACAGAGGTACCTTTCTCTCTCTCGGACATTTGCTACAAAATATTGTCTACACCAATCTGAAAAAGAATTAATGCATATATGCTTCAAACATTACAGGAGAATATGTGTGGCTTCTAAAAGGGAAAGTTGACAACAGATCACGTTTTACCTCTTCAACAATTGCTAGAAAAACATCATGATTTTGATAAAGAATTATGCCTAGTATTTGTGGAGTATAAACAAGCATATGACAGTATACATCAAACTATACTATGAGATGCAATGAAACTTTAAAATACCACAAAAGTATATAAACATGACAAGACTTCATAATCACCGCACTCTCTGTAACGTACATTTCCTCCAAGAACATTTATCAAGTTTTGAAATAAAATCTGGATCTGATTTTATGGGAATAATATGCTACTGGCCTATGCCAATGACATTATTATCCTCAGAGACTCTCATGAGGATGCTATACATACTACGTCTAATTTAATCAAGGCAAGTAAAACTATGGGTCTTGTCATAAATGAGGAAAAGACTAACGATATGTGCATTTCAAGGACCCATCAAGATCGATCCAACTTGGTTGTTCATAATTATATCTTTGAGCAAGTGAATAACTTTAAACTATCTAGGAGTCAACATTAACAGCTACAATGATATGCATCAAGAGATAGAGAAGGGAACTGAGAAGGCTAACCATGGATACTTTGCAGTTTTACAACTCCTGAAGTCTAGCATATTATCAAGAATATCCAAAGAAAAACTCTATTTAAGCTATCTAGGTCTAATATTAACCTATAGTTGTGAAACATGGTCATGGAACAAATGAATATACTAGAAAACTTATCACATTTGAAAGGAAGTACTGAGAAACTATGAAACCTGTTTCAAAGATTCGACATCAAATCATTTATAAGCAAGAGAATTGAATGGTTTGGTGTCATGTTTGGAAGGCACATGACCAGTTAATCAAAACAAGTATTTACAAATAAGTTACTGACATAGATTTGCTGCACATAAAGGTGTTTTGAATTTGCATCTTTCATATATAGCCTGAAAATAAAAATAGTAACATGAAAACAGAATCTTCCTTTTGCAAGATATGAAAAATTAACACATGAATTTTTCTTTAATCACTCAGTGCAATTGCAAAACAAATCTAATTTTGAATATGGCACCTAAATGGGAAAAGATGGGACATGACTGTTATGGATATTTCTTCCATTCCCTGATTATTTACTGTTGCCTGAATAATATCTTCTATATGGTGCTTCTCTAATTCTGTCAATCTCATTTCTCTTATATTGAGCCTTTTTACACTAATGTGAATATCTTAGAGTCCAATGAGCAGGGCTCGACAAATTATGCCAAATCCTACTTGCCACAAAAAAAAAAAAAAAAGTCCTCGCCCAAGATTTCCTCCCATTTTTTTAATGATATATCCCAATAAGCCAAGTGTTCTAAGAGTTCAGAGGCACTGTGTTGTTTAGAAAACATTTCCTTTACACAAGAACCAATCCAAGAAGTCAATAAATAAGAATAGGAAGAACTGTAAAAATAACAGTGATATTTTTGAAATATATAACTTGTTATATTAATTTTTGTTACTAGAATGCATTTCTGCATTTCACAGAATTTCCTCAAGCCACTAATAATAATAATGGTGGTGGTAGTGTTGTGTGTGTGTGTGTTTGTGTGTGCACGCAGTCTGAAAAGTTTTCAGCCTCAACCATAGATAGCAACACTATCGGCAAGATTTCTTTTTTTCCAAGTTGGTACATCTGTCATAAGCATCCATGCAAAATTGCAAGTCATTCTATCAAGTAGTTTGTTTTATACAGCTGTCTGAAGCAAAAGTGTTGTCTGTATCCCCTTGAAATGGATAAAATTGAGCATTGTGCAGTTATAAAATTCTTTGTAAAAAGAAGGTTTAATGGCAAAAGAAATTCATTCTTTTGTTTAGTTCATAAAAGTTTATGGGCACTCTTCTGCTTCGTTTTCGACAATTAAGAAATGGGCTGCCAACTTTAAACATGGCTGTACTAGCCTTGAAGATGATCCATGTGAAGGACATCAAAAAAAGGTAACAACACCAGAAATCATTGATCAAGTGCATGATATGGTATTGGATGACAGGCGAGTCAAAGTGCGTGAAATTGCCGAGACTATAGGCATTTCAAAAGAACATGTAGGATATATTTTGTATGAAGAATATATCTTTTATTCTTAACAAGAATAAAACTGATTTTGTGCATCAATTTATTACTATGGATGAGACTTGGATTCACTATTACACACCAAAATCCAAATGGACAGAAGTGATTGTTCAGCACCAAAGAAGACAAAGTTGGTTCCATCAGCAGGAAAGGTCATGGCATCAGTGTTTTGGATGCTAAAGGCATTTTGTTTATTAATTATCTTGGAAAGGGTAAAACAATAACCAGCGAATATTATTCCGATCTTTTAACCAGACTAGACAAAAAAATTTGTGAGAAAAGACCCGGTTTGCATGGAAAAAAAAATCACCTTTCACCAGGACAATGCGCCTGCCCACAAAGGTTGTTTCAGCAATGGGAAAATTAAGGGATCTGCACTATTAATTGTTGGAACATCCACCCTATTTCCCAGATTTGACTCCCCTCTTACTTCTATCTCTTCCCAAAACTAAAACTCTTTCTCACTGGTCAGCATTTTTCTTCAAATCAAGAGGTAATTGCAGCTGTAGGGCTGTGCTTTGCAGATCTTACTGAGAACCACTACAGACGGGATAATGGCAGCAGAGCATTGCTGGAATAAATATACTAGAAATTATAAATTCGTTTTTTTCATTGTTAGGCCAAGAACTTTTCAGACCACCCTCACATATATATATAGTTTCTCCCAGTTCAAGTCATCTGGCATTTTTGAGGTGCATCTCATTGCCATCAAATGTGTTCTTGGCACTATCAGTAAGCAATACAGAGCAAGGATTTTGGCTTCTGTCTGCCCAAACTAACATGCAATGTGAAGGATACCCTTCACTGGAATGATAAACATCTATGGAGACCTAGACCTTCCACATCTTTAAAGATAATAGTAAAGAAGTTTTCTGCAGGCTGGCTACCAGATTGTGTACAGAACTGAATCTGCTGGTAATGTGCTTAGGTGGATTCCCAATTAGTGAGTGCATAATTTAGCCAGCCTGTTTGGCCAAATGGTTACCGCTCTCCAGCCAAAAGGCTGCGGGTTCGAATTCCACCATAGGCATGGATGTTTGTGATTGTCTGTGACAATATTAGTGAGGGTGGTGGCAGGTAGTAGATGGCGTTGTTGAAGATGATGCGGTTTGCTGTAGTTGGTGGAGAAGGAGAGTTGTAGAGTAGGTTCCATAATAATAATAATTGAGGTGTCACATAATAATAATAATCCCACTGTCAGATCACATCTGAAGAGATCACAGAGCATCTACCCCACAGCAAAGAAGCAAGCCCATATATAACTGATTCCAAAAAAATAGAAGACAATGGACTACCATCACCTAAGTGCAATCTAAAATATTAACAGGTCATCAATGGTCAACTTCTTCAATGCCTAGAAAATTGTCAAATAATCAATTACTACCAACATGAATTCTCCCAGTAAAGATTCACAGTGGATCTCCTTTTCCTCTACTCAAGACATGTGCCATGGAAAGATTTAGAAAAACTTGTACTGTTGCATGTGACATTTCCAAGGCATCTGATAAGGTTTAACATTTTAGGCTTCTCAGCAAATTGCAACCTTAAGGACCGTCTTCTGCCTTTCATAACTAGATTGCCAGTTTTCTCTTGAATTGTTCACTGTATGCTATTGTGGCAGTTATTCTCTGTTCACATTTTCCAATTAATGTAGGTGTTACTCAGGGTTCTTGTTATTTCATCTATCCTCTTCCTCCCATATATATACCCGTATACAGGGTGTTCGGGATAAATTTGGCAGTTTCGTAAGGAAAAAGAAAATCTTCTTTGTATCTATTAAATTTAATGAATTGACAAAAAAACATTACAGGCAGAGTTAATTACAATACTATCAACAAGATTTACTCAAAATAACCACCATTAGCATCGATCACAGCTTCAATTCTGCTTCGGAACCTCGAACAAGCTGATGCTACAGTCTCCCTGGGAAGGGCCGCAAAAACTGTTTTAATTTTATCCATTAACTGGGCTTTTGTATTACTGGAAGTGCGATTGGTGTCTTTTTCAACTGCGCGACATACAAAATAATCCATGGGGTTAAGGTCTGGGGAGTTTGGAGGCCAAACATTTGGACTGGTGAAGTCGTAGAAATTTTCAGACAACCATTTTTGACTTTTCCCAGAGGTGTGGCAAGGGGCCGAATCCTGCTGCCATACATACGGCCTACCATTGGCTACCCTTGTTATCCAGGGCTTGACTACAGTTAGCAACTCCACGAACAAAGCCCGAATTCCAATGCCAGGGTTCTTCAACACCTGTTCCTGCAGATTTGCGAGGAATTCTGCTGTACGAACGCAATCAGATCGTCTGCTAGGGATCTTTCTTCTTGCTACATCCTCGTAGTCACCATTGCAAGTCTCTAGTTCATGCCTGATTGTTTTTACTGTATTCAGGGAGCATTGGGCAGCAGTCGTAATATCCTTATTTTGATGGCGGGCACGAATCATCATGATACAAGTTATTCTCTTCCATGATTCAGGTGGGTTCCAGCTATCCATCCTTTCTGACATCTTGTATATGAATGAAGAAGGGTCCAAACTTTTAAATGAAGAGAAGTGTGTGTTAATACATGTAACTTACGGAAAAATATAATTAATTATAAATATGTCAAATTTATCCCGAACACCCTGTATGTCGGGGTATAGGACGACCAGCATATAAGACGAGGCCTAAATTTTAGGCTATTTTTAGGTTTTAAGCTTATGTCGGTTGTATAAGATGACCCCCCCCCCCAATTTCTTCTTTCTAGTATTAATGCAACGTTAGGTATTGTTGTTATATCCGTTATTATTTTTTTTTTTCAATTTTTAAACATTTTTAAAAATGGTGTGAAATTATGGATAAATAATGTGTGGAACACGTGACCAGGCGGTATAATGAAGAAACGCAGTTATTAGTATGGGATATGTTTCGTGGTCATTTAACTAAGAATACTAAATGTCTTCTAGAAAAAAATAATACAAAAATTGCTGTTATACCAGGTGGTTTAACTTCTATATTGCAACCACTAGATGTCTGCTTGAACAAACCATTTAAAGATCACATGTGAGAAGAGTGGAATAATTGGATGTTGACTGGTGAAAAATCATTTACAAACAGTGGATCGATGGGTGCAGCATCACTTGATATGTTGCACAATTTTGTGATCAAAGCATGGAATAAAGTAAAAGTAGAGTAAAATGATTTGTAATAAAATCATTTAAAAGTGTGGTATCTCTAATCTTATGGATGGTACGGAAGATGATCTGTTATGGGACACTGATGACAATGAAAACGAAATCAGTTCACTGGATTCGAACTGAGATCCATATGACGATCATTTAAACAATGAATCTGAAAAACTATTTCAACAGATGATGAAGAAAATTCACATGAAAATTGAGGTTAATAATTATTATTTGTTTTTTAAGACTTACATCTATTGTAATATTTTAAATAAATTTATATAACAAAAAATTAATTTGTTATATAAATTAAGTTTGTTTATAAACACTGCCTATTTTCTTATATAACGATGTATTGTAACTATCTGAATGTTCATCCAAGAAATTAAGCTTCCCTTTTAATACTTGCCGTATAAGACAACCCATGATTTAGAGGGGTTTCTGTAGTATTTGAGAGTCGTCTTGTATGCCAACATATATGGTATATATATATATATATATATATATATATATATATATATATCATCTCATCTTCCTTTTACCCTCTTTTACCTTGCGGTGTCGAGAGTTTATTAATCATCGGATCTCAAACCGTTCACAGGATAAGGTGGTCAGCCCTATGCCTTGGTGTATCCTATGTCCTGTAGTGTTGAGTTCTGAAGGCTAGTATGTCTGCTTTGCAGGATGAAAACCCCAGGATAAACTGGGGGGAAATCCCTACTGCCCATGCCCAAGACCAGCTAACTTGGCTATGGCTGAGGAAGATCCTTCAGCTCCTCACGGGAATCGAATCTAGGGCACTCTTTTCCAAGGCATATGGTTGCGAAGTGTACAGCCACTAGGCTAACCGCGCAGATATATATATATATATATATATATATATATATATATATATATATGTATGTATGTATATATATAAACAGCCTTCTCTCACTAACTTAAAATACTACCCACAATTTTGCTGACTAGAGCACGCTTCATCTCTCTTACTCATAAGACAAACCTTGCAGTGCTCAAACATCAAGCTTCAAGCCCATTTACTATAAAGTGTCCTAAACAGTGATCTCCATATCATCCTTTGATGAGTGATAACAACCTAGTCAGTCACCTTTAATGCTTCCAAAACACAATTGTCTTTTTTTTCTCACAGGGGGAAAGAACTGAGGGAAAACCTTAGTTCTTTACCCCCATAACATTTCATGATGTTATACCATCATTTCTGTTTGTAGTTAAATCCAATACAAAATAATTTCGTAAAAAAATTATGTAAAGCTGCAAATAGCTAGCTTTACATACCAAAAAAATAGCTTTACATCCTCATTCATTTAGTACACAAATTGATACCTAATAATGAGATGCCCCATGAGATGGTAAGATGTCAAAATTCCTTGTCAGTTCTTTGCATTCCTTACAGACCAATTGAAGGTTGAAGGTTACTTACCAATTATCTGGGTTTGACCTTTTAAGAAATATAATGAAGATAATCATGAAGGTTGGAAAATGTTAGGAAGCTACAGAAAAACATTATACATGTAGGGGAGAGAGCACCAAAAGAAATCAGAGAAAATATTATAACATGATATCATGTTAACGTTAAGACAATGTCATGAATCAGTCCCTATGAAGAGAGAGATGTGTTTATTAAGAGAGGGAAAATTAAGTTTATGAAAAGATATGTTTAAATTCTAAAATTATTTGCTGTTTTTCAATCATGTCTCTACTTCAAAATATTCCGTTTCATACTTAGTGATATAACATCACGCGGCATGTTCTATTTTTAACGATCTATTGTTAGTATTCTAGCTTATTTTTTTTAAACTGTTCTTGTAATACCACTGAGGATGGTCTGCTATTTCCAGACTGAAATATTTGGTTAAATAAATATCTTTCTTGTGGTTACGTGCATATATCATTCATTCTAAAATTATGTATGGTGATATCAATAATTTGTTATTTAAATATTGTTATATGATAGCTGTGATTGGCAGGTGCTGTTCAGTTTAGTTAAAGTTCTGTATTTATTAAATTTCTTTATGTTTCTTGTGTATAACTTTCAGCATGAGCAAAACGGTGAGACATAGTTCAGTGCAAAGGATGAATGTAAGTAGCATAGATTTTTCAAAAATAGTGAGTACCATGAATGCAATATGTATACTTTGGGAAAGATTGAAGATATTTATTTGGAGAGGATTAATAGGAGGGATGAGAGAGTATGATTGTGCAAGAAGTGTAAAATGCCTATGGATTATGAGATGTCATTGAATGTGAGCAGTAGTGGGCTAAAGAATATGAATGTAGCAATGGAAGCTGAGTTGACAGTACAGTCGAGTGCTTGAACAGTAATGGTAAGACAGTAAGAGCAGCTGGCATCAAGTTAGCCATGGTGAGCAGTAATTGTGGGCATGGCTGGGGGCAAGTTACTGGCAGTGAGTGATAAGACAGCAGATGTGCAAGGCAATGAACATGTAATTGGCGAAAATGGCAGTGTGAAAGTAATTGAAGAGATGAAAGTAGAGTTGGTAAAGATGAGGCAAGAGATTTAATGTATGAGGAATGAACTGAACTGAATTACAGATTTGCATGAAAATGTGAGAAAGAATGGTATGAAGGAGATATTGAATGATTGGAGAGTAGCAATGTATGGGGGATTTGATGATTAGAAGTGTGGTGAGTGAAAAGGTGCACAAGGTCTGTTTTCTTGGAGGTAGAATGATTAAAGCAATGGATAAGAGGGGGGGGTACACGAGCAAAACAGTTGGTAGTGGAAGTTAGCACAAATGATTTGACTGGTAACAAGAAAAATGTAAGGATGGATGTCAGGAAGCTGTTAAGGTGAGTGAAAGATAACAGTGTGGTAGGTAAGGTAATTAGCATGTTGCCCAGGTATGATGAGTTGATAAGGCAAGGAAAGATTATGAATGGTATGCTTGCAAAGTGTGCGACGAGAAAAGGAGTTCATTTTGTGAATATGTGGGATGAATTTAAGAGACAGATAGAACTGTATAAAAGAGATGGGCTATATTTAAATGGATTTGGTGTGAGACAGTTGGAGAAACTGTTCCTGCAATGCAAGAGAAAATAATGACTGAAGTGAATGGAAGACCTGAGTTGGCAAGAGGTGTTGTGGAAGAGTAAGAGAGTAAGATAGGAGAGATTGCAAATAGAGAGGTAAGTGGCACAAGTGAAAAGAATTAGAGAGAAGGAACACAAAACAGGCAGGGAAATGGGGAGGGGGGGAGTCAAGGATGGACAGGTAGACACTGTGTGAGAAGTGTAAATGATGGTTTCAGGAATAGATGTAGGAGTAACATTTAGGTCTGGGAAGAGGTGTAATATCAGTGATGAGAGAGGAATGGCTAGTGGTGGTGGTGGGGCAACTATGGAGGCATCAGATCCAAGAAGCAGGGTCAGTGAGACTAATTACAGAATCAGATGCGAGCTAATGTGTATGTGTGCGAGTGTTTACAAATGTTAAAAGTATTCGAAACATCATCATCATCATCAAATTCCTGCCATGTACCCTCAAGGGGTGTACAGGATATGACAGTACTACATGAAAAATTTACATCATTACTAACTTCCTGTCTACAATTTTCCTCCAAATCAGCCTGTTACCTGTCAAGACTCCAACATTATCAGATCTCATATTTCTATCGTCTAAGGCACTTTGTACCGTATCAATCCACCTATATCTTGGTCTTCCTCTGGGTCGTTTTCCTGCCAACCTGGCAGAGAACACTTGTTTTGCTAATCTTTCCTCTCCCATTCTATTTAAATGACCATACCACCTGAGATTAGCTCTGCTAATGCATTCCTGGATGCTGACAATGTGAAGTTCTTTCCTAATATCCTCATTTTTAATATGATATTGCCATTGATACAATCTGTTCATGCCTCTAATCTTTCTCAGGACTCTCATATCTGCAGTCTCTAGTCTTTGGTCAAGTGTTTTACTTCTGACCCAGCTCTCAGATCCATAAGTTAAAACTGGTTTGAACACTGTCTTGTATACAGCTAATTTAGTGTTCCAACTAATTTCTCTCTTATTCCATATGAATTTATTCAATTGACTTCCCACAACACCAGCTTTGCTGATTCTGTTGTCTATTTCTATATTTAATTTACCATCTTCAGTAAAAATCGTGCCTAAGTAGCTGAAATGTTTTACTTGTTCCACAGGTTCTCCATTCACAACACAGTTCATATTTTCAATGATTCTGCCTATTTTCATTGTCTTTGTCTTTTTATTGCTGAACTTCATACTATATCTATTACAACAGCTATTCAATTTAGTCAGAGAATCTTGCAGACTTGTAGCGGATTTATTTAGAAGTATAACATCATCTGCATAAAGCAAAGAGCTGGCATTAATATCTCCAATTTTGATATCAGGTTTAATATCACTTTCCTTCATAATGTGATCCATATAGATAATGAATAACAGAGGGGATAATGTACATCCTTGTCTCACACCAGATTTAACATTAAACCATCTTCCTGTACTTCCTTCAATTCTAACTGCTGACTTACAACTCAAATAAAGACTAAGTATTGCTTGATATAATGCCCCATTGACAGCATATAACTGCAGCGTATTGAATAGCTTCTCTCTTGGCACCTTGTCATATGCCTTTTCCAAATCGACAAAACTTAAATACAGATCTTTGTTATATTCCCATGCTTTCTCGACTATTTGTCGTAAAGTGAAGATCTGATCCTGACAGCCTCTATTTGACCTGAATCCAGCTTGTTCTTCACCAAGCTTTTCTTCCACAATTCTTCTCAACCGTTTCTCAAGTATACTTGCATAGATCTTGCCAGGAACACTCAGTAGGGAAATACCTCTGTAATTCTCACATTCAGTTTTATTTCCCTTTTTATATATGGGTACTATGAGAGCTCTACTCCAATCATCAGGAATTCGTCCCTCAGTCCAGGCTTTCTGAACTATGCAGTGCAGCCACTGTAAGACTTTTATATCACCATACTTCAGCATTTCTGGTCGAATATCATCTACTCCTGCTGCCTTTCCACATTTCAAGCCTTTGATGGCTTTTTCTACTTCAAGTATGGATATGTATTCCTGACTACATGCCTGGTCAGTGTTTTTTTTATCACTGTGCTGTCATCACTGCTTGTTTCATTTAGCAGTTTTTCAAAGTAATTACTCCATACTTCAAGGATATCTTTTTCTCCTGTTTTCATGTCACCTTTATCATCTCTAACTCCTTTTACAGCACTCTTTCCTCCATTCCTAAGCTTCTTCAACAACCTCCAGAATATTTTGCCACCTTCTTTATATTTATTTTCTATATTCTTGCCAAAGTCCTCCCATGACTTTTGTTTAGCTAGTTTTACACACTGTTTAGCTTTCTTACATTTGCCTCTGTATTCTGTAAGAGTAAAAGCTGACTTATTTGCCAGGAACTTTTGATATGCTTTCTTCTTTTCCTTCACTGCCTCTTTAACTTCCTGTGTCCACTAGGGAGTTCTCATTTTTTTATCCTTGCACACAACCTCACCACATGCCTCTCTGGCAGAATCAATCAATGTTTTCTTCAGAGTTTGCCACTGAATCTCCAAGGTTTGATTCCTGTTCTCAAACTCTTTCATTTTCTTTTCAATAATCTTTCTGTATTTTAGTCTACAGTTCACATCTGAGAGCTGCTCAACTTTTATTCGCTTTAAAACTTTCTTACATGTTATTCTTTTCAATATGAAATTCAATTTTATCCTGCTCAAGACTAAATAGTGATCACTTCCAATTTCAAATCCTCTGTACACTCTGGTGTCCTGCACCAGGGAGAAAACATCACTATCAACAATAACATAGTCAATGAGACTTTTCTTATTCCTAGCCTCTTCTCTCCATGTGAATTTGTGCACATTTTTATGTTGGAACATGGTGTTAGTAATAACCAGTCCATGTCCTGAGCCAACAGATATTTGCCATTATTATTAGCTTTGCTCTTTTCTCCAAATTTTCCCAAAATATTTTTGTATGTCTCACAATCATTTCCTACTCTGCTATTTAGATTCCCAACAAGGTATTCGAAACAAGGGGAATGAAACTGTAGCACTGATAAGTTTATTCATCCAAAAAATTGTTGGAATAAGTGAGACATGGTTGAATGAGGATGGTATTCTGATAGGAATAGAGACAGAGGGATATGTAGTCTTTCGTGAAGAGAGAAAAGGCAAAAAGAGAGGAGTGCTGTTGATAGCAGGGAAGTTATGCCCATCTAGGATGGAGATGCAAGGAGCAAATAGTGTGAGTGGTTTGAAGCAGGTGTGAAGTGGAGGTGGACAGGATGAAATGTTTAGCAGGATATTGCTATAGACCTAGTAATGTGGAAGGCAGTGAAAAGGAAATGTTTAGGCAGATTGATCTGGCTACTAAGAAAAAGGGTGATCATTATGGGCAATTTCAATCATAGCAATATAGACTGGAATGAAGAGATAGCATCTGGAACCAAAGTGAATGAATTTGAGTTTTTGAGGGACAACTATCTTAGGCAGTACATAACAGAGCTACATGAGGATCGAGGGTCTTTGATTTGATATCTCATCAGAAGATATTATTGTAAACGAAGAGTTAAATCTTCCTCCAGTTGGTGGTCACAAGTGAAGTGATCACTTGGGTGGTGGCCAGTCATATCAGGACTTTTGTGAGAAAGAGTTATACATGGCAATATAAGGTGGATAATTATGATAAACTCAGGAGGGAGCTTGCAGCAATATCATGGAATGAGGAATTGGATATGAAGGAGATCAATGCTGCTTGGTCCCTACTCAGGAACTCGTCAGAGTGTAATGACTGAGTGTATTCCAAAGGTCAACAGGTTAAATAAGTTTCAATATGTGGCCAGTAGAAGGAAGAATGATTATGGGAGGATGATGTTGATCACCCATTATATAATGAGAGAATAATAAATACTAAGGAAGATATAGCAAAGGTGTTAAATGAGTAGTTCATGGGAATGGGGAAGGAGCAACTGATGGTGAGTGAACAGGGTATGAGGAATTAAATAAACAATGTCAACAAGGCCATGTGACTTGATGGTCTATCACTGTCTGTCTTTAGGGATTGTTCCAGGGAGTTAAAACAGCTTTAACTTACCTTTTAAACATGAGTCTTAGATTAACCCAAGTTTCCAAGGGTGGAAAGAGGGCAAAATTTTTTGTTTCATAAAAAAAAAGGGGAGGGGGATGATAAGACTAAGACTTTGAGTTATGCCAATCTGATTGTCTGGAGTTTGTGATTAAGGTGCTAGAGAAGCTAGTGAGGACAAGGTTTCAGAAATGGGTTGAGAGCAGCAGAATTTTTTCTTTGATGGGCATAGGTTTGCTAAAGGATCTTCTCACTTATTATAACAAGGTGATGAATACATTGGAACAAGAGAAGATGCACACACAGTAGTATATTTAGATTTTGCAAAGACCTTCAATAGATTGTCACATGACAAACTAGTAATTAAATTGGAACAGATGGATTGGATATTGTATGACAGGTATCAGAAGGCTGTGTATGGGGAAAGTGATATCCCAGAAGAGGAAGGTCACTAGTGGTGTGCTTCAGTGGTCTGTTTAGGATAACTGTTGTTTAATCTGTATGTAAATAAGATTGGAAGGGGCTTAAATAGTGATATACATTTGTTTGCAGATGATGCAAAGTTGGGGAGAGTTATGAGAAGTAGAGCAAATGTTGTAACCATGCAAGAGGACTTGAATAGACTGTTTGAATGAGTGAGTGTGTGGGAATATCAGCTTAATGTAGCAAAGTGTAAGGTTTTAAAATTTGGGAAGCAAAGATGGGATGCAGAGTATAGGATTGGTGGGAATATTGTAGAAGGAAGTGGAGAAGATGAAAGATCTCGGGATGATGGCAGATAAGGACTTGAAATTTTGGGGACATTTTGCTAAAATTGTGAGGGCAACACAGTGGATTATGTGGAGAACACTGACATGCAGAAGTAAGGATGTTATAATTCCATTGTACAAAGCTTTAATCAGGCTGCATATGGATTATGGCACAGATTTGGTTGGTTGTCTAGTTTTTAAAAGGATGATGAGTTGTTAGAGAGAGTTCAGAGACAACTGACTAAGCCAATTTCTGGTCTCTGGAATGTAAAGTATGAGGACAGATTGAGAGAATGCAAATTGCATAGTCTAATGGATAGAAGGAAAAGGGGAGATATAATTGAGACATATCAATTGGTAAGGAGTAATTATCAGATTAATGTGGATGAGATTTTTCAGAATGTCTGGAGACAGAGAAGAACAAGAGTCCTGGAAGCTGTACAAGGAGGGTGTGAGCAAGGGGACAAGGAGTAGATTTTTTTCCCATAGAGAGTGATGAGTAATTGGAATGCATTGCCTGAAAGTGTGGTGAATGTAGAGACAGTGAATGTATTTAAGTCAAGGTATGATGAGCAGCATGTGTAAGAGTGGAATCTCCTGCGACAAGTATTTAACTCCATGGAGGTCTCATAATAATAACTGAAGATGAGGATATTCTTTGAATGACAATTATTTTGAAAATTAAATGCAATTACTGAGAGAATTTCTTATATCTTCTTGAACCTCTAAGGCTCTTTGCTGCATATACCATCTTCTTCTACTCTTTTTGTCTTGACCTCTTCCAGTGTAGTATTCCTATCTCAGCTGTCTTTTTTGATGTTATTTTCCCAACACTGCCTTGGTGTTCCTCTTGGTCACTTTCCATCAGATCTCATCTTGAATGTTTGTTTAGCCATTCTCCTCATCCATTCATTCGCTGTAAGACAATACAAGCAAAAAAATGAAGCATGCCACAACTGGCTTTCATCAAGAACTCCATCTTTCCTTAGTACTTTTACCAAAGCCTGAAACAATTCCAAGAAAACTATTAATACTTCCAAAAAAAGATCTATAGTTGCTTTTTGAAAGAATAAAAACAGGAAACTTGTCAAGGCTGTATAAGTAAAAAATCAAACATACTGCTTTCATCAAGAAATCAATCTTCCTTTGATGCTTATACCCAAGTCTGAATCAGTTGCAAGGAAACTATAAATGGTTCCAAAACAGGTTTCTAAAGAGCAAAAAAACTGGAAACTTGCATCTTCTCCAAATTGCAGCCAAGCCTTCGGGTTACAGTTTTTGCCCAACACTTCTCCCACTAAGACGGTGGTCTACTGCATTATCACCAATAGAAAAAAAAAATCCTGGCTTTGTATTTTCCTCTGATGCATGCATAACTAATCCTGGTCCCAATGGCAAACAGTGAAGAAAACATTAATTGATTCAGCTAGAAAGGTATGTGGTGAAGTTGTTCAGCAGGATAAATTAACTGGAAAAATAGAAACTAGTCAAAATGCTGAAAGAAAGTGGCATTAGGTGTGACAGTAGATTTGGAGATGTCAAACTTAGCTTTTTGCTTTAGATGATGATGTACATCTAAACATATCTAGTACAAGTCTCTAAGATTCTTTAACTAAATTGAATAACAGCTGTAACAAATCTGGCATAACAATCTGCAATAAAAAAAAAATAATAAAAAAAAAAACTATGAAAATAAGCAGGAATATAGAAAAATTCAATTGCATTCCAAATGGAGTCTATAGAACAAATAAAACATTTCAGCTACTCAGGTTCAGTTTTTAGTGAAAATGGAATGTTAAATCTGGAAAGACATAACAGAATAAGCAAAACTGGTATGATGGGTAGCCAGCTGAATAAATGTATATGGAATAAGAGGGAAATTAGCCAAAACACCAAACTAGCAGTACAAGGCAGTGTTCCAACCAATTTTAAGTTATGGATGTGAGAATTGGGTAAAAATAAAGCACTTAACCAGAGACTAGAGACCACAGATATGAGGATGTAGAGAAAAATTAGGGGAGTGAACCAATGGGATCAATGGTAGTATCATATTAAAAATGAAGATATTAGAAAGGAACTTGACATTATTAGCAATGAAAAATGTGTCAGCAGAGCTAATCTAAGATGGTATGATCACTTAAATAGAATGGGTGAGGAAAGGTGAACAAAATAGGTGTTTGATGCCAAGATGGCATGAAAAAGACCTAGAGAAAATCAAAGTCTGAGTATATTGATTCACCAGAAGTGCCTTAGAAGAACAAAATGTTAGTTATGACAATATTCAAGTGCTTACAAGTAGCAGACTGATATGGAGCAAAATTATATAGGAGATTAATAATAATGTAAACTTATATAATGTGCTGTCATAGTAATCTGAATACCCTTTGATAGTACATATAAAGAAATTGATGATAAGGATAATGATGATAAACCCATTATAAGTCTTTAAGACTAACAAAATAATTGTTGTAAAAATTCTGGTATGAATACAAGCAATAAAAAAAAAAAGATGACAACTATAGTAAATAGGCACAATAAGAAGACATTAAGCTGCATTCTCAATCATGAACCCAAGGAAAATTTTAGCTATTTAGGGAGACATTGATATCAAATGTTCCTGGCAAATAAATCCGCTTGTGCTCTTAGAGAATACAGAGATAAATGTAAGAAAGCCAAACACTGTGTAAAACTATCTAAACAAAAGTTGTGGGAGGACTTTGGTAAGAACATAGAAAATAAATACCAAGAAGGTGGCAAGATATTCTGGAGGATGTTGAAGAAGCTCAGAAATGGAGGAAAGAGTGCTGTAAATGGAATTAGAGATGATAAAGGTGACATGAAAACAGGAGAAAAAGGTATCCTTGAAGTATGGAGTAATTACTTCGAAAAATTTCTAAATGAAACAAGCAGTGATGACAGCACAGTGTTAAAAAAAAAAAAAAAAACACTGACCAGGCATGTAGTCAGGAATACATATACATACTTGAAGTAGAAAAAAGCCATCAAAAGTCTGAAATGTGGAAAGGCAGCAGGAGTAAATGATATTTGGCCAGAAATGCTCAAGTATGGAAGTATAGAAGGCTTACAGTGGCTGTACTGCATAGTTCAGAAGGCCTGGACAGAGGAACGAATTCCAGATGATTGGAATAGAGCTCTCATAGTACCCATATATAAAAAGGGAAATAAAACTGTGAGAATTACACAGTTTTATTTCCCTGTGAGGAATTTCTCTACTGAGTATTCCTGGTAAGATATGCAAGTATACTTGAGAAACAGTTGAGAAGGATTGCGGAAGAGAAGCTTGGTGAAGAACAAGCCGGATTCAGGCCAAATAGAAGCTGTCAGGATAAGATTTTTCACTTTATGACAGATAGTTGAGAAATCATGAGAATATAACAAATATTTAAGTTTTGTAGATCTGGAAAAGGCATATGCCAAGGTGCCAAGAAAGAGAAGCAATTCGAAACGCTATAGTTATATGGTGTCAATGGGGCATCATATCAAGTAATACTTATTTGAAGTCAGCTGTTAGAATTGAAAGAAGTACAGGAAAGTGGTTTAATGTTAAATCTAGTGTCAGACAAGGATGTACAGAGTTTATTTTTCACTTGGTTAGACTATAATAACTTTAGTTTAATCCTTTATCCGAGTGTGAGCAAACAAAGTTTGCACCTGAAAGTATCTTCAGGACTGGGGTAAGGTGGTACAACACTGGTACAACAAGGATATACATTATCTCCTCTGTTATTCATTATCTATATGGATCACATTATGAAGGAAAGTGATATTAAACCTGATATCAAAATTGGAGATGTTAATCTCAGCTGTTTGCTTTATGGAGATGATATTACACTTCTAAATAAATTCGCTACAAGTCTGCAAGATTCTCTGACTAAATTGAATAGCTGTTGTAATAGATATGGCATGAAAGTCAGTATTAAAAAGACAAAGACAATGAAAATAGGCACAAACATTGAAAATATCAACTGCATTGCGAATGGAGAATCTACAGAACAAGTAAAACATTTCAGCTACTTAGGCACGATTTTTAGTGAAGATGGTAAATTAAATATGGAAATAGACAACAGAATCAACAAAGCTGGTGATTCTGTTGATTCTGTTGTCTACAGAATCAACAAAGCTGGTATGGTAGGATGTCAACTGAATAAATTTATATGGAATAAGAGAGAAATTAGCCAAAACACTAAATTAGCTGTATACAAGACAGTGTTCAAACCAATTTTAACTTATGGATCTGAGAGCTGGGTTAGAATAAAACACTTAACCAAAAACTAGAGACCACAGATATGAGAGTCCTGAGAAAGATTAGGGCATGAACAGATGGCATCAATGGCAATATCATATTAAAAATGAGGATATTAGGAATGAACTTGACGTTGTCAGCATCCAGGAATGCGTTAGCAGAGCTAATCTCAGGTGGTATGGTCACTTAAACAGAATGGAAGAGGAAAGAATAGCAAAACAAGTGTTCTGTGCTAGGTTGGCAGGAAAAAGACCCAGAAGAAGTCCAAGATATTGGTAGATTGATACAGTAAAAAGTGCCTTAGAAGATAAAAATATAATATCTGATAATGCTGGAGTCTTGAGAGGTAACAGACTGATTTGGAGGAAGATTGTAGATAGGAAGTTAGTAATGATGTAATTTTTCATGTAGTACTATCATATCCTGTACACCCCTTGAGGGTATATATCAGGCATTTGATGATGATGACTGAGACAATTTTTAATGAAGATGACAAATTAAATATGGAAACCGACAACAGAATAAGTGAAGTAAGTACAGTGTGGGAGCTAGTTGAATAAATGTATACGGAATGAAAGAGAAATTAACCATAAAAATACTAAGCTCGCAGAATATGGGGCAGTATTCAAACTAAATTAACTTATAGTTCTGAGAGTCAGGTTAGAAATAAAACAGATCAGAGAATGGAGGACCACGTACATGATTGTTTTAAGAAAAATTAGAGGAATGAACAAATGCCTCAATGGCAGAATCATATTAAAAATGAATATATTAGGAAGGATCTTGATCTTGTTAGCATTCAAGAATGTGCAAGCAGGACTAATCTAAGGATATTGATATGATTTCTTAAACAGATGAGAAAGGAAAGATTACTAAAACATGTGTTTGATGCAAAGGTGGCTTTTTCTTCTTCCCAGAGGAAGAAGATCTAGGTGAATGGATGCAGTCAGAAGTGCCCTAGAAGACATAAAGCAGATAAGACAATATTGTAGTGCTAACAAGTGAAGAATTAGGAGGAAAATTATTGATAGGAGGTCAGTAATAATGTAATCTTGATCAGGTAGTATAGTCCTACTATTCTGTATAGCCACTGAAGGCATATCAGGAAATGATGATCATGTCTTTTATTACTGAAAAAGGCCATATAATGAAATATCCTTTATTTCAATTCTCAGTAATATTAATTTAAATTTAAAATAAATATTAAAATAATTTAAAATTATATTAATTAGCAATAAATGCATAAATATAAAATATTATTAATATGCACGCACACATAAACACATACCCACATTTCTATATCAAGAAAATGAATTTGTGTGAACAAACATATTTTTAACTTTGAATCGTGCTCACAAGATCTATGCAGAGTCATTTGATAGATCTAGATCTCTTCCTACATAATTTAATTTGTGAACCACTGTGGTTCAATTTCAGTTCGAAGGTGCTGAGAATCACTTTCACTGTTTATGAAGGAAGATAAGGCCTATGAGCCCAAGGCCTTACAGAAGATGGGAAAATTAAGACAGGAAAACACCTTTTCTATTCAAAGTGTTAGAGCCTTGCATATTGGTTAATCAAAAATAGCAGTCTTTTTCATAATATCTACTAGTCCCCACCACTCCATTATAATAAGCAAACTAATAAAATTCCTAGTTATCTTGAGTCCATTTCCTTCAACATGTGTAGTAACCTCTCTTCACTATAACTATCAATGATAGAACAAAATGTGTTTGGACAATTATGCAAGATGCTGATAACATAACTGATAACTGAAACTAAATGAAATAAAATGTGAATTGTGTGCTCAAACCGAAAATGGTAATCAGACTGACTCTCCTAGCAATGTTCAACCACTTATATGGTCATTAGCAGTGGTGAGCTATAAGGGGCTCGTGCGAGCCCTTTTGTTAAATTTTTCTGAAATTTGCGAGCTCCTTGTTCTTCTTGTTTAATAATCTTTAGAACTAGAAAATACCACCGTGAAATATATACATGCTACTATAATTGCTACTTTAAATTCATATGAATTTTCTGATAACTATATAAAAAATCATTTCATTGCAATTTGTTCTGATAGAGCTAGTGTAATGTTAGGAAACAAATCAGGTGTTACAATCAAACTTCTATAAAAATTTTCCAACGTTGTGATTTGGCATGCTCGTTGTTTACACTTAGCATTAGACGATTCGATAAAAAACATTAAAGAAATAAATAATTTCGAAATATTTATGGATAAATTATATGCTTTTTATCATCAATCACCAAAAAATCAACGAGAATTAAATACGATTGCAAAAGACCTTGATATCGAAATTTTAAAGATCAGCCGTGTGTTTGGACGACGATGGGCAGCTTGCAGTTTACGAACAGCTCTTGCTTTGTGGAGAAATTACACAGCTTTATGCAAGCATTTTGCATCGAACAATAAATGTAAGGGCTTTTTAAACCGACTTCTCAAAAACCGATCTAGCATTAATGATTGATATCCTACAGGAATTATCATATCTGGCAGAAGCTCTACAAAGTCGCAATATAAGTACAGGGCTATGTTAGGCTTTATTTATTTATTTGTTTGCTCCACAATGCAAGCCCTTTGCTAAAATTCCATAGCTCACCACTGGTCATTAGTCTTCTAAGCCTAGAAAATATTCTTGGAGCATGAACATGAATAGACTTATGATATCCCCATAAAGAACAATTTTAAACCTTGCTGCCATATATATAAATTTAATAATCAAATATTATTTCAATTTATATTTAATTTTTTTAATTTATGAATATGAAATGACAGATTATTAATTTATATAATACAAGTTAATACCGTTAAACATTTATATAATACAAATTAATACGACTTGAGTTAATACTCTTAAGCACCCACCCAGGTGCTTAAGAGTATTAACTGAGAGGAGACCTCCGCATAGCCTTTAAAGGAATGCGGAGAACCGACCAGGGCTTCTCACCTAATGTCTAATCCTCACCTTCTCGTGGTGCACCCTGTTGGGTATCTACTGGGATATGAACGGACGAGGCTGGGCTGGCAATTTGGGATTTAGCCGACCAAATTGTATTCTTATTGGTTAAACCAAAATAAAAAATGATGGTACAACATGACAAAATTTCATGCCGGCTGGGGCATCGCCCGGTTAAACAAGGCCCCGTTGTTTTCGCCAGGGAACCAGGGCGAACAGCGAAAAGTCAGTTACTGGAACAAATCTGAAAAGAAACCCCAACTCAACATCACCAGAGTTAAAGATCGGTACTATCAACGTAAGAAGCCTGAATGGCAAAGAAATAGAGCTAGCTGAGGAATTAGATAAGTACCAAATCGACATAATAGGGGTGACTGAAACAAAAAAGACCAAAACTGGTGAGATCTGAGCAATAAATACAAAATGTTATATTCAGGCAATGACAATCAAGGAAAAGAAGGAGTAGCCATAGTATTCAACACAAAATACGAGGCTAATCTTCTTGAATGGCAGTCAGTTTCAAGTAGAGTGATGTGGGCAAATATGAGAATGGGGAACTGGACAATGAGACTTATTTGTGCCTATGGTCCCACAGAAGGTTCTACTAAGGTAGAAGTGGAGGAATTTTTTGAAGCTTTTGAAAAAGCAACTAACACAATGAAAAATGAAAAGTTGGTCCTTGTTGGGGATCTAAATAGCAGAGTAGGAAATGAGTGTGAGACATATAAAAATATTTTGGGAAAATTTGGAGAAAAGAGCAAAGCTAATAATAATGGCAAATATCTGTTGGATTTCTGCTCAGGACATGGACTGGTTATTACTAACACCATGTTCCAACATAAAATGTGCACAAATCCATATGGAGAGAGAGAAGAAGCAAGGAATAAGAAAAGTCTCATTGACTATGTTATTGTTGATAGTGATGTTTTCTCCCTGGTGCAGGACACCAGAGTGTACAGAGGATTTGAAATTGGAAGTGATCACTATTTAGTCTTGAGCAGGATAAAATTTAATTTCATATTGAAAAGAATAACATGTAAGAAAGTTTTAAAGCGAATAAAAATTGAGCAGCTCTCAGATGTGAACTGTAGACTAAAATACACAAAGATTATTGAAGAAAAAATGAAAGAGTTTGAGAACAGGAATCAAAACTTGGAGATTCAGTGGCAAACTCTGAAGAAAACATTGATTCTGCCAGAGATGCATGTGGTGAGGTTGTCTGTAAGGATAAAAAAATGAGAACTCCCTGGTGGACACAGGAAATTAAAGAGGCAGTGAAGGAAAAGAAGAAAGCATACCAAAAGTTCCTGTCAAATAAGTCAGCTTGCGCTCTTAGAGAATATAGAGGCAAATGCAAGAATGCTAAACACTGTGTAAAACTAGCTAAAGAAAAGTCATGGGAGGACTTTGGCAAGAATATAGAAAATAAATATCAAGAAGGTGGAAAAATATTCTGGAGGTTGTTGAAGAAGCTTAAGAATGGAGGAAAGAGTGCTGTAAAAGGAATTAGAGATGATAAAAGTGACATGAAAACAGGAGAAAAAGATATCCTTGAAGTATGGAGTAATTACTTTGAAAAACTGCTAAATGAAACAAGCAGTGATGACAGCACAGTGGTAAAAAACACACAACAGGCATGCAGTCAGGAATACATATCCATACTTGAAGTAGAAAAAGCCATCAAAGGCTTGAAATGTGGAAATGCAGCCGCAGTAGATGATATTCTAACAGAAATGCTGAAGTATGGTGGTATAAGAGTCTTACAGTGGCTGCACTGCATAGGTCAGAAAGCCTGGACAGAGGAACGAATTCCCGATGATTGGAGTAGAGCTCTCATAATACCCATATATAAAAAGGGAAATAAAACTGAATGTGAGAATTACAGAGGTATTTCCCTACTGAGTGTTCCTGGCAAGATCTATGCAAGTATACTTGAGAAACGGTTGAGAAGAATTGTGGAAGAAAAGCTTGGTGAAGAACAAGCTGGATTCAGGCCAAATAGAGGCTGTCAGGATCAGATCTTCAGTTTACGACAAATAGTCGAGAAAGCATGGGAATATAACAAAGATCTGTATTTAAGTTTTGTCGATTTGGAAAAGGCATATGACAAGGTGCCAAGAGAGAAGCTATTCAATACGCTGCAGTTATATGGTGTCAATGGGGCATTATATCAAGCAATACTTAGTCTTTATTTGAGTTGTAAGTCAGCAGTTAGAATTGAAGGAAGTAAAGGAAGATGGTTTAATGTTAAATCTGGTGTGAGACAAGGATGTACATTATCCCCTCTGTTATTCATTATCTATATGGATCACATTATGAAGGAAAGTGGTATTAAACATGATATCAAAATTGGAGATGTTAATGTCAGCTCTTTGCTTTATGCGGATGATGTTATACTTCTAAATAAATCCGCTACAAGTCTGCAAGATTCTCTGACTAAATTGAATAGCTGTTGTAATAGATATGGTATTAAGGTCAGCAATAAAAAGACAAAGACAATGAAAATAAGCAGAATCATTGAAAATGTCAACTGTGTTGTGAATGGAGAACCTGTGGAACAAGTAAAAAATTTCGGCTATTTAGGCACGATTTTTACTGAAGATGGTAAATTAAATATAGAAATAGACAAAAGAGCCAGCAAAGCTGGTATGGTGGGAAGTCAATTGAATAAATTCATATGGAATAAGAGAGAAATTAGTCGGAACACTAAATTAGGTGTATACAAGACAGTGTTCAAACCAGTTTTAACTTATGGATCTGAGAACTGTGTCAGAAGTAAAACACTTGTCCAAAGACTAGAGACCGCAGATATGAGAGTCCTGAGAAAGATTAGAGGCATGAACAGATGGCATAGATGGCAATATCATATTAAAAACGAAGATATTAGGAAAGAACTTGATGTTGTCAGCATCCAGGAATGCGTTAGCAGAGCTAATCTCAGGTGGTATGGTCACTTAAATAGAATGGGAGAGGAAAGATTAGCAAAACAAGTGTTCTCTGCCAGGTTGGCAGGAAAACGACCCAGAGGAAGACCAAGATATAGGTGGATTGATACAGTACAAAGTGCCTTAGACGATAGAAATATAAGATCTGATAATGTTGGAGTCTTGACAAGTAACAGACTGATTTGGAGGAAAATTGTAGACAGGAAGTTAGTAATGATGTAAATTTTTCATGTAGTACTGTCATATCCTGTACACCCCTTGAGGGTACATGGCAGGAATTTGATGATGACAATGATGAAGTTAATACCGAACTATTTTGGGTTCAACATATTAACTAGCATGATTTAAATAAATAATTCAGTTTAATAATAACTAATAGGATTCAGTAGTCCTCTAGCTTTACTAGTGCATTATTGAATCCTCTCCATTAATTCAATTATTTACATTGATAAAACTAATATTTTGTTCATTAAGTTTATAAGTGCAAAAAATACATTACCTACTAAAAGAATCCTGTTTTCTTTAGTAACGAGTCTCTGGGTAATTAAACCATCAACTAAAGACTCATAAGGACAATCTGCAAGTTAGAAACAAGTCCTCAACATTTATCTTATTTCAATTAGATAAAAAAATGCTACTTATCCACAAAAACTAGCTTGATGTACATATGATATACATATATTAATCATCAACATTTATCTTATTTCAATTAGATAAAAAAATGCTACTTATCCACAAAAACTAGCTTGATGTACATATGATATACATATATTAATCATCTTTCTCTCTTGCACTCACTGAAACCAGCTATTAATATATGATTAATGACATCCTGCAAATATTAATTACCAAGGAAAACTAGCTAAATTCCAAAAAATAACTATATAATTCATATGTTAAAAACATTAATGAAATGAATCTGTTCATGAAAATGTAATCAAGATTTACCGTAACTATACTTCTGAAGTATATTTTTTTGTGACTCCACCTATGAAAGAATGTTATTAACCTATAGCCATAGATGTGCGAAGGATCTGAATCGGTTTCCCAGGTTGTTTGATGAAATGATGTTCACCCCCATTTTTATTAATTTTATATTTTTACATAATCCAAAAACCCTGCTCTGCATGACCAAATGTGGAACTTTTCCAAGCCACTTCAGACCTTTAATAAACACGATGGCTTCACATTGAATGATGAAATTTGTCCACCTAAATACAATCCCAAACATCCATAGCCAGGGTTTGAACCACAAACCTGTTGGAAAGCAGGTTTGTGGTTCTGGCCAACCCAGCTGACATAAATGAGGCTCTTCAAGAATTACTCTATGTCATAAATAAACAGTTAAAAAAGATAAGGTGATTGTAAAAGACAAGATGACAAAATATAGCAAATGAAAATAAATAAACAAAAAAAAATTCTCCACTGGAGACCATCACCTGGTAATTCCACAAGCCATATGGGAAATCTGAAGGCAAGGTAGTGAGCTGAGCTGGAGGTAGAGAGATACCTTGATGTACATGAAAGCACGTTACTTCTGATTTTCTTTATTTCTTTGATGGTAGGTTCTTATCTTCTGAAGCATGGAGGAGTGATGTGGGAAATAGGTAACGAGTAACCATGAGAGAGAAGTAGATCGTAAGGTACCAGGCATGATTCTCATTGTTATGTTAAGCTGCGTGTCCACATGAGTTATGTGGCGACTTTGGCTCCACGAATGATACTCTGCAACAGGGAAGACCAAAGCCAGGTCTACTGTTCTAAGAGAGGTTTTTTTTTTTTTTTTTTTTAAATATCTGGTCCACACATGAAAGCCCACAAGACCTATAGTACATTAGTGCCATGTGTAGGAAAGGGGAAATAGAAGGGAGGAGTCTGTTCACATTTTCCTTGAACAACTGAGGGTTGTAATCTTTGAGGAAGGCAGAGTCGGGGATACTTCCAAAGGACAGAAGTAGATGAAATAAGAAAAAGTAGTGAAGATGTTTTAAGATGAACTGTAAAAGGATGTTGGTTAGCAGTGGCTCTTGTTTTAATGATTTTGGAGGAGAATGGAGGAACAGTGGCCAATTCAGCAGAGCACTGTCCATGAAAGTATCTGTAGAAGAGGCACAAGGCAGAAACTGAACGTCTATGAGAGTGATTGAAGTGAATCTGTGAGAGATGGATCGTTACTTAGTCAGAATGCCCTCTTATGGATAGAATCGAGCAATCTTAAAGGAGGATTTTGGTGTACACCCCAAATGTGGGAGCAATATTCCATGGCTGGGCAGATTTGGGCTTCGTATAGTTAGCAGTTGTGAAGTAGTGTTCTTGTACAAAAAAAGAGTACACAAAGTTTTTTGGTAGCTGCAGAAGCTATAGTTGAAATATGGTTGTGCCAGGAAAGATCGGAAGTGCAAGTCAGTGCAAGAAGAGAAATCTGATCGTGTTTGGATATCTCAGTATTACTGAAGGTAAAGGGGGGGGGGGGATGCGCACTCTTTCTTGCAAGAGATGAGACAGAACTGAGTTTTTGTGGCATTGATGTTTACAAGGTTGTCCTTGCTTCACTGCAATAGCTAGGAGATTTGAGTTCAGGAGGGTCCTTGGTTGTGATAGATCTTGAGGATTCTAATATTTGAGCACTAACAGGTTTGTCAAATGAAAAGGAGAAATGGAGTGTACCATCATCAGCAAAGCTATGGATAGGATTGAAAGTCTGTGAGAGCATGTCATTTACATACAAGAGGAGGAGAGTGGGTAAAAGAAAACAGAACCCTGGGGTACTCCTGCATTGGTGGGGAAAGCTGATGAGAGTAAGCCATCTACCATGACCAGTGAGAAAGTTGGCGATTCAGTTGAAGAGTGGGGGAAGGCAGACCATAGAATGGTGAGTAGGTCCATGTGTCAAATGCCTTTGAAATGTCAAGGGCAACCATGAGTTTTTCCATGGCTTGAGTCCATAGGTAGGTGGTGAAAGCAAAAAGATCAGCTGTAGATCGCAAGTGGCAGAATCCATACTCTGGTCACTGATTAGTTGGTACTCTAGATGGTTCAACAGTTGGTTGTTGATGACCTTCTCCATAATTTTTGAGAACAGAAGAGAGAGCAATTGGATGGTAATTCATTGGTTAACTTTTATCACCTTTTTTTGGATGGGCTGGATGTGGACCTGTTTCCATGTTGTTAGGAAGACGCCAGTTGAATAGGATAGATTGAAGAGGCGATACAGGATAGGTGTTAGTTTTGGGGAACAATTTTTTAACACAGTAGGTGGGGATACTATCAGGACCAGATGTCTTGTTATGTTCATGTTTTTATTATTATTACGGGCAGCTCCAAGGAGTCCTTAGACTCATCAAGGGAGGCCCAACATCATGTCAAGAACAACTATTCAACATTCACACAGTATCTATCATACTTCTCCTTGAACTGATTTACAGTCATGGCACCCACAACAGACTCTGGAAGCTTATTCCAATCATTTACCACTCTCCAAGTAAAAAACCTAGCTCTAACACCCTTGCTAAATACACTCTTACTCAGTTTCCATGGATGGTCCCTAGTCCTCTGACTACCAGTCCTATTCTCAAAAATATCTTCTGAATTAATCTTATAGAAATCCTTCAGTAATTTGAATGTCTCAATCATATCATCCCCTTTTCCACCTATCAACCAATTTCTGCAGCCCACAAAATCTTCAACCTGTTTTCATAAGGTTCATTCCATAGTCCTGCTATTATCTTGGTCACTCGTCTCTGGATCATCTCCACCTCCTCCCCATCAAAAAGAAACCCTGGTGCCCATATCTGGGCACAGTAGTTTAGATGGGGTGTTATCAAGGCTCGATACAGAGGAACAATAACCTGTTTGTCTCTGCTCGCTAAAGTGTTTTTCAGCAACCAAGTGATCTGATGAGCTGATTTAGCCACTTTTGCGATGTGTCCCCTAAACTTCAACTCCCTATCCACCAACACTGCCAAATCCCTGGCCTCGTCAATCCCCTGGAGTACAGTTCCACCAATGTGATATACTGCTGCTAATCTTTTCACCCCAAAATGCAAAACCTTACATTTTTCCACATTAAATTGACATCCATTCTTCTTAGCCCAGTAATCCAAACTATACAAATCATCCTGCAAAATTTTGACATCATGAGCATTCACTATTGCTCTACCTAACTTTGCATCATCCGCAAACAGATGCACAGTTCCTCTCAGATCCTTTCCTATATCGTTAATGAACAAATTAAACAGTAGCTGTCCAAGAACAGAATCCTGCGGCACACCACTAGTCACAGGCCGTCTTTTGGACTCTACTCATGAATAAACCACTCTCTGATATCTCTCTCCATCAACCCCCCCCCCCATCCATCTCACCAACCCTATATCCATTCTCATATGCTGCCGTTTACTTATTAGAATTCCATGTGGTATCCTATCAACGGCTATAGCAAGGTCCAGTAGAATCACTATAAACCCATTACCCTTATCCAGTTCAGCAGTCACTGTGTTATGGAACGTGAGCAAGTTACTGAGGCGTGATCTACCCTTCACAAAACCATGCTGTCCCCCATAGAGTATCCCATTTTCATCTATCCAATCTTGTATTTTACTCTTGACTATTTTCTCCAAGACCTTGACAACAATTCCTGATATGCTGATCGGCCCGTAATTTTCAACAGCAGTCTTGGAACATCCTTTATGCAGTGGAACTATTTTCACCTCTTTCCACCCCCTTGGGACTAACCCAGACGGAAGACTCAAATTAAGCAAAATGGTCAAAGGCACTGACAATTCTTTAGCCGCTTCTCATACGACACGAGCTGGTATACCATCCAATCCCGCAGATGAATTAACATTGAGGTTTTGTAATAGACTATTCACCTCCACTTCATTCACCACAATTCCCGTATAAGCTGTTTGTTCTTCCATTTCTGCAATGTTACCACATGGATGATATACTCTTGCAAAGTGCTCACTCAGTAATTCTACTATATCAACTGATTCGGTTACCTCTCTACCATCGGCATTCTTTAAAATCAATCTGACATATACATTTTTTCTTTTACTTGCAACATATCAAAAAAACTGTTTGGGATTCTTTTTAGCCTGCATGGCTAATGTTCTTTCATAATCCGCTTTTGCTTTTCTTACCTCACTCGTTACCCTTGTGTCCTGGGCTTTATACCGTTCTTGTGCCTGCAGGTCACCTTTCTCCTTAAATTCTCTCCACAGTTGTTTCTTTTTTTTCAGCTCAATAACACTTAATGGTGTTATTCATCCATTTAATCCCTACTTAATTTATTATTCAGACTCTAGATATACAGTCAGCCATTACCTCCTGCAAAAACTTCTTAACTGCCTCCCATGCACTATCAACATCCAGCCCTTGCAGTTTTACATGCCATGGCACTGAACCAATCAAACTCCTAAGCTTGTCATACTTACCAGCCGTTAAGGATTCTCGGGATTTTTTTGTCGGAAGACATGAAGGGAGCCGTTCTTTGTGGAATGGAGTGGAGGGAACACTGCCCAGGTCATCAATATAGGAAATGGAAGAGAAGAGTGATACAAGTTGGCTTTGTCTTTTGAGGGTGAGCAACTTATGCTCACCCTCACCCAGGTGAGCATAAGTTGCACCTAATGGCCTTGGCAAGGGATCAGAAAGAATGACTGTCAGACAGGAGGCAAGTTTGCAGTTTGGCTCTTTCAAAGTCTGACTTGGACTTAGTGATGACTCTTTTACAACTGTTTTGGTCTTGAGGTAATTGTGGTAAGCTGATGCCACAAATGTTGGTGAAGTGGCTGTGGAAACTTTTTTTTTGGTAAGAATTGGTGTTGGTGAGTTGTTTGATTGGATTTTTGTTGCCTTTTTTTTTTTTTATGTATTTTGTGAGTTTTTTGAACTATTTTGTGTGGGAGAATTTTTGAGATCCACAGTAAAAACTCATTTCTTTCAGTTGTGGTTCACTGTGTTTAGTGAGGAAGAGATAAAAAAGAAGTGGGGCATACAGTGAGAGGTGATAGACTCGCAAACATACCGCATACACAGAGGAGAGTCGGTCTCCTGTCCATAGACAGTCAAGGCATTACAACTCCAAGTAATGCCTATCAGTTTATGATGTTATTCCTGACAGATATCTTCAACTCAGTTTTTACAAACGTTTTCAGTAAATTAGACTACAATCAAGTATGATACCAAGGTAACGAGGATTAATTTCATTGATTAGAGTCCTGTTGTAGTTTATTTTAGTTTTCTACAAGCCTCATGGTTATTTAAGTGGAAAGCGGAAACAGTTCTGCTGGGATTACGAGATAGTCCCCATTTTCAAAGTAATTTTGTAGTGAGCTCAGATTTGTTAATATAATGATGAATCATTCAATTATCTCTCTCTAAATTCTGTTAATTTTTATTCATTAACAGACAAAGAACTCACAACCGAGTCTGGCAACCAATTCCACTCATTCACCACTCTCTAAATTAATAACAGAAAAAACTCACGTACAAAGATTATTTAATAGTATAATTTTCGCCTGTGCGTCACAGGCATTTTCACTACATATTAAGCTCAAATTAAACAATAACTGACAATTCCAAAAAGAGCCACCTAAGTAGCTGGTGTAAGATAACTAAAAAGGTCAATAAATTTCCTAAAAAAAAAATAAATAAATAAAAAAAAAAACCAATACAATAAAAAGTTAGGAAAGATTAGCTGATTTGTAAAGTACTATCTCCCATAAAGGGGATAGACTTAAGCCGTCAGATCTGTTTAAGTTAGGAGAATGAAGTAGAGTTTCACATGTTTCTTTATAAAGGTGTTCCATGAGGAACTGACTTTTGTGAAGAACTCTTGCCTTTCTCCAATGAACTCTATGTCTAGTGAAGATGGCATGTTCTGCAAGTCCAGACTTTTCAGGTTTAAAGTATTCAATATAAGATTGGTGTTCTTTTAGCCGAATAGAGGCAGATCTTCCCATTTGTCCGAAATAAGATAATCCAC
Organism: Typopeltis vanoorti; assembly: GCF_054136105.1. NCBI lineage: Eukaryota > Metazoa > Arthropoda > Arachnida > Uropygi > Thelyphonidae > Typopeltis > Typopeltis vanoorti. The sequence continues at coordinate 54,970,543 of NC_143558.1, forward strand.
AAGAACACGGAATCTGGTATACACCTGGATGATTAACATGTGGAAGCTTGTCTTTAGGAGAAGTGAGAAAGGTGGAGATTTTTCTAAACGGTCGAAAGGCAACAAAAATATTCAGTTATTTGAGCTTAATATGTACTGAAGATGCCTGTGACACACAGACAAAAATTATACTATTAAATAATCTTTGTACGCGAGTTTTTTCCATTAATAATTTTGTATCGATATGTCTACTCACAGTATATATATACCTCTTTTAAAACTTAAAAGAGGTATTTATACTCTCTAAGCAAAAGATCTAGTCTTTAACTCACTAACAACACCCTGACTCGACTTCCAAGGATGACCTCTTTTTCTTTCCCATTTAACCAAATGCCAAAACATTTACCCTGCATCAATCCTATAAAATCTTGTAATTGATAAGGCTCTATCTTACCCCCCCACACACACACCTTTTTTTTTGCCCATCAATCAACTTCTGCAACCCACAAAACCCTCGATCTCCTCTTAGGGAGTATCCCAGAGATGGCTCATCAGTTTTGTCACCCACCCACCCACCCCTGGATTCTTTCCATAACTTCATCCCCAAGAGGCCTGAGCACAATAATCCAAATGTGGTTGTATCAAGACTTCATAAAGAGGCTCCCATATCTCTCCTTGTGATAGCATGACAAAGAGATGACAGAATCACTTGGTCATTCTTCAATGACCAAGTGATTCTGTGAGTTACCCTGGCTACTTTAGCAATATACTCTCTAAACCTCAACTTTCTATTTACTACTACTCAAATACATGGATTCATCAATTTCCTGGAGTACAGTTCCCTCAATGTGGTACACAGCTTGTAATCTCTGTATACCAAAATGCATAACTTTACGCTTTTCAACATTAAACTGACATTCATGTTTTGCCTATACTATCAGCCTATTTAAATCATTCTGCAAACTCTCTAAATAACCTTGATTAACTATCATACCCAACTTTGAATCATTAACAAAAGAACTGAATATACCTTCAAATTATTACCTATACAGGGTGTCCCTGAATTCATGGTCCAAACGTGAGGGGGATGGTAGTACACATTGAAACCATCAATATTCGTCATAGAATATACGGCCACAAACGCAGCCCGGTGCTGGTAGGGGGACGTAGACAAGTCACTACAGCTTAAAAGCACTGGATCGACCCCCAGCATTCTCAGCATCGACTGGACACAAGATGGAGAAGTTTACGAACGCAGAGAAAGCCGATATACACCTGATGTACGGCGTAGCAGAGGGCAATGGTAGAGAGGTGCAAAGACTGTACCATGAGCAATATCTTATGCTTCGTGTGTCCGATCATAAAATGTTTGCGCAACTGCACAATCAGCTCTGTGAGGCAGATATCTTCCACGTCAGTTGACATGATGCCAGACGAGCACAGATGGCCAGCTATGAGCGAGAACATCTTGTGTATGGTGACAGATAACCCAGGTACAAGCAAGCGATTCCCAGGCCAGAGCCTGGGTTGGCATGTGTGTGATAAACCTGATGTTTACGAGCAGCTATGGTAATCACTACTCCTCCGTTGTGCCACGTGTATCAACGTTGGTGTGCGGACATTTGAGCATTTGTTGTAATGATTTCCAATAAATGTCACTCTTGAAACCTGTGTCTGTCCTTCATTTCCGACTCCTCACTGCGTTAGTGGCCGCATATTCTATGACAAATATTGGTGGTTTCAGTGTGTACTACCATCCCCCTCATGTTTGGGCCACGAATTCAGCCACCCTGTATAATTTATATGCGTGTATATATACACACAAAAAATACCTGTTTATATAAACATTGTATATAAGAGGGACATCCAGAAAGTAAGTTCCGATGGGCTGTCAGAGAAACAGAAATATACTTACAAAAAAAACTTTATTGGAAATTAAAGTAGACATCTTTCACTACTTTTCTACATTATTTCCGCCATTGTTCAGGCACTTATCATAACAGGACACCAAGAATTGTATATCTTCATCGTAGAAGGTTGCCGCCTGTGACACAAACCATGTATTGACTTCTTTGACCTCATCATCATCTTAAAACCACTGGCCACCAAGGAAAGATTTCAGATGTCTGAACAGGTGAAAGTCGCTTGGCGCAAGGTCAGGACTATATGGGGGATGATGGAATTGTTCCCAGCCAAAGGTGATGAGAAGTTGTTGTGTTATGCCGGCCACATGTGAGTGGGCAGTATCATGAATCAAAACAATCAAAATTTGTCGATGAATTTCAGCTGCTTTAACGTTCCTCGCATTCAAGGAACGGATAACTGACCTAATTTCACATGCGGCAAGTGATTCAATTTTCTTAGACACCATAAACACACACCAAGAAGCATATGTGCACTGTGAGAATGTCTGAAAATGGCACCAATGCCTTGCTAAGGAATAAACAAATTCAGCACACATGCACACCATTGCGATCACAGTGCTGCAGTGAAAATATTTGAAAATGGAACTTACTTTCGGAATGTCCCTCGTACATATTACTGCTGAACATTGGATTGTTTGTAAAAGTTTGAAGTCATTATTTCCCAGAATTAAAAAATTTTTAAAACACCATTCAGATAAAGATTGAGTTGCTTGCAATAAGCTTCATAACATTCTATGAAGAATTTCTCATGTTTGAAAGGACTTGAGGAAAGAATTTTTGTGCTGTCCCATAGGATCCTATAGCTAGTAGAAGCTCCATGTTCAGCAAGACCATATTTTTCAGCTTGAAGAAAATGAATATAATTCATACATTCCCAGTTGAGCCAAGTGAAGAAGTGTCTTTTAGAGGAAGAAATCCGGTTCTAGCCAGTTCAGCTTACATCTACTGGCTTCACTCCATATCACAGCTGTTCACGTTCTAAACATGAACTGACTAAAAACAAACTCCGTTTCTCCTTCAGCAGCCAATCAAATGCATTCAGAAGAATTACATAAAATCACTCTTACATACAGAAATAAAAAAGATATATCACAATTCATTTAGGATATATTTACAAGTTATATAAAGAATTTATACAGAATAAATAACTAAAAAATTAACAATTATTATATCAATAAAAATTTAACAGTAAGTGTTTAATTTATAATTTACATAGGAGCAAACTTAGTTCAGGAAATACAATACATGTTAAATCATGAATGAAGTATTACTAAATCATAAAATTCTTCATTCACAATTTAACAAAGGCTTATTTTTCCTCTGAAAAATTTTTCACTCTAGACTCATGAGTGGAGAAATTAGACTTCTTATCTCCCTTTTGAGATCTTAAATAATATCTAGTTTGAATAAAATCTAATTTATTACTACAGTTAGTATTTTTGTATCTCTCTACATTTTCACTTAGATTCATTCTGCTTTCATTAATGGGAGTAGTTTGTCTCTTATTTTTGTAGTATGAGGTGTGTCATCAAAGCAGAGTCCCTCATTTCTGTCTCTAGTATTATGTCTTGATTGTCTTATTACTGGGTTTTTCATTTTAATGGTACTTCTTCTGTGATCTGTCATTCCCTGATAATTCATTTTCCTTCCATATACATTCTCCAAAGAATCTTCCAAGTAGGATAGTCTGTCAGACTTGTCCTTTCCTTCCCTTCTTGCCTTACTAGATCTTGGATGTAAACTAATTGCTTTGGCAAAGTCGATTCCAATTATCAGTTGATCTGTCTTGCTAACTTCTAATTCAGGTGTAGATATTTGCTCTTGTAATGTTAAATTATAAGAGCAAATATCTGTGGTAGGTTTAGCTAGAGGTTGATTAGGTTTACCAAGTGTAATATTTGTAAGTGTATTATTTCTCCACATTTTTCTTCTTCTATTGATTATGGATATCTCACCCTTAGAAAAGTCACATGAGAAACAATAATTTTTCATAAAGTTAATTCCCAAAATGACGTGAGAACTTGAGTTGGGTATTGAAGGAATAATTAGTAGATCCTGCCAAACAAATAACCCAAAATTTGGTAGAAAAATCCTTACACGAGCTTTCTTATATGTGATGAAAGTAGAGTCAGAGAGAGTGGTAATTCTGACTGGTCTTCTCAATTTAATAATATTTTTCCATATTCTGTGCTTGATGTGCATGAGGTAGTCTCTACTGATAATTGAAGCATTGCAACCTGTATCTAGTAAAATATTACATTGATACCCTTGGATATTTCCACTTATTTTCATCATTGATTCAATCATCTTAAAAGAGTTATCAAGATTACTATGTATTTTGTGAGGAATCTGTCCAAAATTCAAATCCCATCTATTGTTTGAGTATGTTCCTTTAGCATCGGAACAATTCCTAGCAATATGCCCAGTCCTGTGGCATCGAAAGCATCTTGGAGGATCCTTATAGTTGGAGAAATACTCTTTCCTTGCTTGAGGTTGAGAGGTAGTAGATTGAGTCTTTCTAATCCATGCACCACTCTGATCTGCTAATATAGGTTGATTCTGTTTTTTTACCTCTTGTTCCACCATTTTGTTGATTCCATCTGTTATAGGGTTGTGGCTTTCATGAAAAGTTGTAGTAATAACTACCAGCTGCTTCATTACTTCATCAAGGCGATCCATTATTACTGGTTGTTGTAATCCTTTTACTTCATGATGAATTAAGGTTTTTATTTCTTGCATTAAACTGTTCTTATTGGATAGTTCTTCACTCTCAGCTATATGATTAACATTTAAGGAATTTTCTCCATTATTCTTCTTCTTTCCTTTTTCACTCTTATTTTCTTTTCCAGTTTCAGATTGGTTTAAGGAATAATCAGTCTTATTTATAATGTTCAAATGGCCCACATTGGATAAGGGACAAAAGTCTCCTATCATTTGTTTGTTTTCCTTGACAACTTTGAAACATTCTTCTCATCTCATCTTCCTTATACCCTCTTTTACCTTGCGGTGTCGAGAGTCCATTGATCATCAGACCTCACTCCGTTTACAGGATAAGGTGGTCAGCCTTATGCCCCGGTGTATCCTATGGCCTGTAGTGTTGAGTTCTCAAGGCCAGTTTGCCTGCTTTGCGGGATGAAAAACCCCAGAATAAACTGGGGAAAAAACCCTGCTGTCCACGCCCAAGACTGGCTAACTTGGCTATGGCTGAGAAAGATCCTTCAGCTCCTCACGTCACCGACGGGAATCGAACCTAGGACACTCCTTCCCCAGGCATATGGTTGCGAAGTGCATAGCCACTAGGCTAACCGCGCGGACAAAAAACATTCTTCTAAGGTGCTAATTTTCTTCTTGTAAGCAGTCTCTCTCTCAATTCTGGTCTCACACCTTGGCGAAACTGCTGGAAAACAGCCCAATCCAAATGAGGTTTATCTTCATTAGACACATTCAAACTGTTGGAAAGAGTCAACTTGCAATTATAAAACTCTGTAACACTTTCTTTATCCTTTTGTGTGATCCTCTGTAGTTTCCACAAGTTGGGTCCAATACTTCTCAATCTAGAGAACTGTGAAATTAAGATATCTTTAAACTTCTGATATTCTAATGTTTCCTTAAGCACTGGAGATGAATATAAACACATCCTTGCCTTACCAGTAAACTTATTTCATAGTAATATTAGTAATTGAAAATCAGTTCAGTTTGCTAATTCTCTAAGCTTTTCAACAAAGGAAAAACCTGCTGGGGGGTTTACAGTATGGAAAAATTCACTATCTTCCATTCCCGTACTGGATGAAACAGCCATATTAATTTATTAACTTCAAACTTAAATCCTATAATCTCAATTCTAAAATAACATTTTTCTTTGCCTGATTCTACTTCATAACCTGCTCACTATGATTCACTTAATTTTTATTATCAAGATTTTAAGGATTACTTCTACTATCACACACAAAAAAAAATTCAATTGCTTAATTTATACCAGTGAATTCACATCCTGTCAGCTGCACCATTTTGTTGTGTCATCCATCTTGCTAATTGATCCATTTATGTTGGTTAGTTGGATCTATTCTTATTTCTTTAAATTCCATTTTTATTTTGTTAGATGCTGATCCGAATATAAGGAAATTTATATTATCCTTCGCCACCCTATATTCAGATTAGTCTATATAATACAGAGGAATCAATCATCAACTAACTTTTGCAATCTCACTTTATACAGGCCGAGGTTAATATTATCATATAAGGCTTCCGCAAGGTTCGAATAATAAAATAAACATTTAATACAGGGTTATAGAACATGTACATTTAAATTATCATAATTTTCTAAGCAAGATAATCTAATTAAACAATATTCAGAATATCTCTGAGACACTAGTAGCCTCTTGATTTGGTTTAAAGATTGAAGTTAAATTTACAGATCTTATTCTCCAATGCTTAAATAGTATTATCACAACTTGTCTCTATTCAATGAGATAATTCAATTCTTTTATACATCTACTTAGTTCAAATACTCATAACAAACATAAAACATTAGGCATTAAACATTCAGCTGTCAATTCTATATTCTTCCGAATAATTGAAAATAGTTCACACAGTTCAATGTTCCAGAATTTTAAGTAATTATTGTTAAGGTAGAATTCTCTAATTCTCTCATAGTCAACAAACACTTAATTTAATTATGAGGCAGTTATCATTTCAAGGGGAGAAAACACTTTAAAGCTCCATACTTTGGCTATTTTTAGTAGAACGCCACAGTTAATGTTAAGATATATCAGGCGGAGCTAACTCTTATTTCTTCACACTGAAATACAAAAAAGACTGCTCTTACCGGGTTACACCTTTTACACACTGGATTTACTATAGGCACACTTAAAACTGTAGTTAACTATTACTTTGAAGTAACACTATTCAAAAGAAATCTTCACTATAATAACTGAAATATTAAACATAGAGCTTCACAAGTCATGACGCACTCGTTTTAGGTAATTTACTTATTCCTTATTTTCTTCTATGCATTAAATTCAGCTTTGCACCATTCTTCCTCAAAACAATTGGAATCCGTCATAATTTTAGAATTCCACAGAAATATTCCGAATTGCCTATTAATTTCCCGGTCCTTTCTTAATCTATATATTTACGACATTTTCAAATCCCCTTACTGCCACCCGTTACTTCCTTCTTGCTGTCCTGAATGCTTCTCCTCTCTCTTTACTTTCGTTTTCCAATTAAAATCATTCATTCTTCCCGCCAAAATCCGGTTCTAGCCAGTTCAGCTTACATCTACTGGCTTCACTCCATATCACAGCCGCTCACGTTCTAAACATGCGCTGACTAAAAACAAACTCCGTTTCTCCTTCAGCAGCCAATCAAATGCATTCAGAAGAATTACATAAAATCACTCTTACATACAGAAATAAAAAAGATATATCACAATTCATTTAGGATATATTTACAAGTTATATAAAGAATTTATACAGAATAAATAACTAAAAAAATTAACAATTATTATATCAATAAAAATTTAACAGTAAGTGTTTAATTTATAATTTACATAGGGGCAAACTTAGCTCAGGAAATATAATACATGCTAAATCATGAATGAAGTATTAATAAATCATAAAATTCTTCATTCACAATTTAACACTACTGCTCTACCCAGTTTTATGTCATTAGTGAACAACTGAACATTTCCTCTAAGATTATTTCCTATGTAATTAATGTATAAGTTAAATAGTAGCAGCTCGAGTGCTGTGCACACCACTCATCACATGCCTCCTCCAGATCTCTCTGCTGCTGCTTCATAACTTATTCTCTGATGTAGACAACCTCTTATCTGCATTACTAGCTTCAAATCTAAACCCATTTGCTCCAATTTACATAAGAGTTTCACATAGTATTCTGTCAAATGCCTTTGCAAAGTTCAGCAATATCATTGTGGTATACATTGTGGTAAAAGTGGTATACCAAGGTATAACCTATCACAAACTATTCTGTTCCACAGAGTATTGTTACATCATTGTTTTTCTTATTTATATCTTCCCCATCTATCTTTCAATTGCTATTTTACTTCTTCAGATATCAGGCCTAATATACTTACATCTAGGATTGTTTCCTTTTTGGATACTGGCAAATTTATATTATGCTGCACCAGCTAGTATCCTATAGCAGAAAAGATCCTTACTCAAGGAGACAATACTAGATTCTGAGGCGCACTTACATAATGTTTTACTTGAATACGGCTGTATAGATTCAGACTGCATTGTGACCTAAATCTATGATTATAAACACTTTCTAATTCCTTCCCGTCAAAAGAGGTTCTATTTTTATAAGTGGTAATTCGGAATCATAGTCAGGCATGACTCAGGTTTAGGCAAATAAATCATGTTTATTGGAATATCAAAGCAAAATACACTAAAGAATTTCATGCATTCAATTCATCTCAATAATAAATAAGGAAACTCAAGTTAAAAGATCAACACACTTTAAGTTTAAATCGAAGGTTATAAAGCATGTAAAAAAACAGTAACTGATAATAAATGATTATACTCTTGTATTCACGGAATTCATGTTGACGTACCTTCCGCGTAAGCTCCTGCCTCTGGCATTACGCTGGACACATGTAGTTGTATACCTTCTATGAATTGTTACTTAATATCTACCTGGTGACTCACAATAATTCTATACAGCTAAAGCGAGGTTTAAATAATATTAACAAATTCCTCTGTTAAAACATTCGCTAATTCGATCTTGATATGATCACAATAGATTAAAGTAAATGGTACATAAAACAAAATGCAATTTTACACATATGTGAAGAAGTTTTACTTTAATTTCAGCTGATGTGCATGTAGTTTAGTATGTTAGACCCTGAATGGATGATTTCTTTGCAAAATTCCTTCATTCAGGATATAACAGTATCCTATTCCTATTTTCCCTCTATCTGAATTTTACCCTTAACAAATTTCTCCAATACCCTGACCATGATTCCTAAGATGTGAATCAGTCTTGGAGCCTCCTTTACTCAACAAAACTAGTTTCCATCTCTTGGGACCTATGGCAATTGGCAAGGCACTGCCAATTCTGTAGCACACTCTCGTAATATGGAAGCTGATGTCAAACTGCAGTTCTTGAACTTGAGCATACCAAAACCTTTCACAAAAATGTTCTTTCTAGAAAACCTTTAAAAAAATTCAATCATCATCAAATTCCTGACATGTATCCTTGAGCATACCTAATCCTTTCACAAAGATGTTCTTTCTGGAAAACCCTAAAAAAAATCAAATCAAATTCTTGACGTATCCTACATCATCAAGGGGTGCAAGGACATTATGATAGTACTACATGAAAAAGTTACACCATTACTAACTTCCTATCAACAATTTTACTCCAATTAATCTGTTATCTGTCAAGAACCCAATATCATTAGATCTCATATATCTGTCCTCTAAGACAATTTTTATTGTATCAATCCATCTAGATCTTTGTCTTCCTCTGGGCTCCTGCCATTCTAGCAAAGAATGATTGTTTTGTACCATAAGGCAAAATGATAGTATAAAAAATCAACATATTCCAGAAATGTATTGGATATCAACGATTAAAGTAGTTCTCAATTACATCAAATTTACATTTTCCAAATTCACATTCCAAGTATACCAGAGAGGTCCTATCCTCTAGGTAGCTCAGATTATAACTCTTTATAAGTTTCCTCTTTTATAGAAAAATACCCTTCTCTTAGCTTTCCTTTTAAGCTTACACAGTGATCCGAATGCATTTTTGAAAATTATGGAGACAACTACTGTGTTTGAATAAAAACTTTAGTTTAATATAACTGAAATCTACATTCAACGTTTCGACCTTTATGTCAAGGTCATCTTCTGGAGCATACAACTATACACAGAAAACAAGCTACATTACAATCAAACTGGTTTGTTAAAGACACTGACCAACCACTACAACAATTGTTGGCCTGACCTCTGGTGAAAAAAAAAAAAAAATTATACATCAACGCTAGAGTCCTATTATTAGCGTTGTCTGTTGGTTGTAGAAATACATTGGGCACAACAACAAGTATCTATCTATATACATATATTAACATCATGTACATTCCAGCCAGTTGGTATGGAATGGTTTCTAATACTAGCTGAAGATTGGCTCAAGTCTTGACTTATGCTGGATCTTATATATTAGGTAGGCTGGATGTATGCCATCCAGATCCTTGGAATTTTTATGCCATCTTTGTTGTTGATATTTGGGTGATTTATCAGGATTTCGCAGGCTTCCTTAAATTTCCTTTCGTACCAAGTTTTTGTGTGGTGTAAAGAGCAGGTGCTTTTCCAGTTGATTTGGTGTAAGGTGTTGAGTGCGTGGTCTGAGAGGCCTGCTTCACCATAATGGTTATATTTAATGTGTCTAATGTGTTCTTTCTTGCGTATAGGGATTGTCCATCCTGTTTCACCAATGTACGGTAAGTTACAGGTGCAGTGGATGCAACAGACTCCAGGATGTGCATGTATGTAATGGGAGGAGAGGATCCTTAGAGGAGTTAAATATGGTTTTAAGTTAAGTGGTTTAAAGGTGGCAGTGAGGTTATAATGTTGTAGGATTCTGTTGATTTTTTCCGATAAACCCTTTAATGTATGGGATGGCTATAGTTTTATTGTAATCTAGATTTGTTTTATGGAGTATTTTATTAATAGTATTTTTGTTATAGCCATTATTTATGAATGTATCGCTGATGATTTTTACTTCTTGTTTCAGGGCTTGCTGGTTAGAGCAAATTGTTGTAGCTCTGTTTTTAAGGGAGTTAATGACTCCATATTTTTGTGATGGATGGTGGTATGAATTAGCATATATGTATTGGCCAGTGTGTGTGTTGGTTTTCGGTAGACCGTGAAGGATAGACTGCATGAAGGAAGACGTGTGACTAGTGTGTCTAGGAACGGGAGCAAATTTGGGTTTTCAATTTCGATGGTAAATTGTATGCGTTCGTGTTGTTTGTTCAGGTGGCTAAGGAATGTGTTTAGCGTTTGACGCCCGTGCGACCAGATCGTGAACACGTTAACGTATCTAAGCCAGACTGTTGGTCTTAGCGTGGTGGAATCAAGAGCCCTCTGCTCAAAAGTTTCCATGTAGAAGCTAGCGATTGAGGTGATAGTGGTGAGCCCATGGCTGTACCTTCTTTTTTACCTACAAAAAGGGGAGAGCAGGTGACGTCCCAGCTGGCATGAAATCTGCATTTGTGGTTAAGCCAATTGAGAGTACAATTTGGTTGACTATCCACAGCCCATCCTCGTTTGTTCAGCACCCAGTAGATAGCAGGGTGTACCACATGAAGGTGAGGATTGTAAATTAGGTCAGAAGCCCGGTCGGTTCTCTGCATTCCTGAAAGGAATGACAAACTGTGGAATGTGGAGGTCTCCTCCTAGTTAATTGGCTTTGATCCCCTTATGCAGCACCTACTATTAAGTTATACCTATGATTTCCAATGTATCACTTGGATCAGACTGCTCATTAAAACACTAATGTCCAATTACTGTTATTAGGTGAGTATAACTAATATCGCATGGTCATCTGAAAATTCAATGATGAGCACCAATATTAACTGAAACTAACACATCAAGCATTATTCGCTTATTTCTTTTCATGACTATTCAAATTTAATCAGTAATGCAAATACAGTATAACATCAATTATCCATAGTAACTGGGGGACGTTAGAGCCTGGATAATTGAAAAACACAGCTAATCCAAATGTTTTATTAGACACTATCTTTTTGAAAATTTTTCATGTTGCTCCTCTAAAATGCAAATCAATATAGTAAAGTAAATCAGTATAGTAAATTTGCCTATATTCTTAAGGGGCACACATTGTGTAGAAACATGTATTATTCCTGTGATTAAATATTAAAACATAAATGATATATATACAGGGTGTTCGGGATAAATTTGACATATTTATAATTAATTATATTTTTCCGTAAGTTACATGTATTAACACACACTTCTCTTCATTTAAAAGTTTGGACCCTTCTTCATTCATATACAAGATGTCAGAAAGGATGGATAGCTGGAACCCACCTGAATCATGGAAGAGAATAACTTGTATCATGATGATTCGTGCCCGCCATCAAAATAAGGATATTACGACTGCTGCCCAATGCTCCCTGAATACAGTAAAAACAATCAGGCATGAACTAGAGACTTGCAATGGTGACTACGAGGATGTAGCAAGAAGAAAGATCCCTAGCAGACGATCTGATTGCGTTCGTACAGCAGAATTCCTCGCAAATCTGCAGGAACAGGTGTTGAAGAACCCTGGCATTGGAATTCGGGCTTTGTTCGTGGAGTTGCTAACTGTAGTCAAGCCCTGGATAACAAGGGTAGCCAATGGTAGGCCGTATGTATGGCAGCAGGATTCGGCCCCTTGCCACACCTCTGGGAAAAGTCAAAAATGGTTGTCTGAAAATTTCTACGACTTCACCAGTCCAAATGTTTGGCCTCCAAACTCCCCAGACCTTAACCTCATGGATTATTTTGTATGGGGCGCAGTTGAAAAAGACACCAATCGCACTTCCAGTAATACAAAAGCCCAGTTAATGGATAAAATTAAAACAGTTTTTGCGGCCCTTCCCAGGGAGACTGTAGCATCAGCTTGTTCGAGGTTCCGAAGCAGAATTGAAGCTGTGATCGATGCTAATGGTGGTTATTTTGAGTAAATCTTGTTGATAGTATTGTAATTAACTCTGCCTGTAATGTTTTTTTGTCAATTCATTAAATTTAATAGATACAAAGAAGATTTTCTTTTTCCTTACGAAACTGTCAAATTTATCCCGAACACCCTGTATATATTAAAGCCATATATTAAAAAAAAAAAAAAACAATAACATGAAAGATGTTTACAGACATACCTTAGGGAATATCTTTGTGTTCTTGATTGTTGATTTTAAAATTTTTGGGACATAATTGTGGTAGAACAATGTTGGCAGATATAAACTCATAACCTGCACTCTTAAAAGGATATTAAATTACAAGAGGAAATGACCTCACAAGAATAACAATTTACAAGTAGAATTTAAAAGCTTAAAGTAGATTAAAAAAACATGAACTTTTTTTTTACTAGAAGAAAATAAAATAAAGATAAAAATATGTAGAAAGTTTTTTAAAAACAGAGGAATACATACTGTGTGACAATGAACTTCCATGAAGAATGAACAAACAAAAAATATAAAAATTATGGTGTAGCTGCTGTTTTGATTAGGAGTTGTCTTCAGAGGAGGGAGGTAAAATAATGAAAGGTGAAGTTCGTGCTAACTGACTTTCATGGTTGCATCAAATTTTTTTAGTTTATGGAATTTCCAGATATTTTATCTTTATTTTATTCCCTTGATTCCATAAAGCAATTATATAAATGTCCATTGTCCCTACCTGATCTCAGAGAATTGGATGCTCCACCACATTCAAATAAATCTGAGATTTCTGCAATGAGCAATCACTAAAATATTCAATGTTGTTCTACCAAAATTATGTCCCAAAAATTTTAAAATCAACGTCTCAAGAAAAACAGAGATCTTTCCTAAGGTATGTGTAAAAATATCTTTTATGTTATCACTTTTTTAATACATGGCTGAATATACATAATTTATGTTTTAAATAATACAGGAATAACCAGTGTTTCTACACCAGGAGGAGGGGATGCCTCAAATTTACTATATTGTATTGATTTACATTTTATTGGATTAAATACATAAAAAAAGCCAATAAAATCATAAGAAAAACATTCTTGTAGTATATAAATACAAAACTGAACATTTGTAAACTTATTTAGATAGGCAACGGAATGGTGCAATGTTATTTAAAATATGCAGTAATAACTTCTGTTATTTTATAAAACCACTTGTATAGAGATTTTTTAAAAAAGAATTTTTTTTATAAAAAAAAAAAATAAAATCTGAGGTTAATTACCTCAATCTGCATTTTACTGTATTAATGAAAAAAATTCTAGATTGTTCTAATGGATATAAAATTTTTACTAAGACATCTCTGGTTAAATCTGATAAAATAATTAATACATACCATCCAATTATGCTTGCTTTATCCTTAGTCTTTACACATAATTAATCTGTTTGTAAATTATCATTCCCTAACTCTAAAATTAGGAGTTATGTTGAAACATTTTAGAAAAATGACTGAATAAGTTATTCAGGAAAAAACTTCCATTATTAATTATATATTTGGCTTAATCCTTTATCCAAGTATAAGCAAACAAAGTTTGCACCTGAAGTATTTTCAGGACTAGGGCAAATCATGGTAAAGGTGGAGTAAGTTCTAATCACTTGCCTTAATACCTCCCATAATGCAAAGCACATCTCCTGACAGACATGTATAATGCTATGCATTAAGGGAAGGGTCACTATCCAGACAGGTATTAAGGAGGGCCACTATCCTTTTGGCAACTGGTATATGGTGACATGACTTCTGCATTACTTCCACCTTAGTATCACCACCTCTGGGTCTGGTTCCCACTGATGAGACCTCAATAAAGGTCGAAACAGGTCTGGGTAGTGGCCCTTTCCCTTAATGCATAGCATTATACATGTTGGAAGGATTGTAAAGTGTTCTTGCTTTTTTTTTTGGGACATATATTCTTGGTACATCATCGTGCCTTTGTTAACCAAAGAATGAGACAATGAATCAATATCAAGTACTGTATAAAGCTGAGTAAAAATGTAAGAAGTTTTTTTTTTTCTCTTGGTTATAAAGATAATATGGTGATACATGTGACCAAGTATTTTGCATATATGCTGAATAAGTGACATTTACGTATGTTATGTATATCTGCATGTGTCGTGAGCCCAGCTGGAGTAAAACTGGGTTGTGGTCCGAGCTGAGATCATCCATCGCACTTGTTGATACAAAATATCATACATGATATTTTGTAGTATTGCTATGTCAAGGACATCATAAAATAACTAAAAATGGTAATTTTAAATAGAATATTTAAGTTTACACTAATTTATATAAAAAAATTCTGTAGAACATCTATATACATATACTGATGGTCTACAGCACAACACACCTGAGTGTGTACTTTACTGATGAAGTCTATATCCACATGGGTGTGGGTGTAGTTTAGACTACACTGTTTCTCTACAATGTTGGCAAAAGCTTTGACTTTAACTACTGGATAAAAACATGGTAAACCAGACCATTGTCATCATGGATTGGTGGAATGGTTTACGGTCTGTGCATATGGCTTTGGTCATTTTCCATAGTGTTAGTTTCCTTGTGTTTAAGGAGTGAATTTTGTCTCCCATTTTTGATTTCAATAATTTTTTAAGCATATATCAAACTTTATTTGTAACTCTTTTGAGTGCTTGTTGGTGTTTTGAGGCCAGAATACTGATATTGACATCTGGCTCAGTTTTTTTCATAGATGAGATTTTCAATTTCCCCTGGAAGTCGGTTGGAGTTTGTGTGTGGTATATCTACATTAACAGCTTGAAATTGAGTCATTAAAATCTTTTCCCCTTTGAGTTGATGGTTGGAACTGGGCAACAGATTTGTGTAGAATAGCTGTTAGTTTTTATCCAGTAGATGGTTGTGAGCCCAGCTAGAGTAAAACTGGGTTGTGGTCAGAGCTGAGGTCATCCATTGCACTTGTTTGGTAGTACTGATATTTTGTAGTACTGCTATGTCAAGGACATGAGAAAGTCCTACCAAGTTGCAGTACTTGGGTTCTAAAGGTCCTAATATCACAATTGTTCAATGTACCTGGTAACAGCAAAGTCACTGAAGGTTCTACTGTTTCAGTTTGTAGTTTTACTGTTCTGGGCTGTATACTTGGTGTTCAGGTCTACTGCTATTAATACTGCTTGGTTTAAGTCTAAAATTTCAGTTGAGTGCTTCCAGTAATTGTTTCTTTTGAGAGTTATATACTATGCATAACTGATGATTTCTATGTTGGTAGTGGCAGGATTCACAATTTCATTGTGTTCTTCTATACTTTTACTGTGCTTGAAAAAGATGGCCATGTCCACCCCTCTGGCATTGGGCCTGTTGTCAGCTGGTAAAAGATTTGTTTTATTCACAAGGATTATCTCAGCACTGTGGCATGTTGTAAACTCTTAGTTCATGCATTTCCTAGACTATTAGTGTTCAGGAACAAAATCTGCAGAAAATGAGATCTCATTAGTATTTGGTTTCCATTGATGAGACCTCAATGAAGGCCAAACTGGACTGGGTAGTGACCCAATCCATAATGCGTAGCATATGTATATCTGAGAGGAGATGTGCTTTGCATTATGGAATAAAGAGGTAACCGATGTGAAGTCAACAGCTTCTATATACAAGAGGTTTAGTCATGAAGATACATAATGCACAAACTTTGTTTGCTAAAGATAAAGAATTAAACAATTCTTTATCCAATTAAGGCAAGTAGATAAATCTTCTTCTTCGAACTAATCATTTTGACTTGCTTTATCTTTTGTAATCTGTAGTACTATTTTATCAACACTATCAGAAAAACTAGCAAATTCAATTATTTCAGCCTTATTATTTTTTTATTAAGTCACGAACCCTATGTTCTTTGATGTTATATTCTCTCATTAAAATTGTTCTCTCATAAAAATATATTCTTTGATGTTATATTCTCTCATTAAAATTGATAATGCAGAGTCTGTTTCATGTTTGTTTATTGCAAGCTCAAGTTTTTGTTGAGTGTGAGAACCTTATGAAGGATAAAAAATTTAAACTTTGCACTACAGTAAAAATTCAAAATTAATACACAATGCACGATGTGTAGGCAGTAATTAATTGCATGTGATCGTTTCCAATTCTGGGATTTCTCCCACAACTGATTACATGAGAGTACTACACTGTGAAGGTAGTTGATGGGGACAGTCAGGATATATAGTATAACTGGTGGAATTGCATTATACCAATGTACTTTCCAAAAATTACATATTACATTAAGGGGTGCTTAAATGAGCATAGGAAGAAAATGAAAATTAGGCAGCAAAAATAGGAAACAACAAAGTACAGAAACAGGTAAGTCAGGAAGTAAAGGAAATCAGGTAACGTTACTAAAAAGAAAGAAGTTATTTGGTATGGTGACTCTGTAATAAAACATGCTATTGATGAGCGAGTTATAACTTCGAGTTTTTTTGGAGCGAAAATTAAAAATATAAAGGAAGCGATTCAAAAACAGAAAAGAAAAGTAAACGAAACTGTAATTGCAGTACGTACAAATTACTTAACTAGCAATAAGTTCAGTATGACAGAGGACATGAAAGGGTTGTTGGAAGAGGCAAGAGTGAAAATCGTCACTATTTTACCTCAATATGATAAAAATGAATTAAGAAGCAGGGCTATGATGGCAAACAATTCAATGCGCAGACTGTGTAGAAGGAATGGATGCAAGTTTTTGGATGTGCGGAATGAGTTTGAGAGAAGATTAGATTTGTATAAGAGGGACGGCTTACACCAGAATGTGTTTGGTATCAGGAGTCTAGAAAAAGTAATAACTGGTATGAGACTTAACACAGTGTCAGGGAAACTAAATTATAAAGGGAGGAATGGTGGGAATGAGTGTAAGAGCAACAATGTTATATAACTGCATTAATGACGGGAATGGGCTTTCGTGAAAATGATGACGAGAAGAGAATGATTTCGGGTTTGTGTTTGTCAGATTCGGACCCATCAAGAGTGTGCAAAGATGTCTACATGTATAAGGCACTAGAGAAGAATAGAGATCTGCAAATCGTCCAACTGTGTTATGCAGACAAGAGTATACAAAGAACATGCAGGTAGATTATTATGTCTGTAGATGAATGCTAGGAGTATCAGAAACAAAGGGGTATAATTTGTTGCCTTAGTCAATATGTTGGGACCTCAGACTGTAGGCATTAGTGAGACCTGGCTAACAGAATCAGACATACTAACTGGTATCGAGTGTGAAGGGTACACTATTTTTTAGAAAGGATAGCAGAGGAGGAGCATGCTGCTAATGATATCGGATGACTTGAATCCAGTAAGAGTTGAGACCTGTGATTGTAGCACTACTACTACTAACAGAATTTCATGTGGCAGTGAGTTTGAAGCCATCTGGTATGAGGTGGAATCTAACAAGATCAATTACATAGTGGGGTGTTGTTATAGACCTGGTGGATCAGTTGCTAGTGATGAAGAAATGCATTACCAAATAGACAAGATGAGCACGAAAAGAGTAATCATAATGGGAGCCTTTAATTATCCAAATACTGATTGGCTAGCAGTAGAATCTCATGAGAAGAATGAAAATACATTTATTGAGCTGTTGTGGGACAACTTTCTCAAGCAGCATGTTACAGAAAGAACTCAAGGTCAAAGAGTGTTAGATTTAATTATAGTGTCAGAGGGTGTTTCAGTTAAAGATGTAACTATTCTGCCTCCAGTTGGTGACAGTGATCATGCAGTACTCACATTGGAAAGTGACTAAGTTTATGAATGTTCCATTCAGAAAAGGTTACATGCTGAACTACAAAGCAGGAAATTATGACCGACTGAGGAGTATACCAAGTTCAGTGGAATGGGATCGGTTGATGGATAGGAAGAATATCGACAGTGCATGGGAAGCATTTAAACAACACTTGAATGATGCGATATCAGAGCGTGTCCGGAGAATAAATAGGATAGGAGTCAAAAGGATGTGTAATCTTATTAATAAGAAAAGGATGATGTGAAAGGAATATTGTGTGCATAAGGATGATGTCCATTATGAATATTATAAGCAGCAGGCTAGAATAGTCACAACTGTTGTACAGAAAGTAAAGTCTAAAGTCTAATGAAAAGAAATTGGCTCTGTGTACTAAAGACAACCACAAGAATTTTATCGATATGCTGCAAGTAAAAGAAAGAATGAATATGAAAGAATAACTCTTCTAAATGCAGATGGCGAGAGGGTTACAGATGCAGAAGAGGTTGTTCAGCTAATGAGTGCCCATTTTGTTAAAAGCTATCAACCTGGCATACGCAACATTCAGCTCACTACATACCGCTCCACTGGATGAAGAAATGCAGGTGTATGAGGAGGATGAGATATTAGAGTTGTTGCACAAACTGAAAAAGAATTCAGCAATAGAGACTGATGGATCAGCACGTGTGCTAAAAGAGGTGCTAAAAGAGGGTTCAGCCGAACTGGCTATTCCTTTGAATAAGAGACCAATAAAATAACAATGAAAACCAGCCAGTGTTATCTAGCATGTTCACTACTTGTGTCTTGGTCAAATTTAAGTGAACAGGAAAACATACTGTTAGAGCTCATGCGAAACAATAGCTAATTAATGTAATTATATAAATTATTATATAATTACATTAATTAATTATATACAATGGCAGTATCTTAGTTTGTTTCCAAAGACCTCTGTGGCTAGTATCAGTAGGATAAGAAGGAAGACCAGGCTTATCAGATTTCAAGAACTTGATGTAGTCTTGGTGTTCCTGGATTCTAACCTCAGTAAAATGGCCTGTCTGTCCAAAATAACAAAGTCACAATAACCATATTAGGTTGATTAAGTTAATATATATGTCTGTGGTCAGCAAATTAAAATTTCAGTGCAGGACTGTGGAATTAATTTGCCAGAAAGTTCAGATGACTATAGGAAATATTTTGAACTTTTCCTATTTATAATGGTGAGCTTAAAATAGCACTGGTTTCATGAGATTCAGAGACAGACTTTTTCCTCATAGTCTGATATAGTGCACAGTAGACATGCTATATTAGCTATACTGCATGTCTACATGCAGTATAGCAAATACAGCAATAATAAAATACATACATACAAATACAAGTGCATTTATGTTACAAAATACAACTTTGTTTTTTCAAGTAAAATTTTTGTTCCAAGTTTTATTTATTGCTGTACATTACATAGTTAAGTATATTTAAACAAAGTCTGATATATAATAGAAAAAAAATCAAATTTCATTTTTAAGTTTATGGTGTAAAATACAAGACAAAGACAATGAAAAATAAGTAAAAGCACTGAAAATATCAACTGCATTGTGAATAAGATCTGATAATATTGGAGTCTTGACAGGTAACAGACTGATTTGGAGGAAAATTGTAGATAGGAAGTTACTAATGATGTAATTTTTCATGTTGTACTATCATATCCTGTACACCTCTTGAGGGTATATATCAGGAATTTGATGATGATGATGATTTAACTGCTTTATTACAGGTGTAACTAGGTTAACATTAATGCAGATTTGCTATTAACAAATTATTCATTTGTTAGCTGATTATGAATTGAAGCATAATTCCATCTAGTATATGTGCATAGAATTTATCCAGTATTATATTCTCAAAATCTATTAGTTCATTTGCTGTATTATTATTACTGTACGGATCGTGTAATAATCAAAACAGGTAAATTGTATGTATTTTATATCATCATCAAATTCCTGACATGTACCCTCAAGGGGTGTACAGGATATGATAGTACTATATGAAACATACATCATTACTAACTTCCTATCTACAATTTTCCTCCAAATCAATCTGTTACCTGTCAGAACTCCACCATTATCAGATCTTATATTTCTATTTTCTAAAGCACTTTTTTTTACTGTATCAATCTACCTATATCTTGGTTTTCCTCTGGGTCTTTTTCCTGCCAACCTAGCAGAGAACACTTGTTTTGCTAATCTTTCCTTTCCCATTCTGTTTAAGTAACCATACCACCTGAGATTAGCTCTGCTAACACATTCCTGGGTACTAGCAATTTCAAGATCTTTCATAATATCCTCATTTTTAATGTAATATTGCCATTGATGCCATCTGTTCATGCCCCTAATCTTTCTCAGAATTCTCATATTAGCGGTCTCTAGTCTTTGGTAGTGTTTTATTTCTAACCCAGCTCTCAGATTCATAAGTTAAAATTGCTTTGAACACTGTCTTGTATACAGCTAATTTAGTGTTTTGGCTAATTTCTCTCTTATTCCATATGAATTTATTCAGTTGACTTCTTACCATACCAGCTTTGTTGATTCTGTTGTCTATTTCCATATTTAACTTACCATCTTCACTAAAAATCGTGCCTGAGTAGCTGAAATGTTTTACTTGATCTATACTCCTATAAGTAAAGATGACCTCTCCACTGCTTCTGCCTTGGTATCTCAACCTCTGGGCCAGGCTCCCACTGACAAGACCTCAATAAAGGTCAAAACCGATCTGGGTAGTGGCCCTTCCCTTCTCCACAATAAACTTTCAACATCTTTATCTAAATCCAAACTAATTTAATAATAAGGTGGCACACCTTTTGGGAACTCCTATAGATAAAGATGACCTCTCCATTGCTTCTGCTTTGGAGAGGTCATCTTTCCTATTAAACTAAATTTATTATAGTCTAACCAAGTGCAAAATAAACTTTCAATATCAGATCTTATATTTCTATCTTCTAAGACACTTTTTTGTTGTATCAATCCAACTATATCTTGGTCTTCCTACCAACCTGGCAGAGAACACTTGTTTTGCTAATCTTTCCTCTCCCATTCTGTTTAAGTGACCATACCATCTGAGATTAGCTCTGCTAAAGCATTCCTGGATGCTGATAATGTCAAGTTCTTTCCTAATATCCTCATTTTTAATATATTGCCATTGATGCCATCTGTTCATGCCCCTAACCTTTCTCAGCACTCTGACATCTGCAGTCTCTAGTCTTTGGTCAAGAGTTTTACTTACGACACAGCTCTCAGATCCATAAGTTAAAATTGGCTGGAATACTGTCTGGTATACAGCTAATTTCTCTCTTATTCCATATAAATTTATTCAGTTGACTTCCTACCATACCAGCTTGTTTGATTCAATTGTCTATTTCCATATTTAATTTACCATCTTCACTAAAAATCATGCCTAAGTAGATGAAATGTTTTACTTGTTCTATAGGTTCTCCATTCACAATGCAGTTGATATTTTCGATGTTTCTGCCTATTTTCATTGTCTTTTGTCTTTTTAATGCTGACCGTCATACCACATCTATTACAACAGTTTTTCACTTTAGTCAGGGATTCTTGCAGACTTGTAGCAGATTTATTAAGCAGTTAAGTCTTAAGTTTATAATTGCTAAAGTACTTACACAATTCTTTTAGAAAGGAGCTTACTTCAAGTAAAAATGTACTAGAATCTTCAGGATCTAAACAACAAATTTAAATTTTCATGTCACAAACCTTATGAAATCAAGAAAATCACTAGTAACAAAAATTGTTATAAAATTAATAAATAACAAAATACCATATATGACAATGTACAATGCAACAGGATACATAACAGAACCAACAAAATTAGTTTTCAAAATGTTCGTTTTGTGCTATATTTGCTGTATAAGATGACCACCAATTTTATACTAACCACTGATAGTTTTTTTATGTACTACTTTTTTTTGTTGTTAGCCTAGATGTCCCACTGCAGGGCAAAGGTCTTCCCCAACCTCTCCCATTCTCTCCTATCCTGAGCCATTCTTGTCCATGTGACACTGAGCTGTTTTCTGATATCATCTGTCTATCTTATTCTCTGTCTTCTAGGTTGTCTGACTCCTCCTTTCAGCAGCCTCTCTGTTGTTCTCTCTGACCATCTATCATCTTGATATCTTGCCAAGTGGTCTGCTTTTACTTTAATATAACATAGGCACAAAAATCACAGCAGGTATTTTCTTTATTGCAATTTATCAATGATGTCTATTATGAGTGATGTCTTCCAGTATTCAGTTTCTATATAGTAATTCATGTGATTATCATGCCAATAAGGTTTCATTAGGATTTAAATGAAAAACCTGCATGCTTGTTCTAATGAATGCATTTATTAAATACAAATATTTATATACAAAATATATTATTATATATGAATATACAAATATTTACGCTATATACACCTAAACCTCATTTTATATTTTTTTTACGTGAATTGGGATATCAAAAATCTTTTTTTTTTTTTTATGCGATTTTTATTCACTTTTACACGACCAACCTAAAGTCTAAGTTAGGAAAATATCCATAATTCAAGAAAATTCTGAGGATTTTGTAGAATTGCATTCTCGTTTCAATTAAGAAAATTCTAAATTCTAGAAAATTCTGAGATTTTTTTTTTCTTTGCATTCTCGTTTCAATTAAGAAAATTCTAAATTCTTACGAATTTCATTTATTGGGAATTCCCCGAATTACATAACTGACTGCACATAAAAAAGCAGTTCTTAGCAGTTTGAATTTGGTGTTTGAGTAGACAACACAGTTACCGCATTTTTTGCATTTGCATTTTTTAAGTGAAATCAAAATAAAAATCGCATTATAAAATTAATAATTTTGCCAAGAAATAATAAATGGTAAGCTATATGTAATTATCAGACTTTAATTTCATTAACCAAAGATTTTAATCCAGCCCTCACATGATGTCGCCGATAACCAAAAAAAAAAAAAAAAGGAAAGGAAAGCCATTTCCTTGGATATAAAAATTCAAATTTTAGATCGTCTTCAAACTGGGGAAGGTGCAACGGCTGTGGGTAAGCATTTTGGAGTCTGTGAATCAACTGTCAGATCTATAAAGAAAAATGAAGAGGCTATTAGAAATGCGGTATGTTCTGGTACAAAATCGAGTGCGAAATTATCATCTGACATAAGAGAAGTTGTTCTAGAAAAGGCTTTAGTGATGTGGATAGAAGATAATGTACAAAAAAGAATGCCAGTTGAAGGAAATTCCATCAAGCAATCAGCATTGAGATTTTATGAACAGATTAAAAAACTTCATCTCAATCGAGGAAAAAATATGAATTTCATGTAAGCAATGGTTGGCTGGCTAAGTTTATTAAAATTCATAATAATATAAAAATTAAAGGTGAAATGGCTTCTGCTGATGAAACAGCTGCTAAAGCATTTCCACAAAAACTTGCTAAAATAATTGAAGATGAAGGTTACACTTGTGAACATTTGGAATATGGATGAAACCGGCCTTTTCTGGAAAAAAATCACATGCTTTCTTGTCTGTCGCTGTACTAGCTTGATTTTTGTTGTCGCTTTTTTGCATTATTTTTTATTATTAATTTGTATGATGGATCCAGTACAGTCAACAAGTTCTGTTATTAAACGTTTCAGTAGCTCTTGCAAAAGAATATTGAATAATGTGCTGACATTCTGCGAAAAAATAATCGTCTCTTTGTTCCCCTTTCTCAAGTCATAAAACGTGCAAGTGCGGTCGACTGTTAAAAGAATTCGTAGGGAATCAAAAGACGAAGGTAAGCCAAATTTTAAATCTCCTAAAAAAAGCACCAGAGTAAAGAAAACTATCGAAACCATAGCTTTGAATGATTTTGATGTAGACGTTATAAGAACTATTCACGAATTTTACGTGGTCGAGAAAAGAGTGCCAACTGTTCCGCAATTGATTCCTGTGCTTAAAGAAAAAATTAATTTTCCTTGGAAAAGAGAAACTTTAAGGAAAATACTTCATGAAATCGGATTTTGTTTTAAAAAGTCCCAGAATAAAAGGAAACTTATCATGGAGCGAAGTGACATTGTTTTATCTAGAATGCAGCATTTGAGAGCAATAAGACGTTTCAGGGAGGAGAAAAGACTGATTGTGTATCTAGATGAAACTTGGATCGATAGCAATTTAACTTATGGAAAATGTTGGCAGTCTAAAGAAGAATGTGGAGTGCTACAAACCGGAAATGCCTCGCGGTGCATGATAATTTTGTGTGCGGGTAGAGAAATGAGTTTTTTACCGAATTCAAACTTACTATACAAAGCCAATTACCATAGGCAAGTGAATTCTACGATCTTCGAAAAGTGGGCAGAAGAAAAACTGATTCCAAACCTTCCTAAAAATGCTGTTGTTATAATTGATAACGCTTCATATCACCCTATTCGATTAAACAAAGTTCCAAATTGGTCTAATAAGAAGCAAGTTCTTATGGATTGGCTCTCTGCAAATAACATTTCTCATTCCCCAGATATGCAAAAAATTGAATTGCTTAATTTGGTCAAAAGAAACTCGCCGCTCAAAGAGCATGGATTTCTAGCTTTGAGACTACCACCATATCATTGCGATATTAATGCTATTGAGTATGTTTGGGCAGAAGTGAAAAGTTTCATTCGCCATCGCAACGTAACTGGAGATATTGACATGTCGAAACTTTTTAAGCTTTCAGAACAGGCGACTGAAAGTATTACAGTTCAAAACTGGGGAAAATATTGCTTTCATGTCACCTCATTGGAAAATATGTATTGGGACAGAGACAGAATTATCGAAGAATTATGCAAACCTTTGGTGATCAGTTTAAGTGAAAGTGATGGTGATTTGGACACCAATTCAGATGACTATGAAGATTAAAAGGATTTGATAATGGTATTTTTTTCCAACCTTTTTTTTTTTGCATGGGTTTGTTAAAAGAGTCACAATAAGTCATAAATAATTAATCGGTTTAGAACATTAAAGTGTCTCAGTTCTCTCAACTGTAAGTTTAGAATAGCTAAGTTCATTTGAAAAAATTTCTGTTTTATTTTATTTTTGTTTTATGCTATACCTTTTTTAATTTTGTTAATACTCTACGTACATTTTTCCATCTGTTATACAAGCAAAATAGTTACACTTTAAAAACTACAATGTTCGTAAAAGAAAAGCTAAATTTTCCGACCTGTAATAATAAACAAACACGTCCCACAAGACAGACTGATTACCCTATTATCGGAATGGAGATTCTCCTTTTTCTGACATGTGCAGAAGTGTCGAGGGACCTCTAATCGGTGGGCAAAATATACCTACATTATTTACTGCAATTTTTTTTATCAAAAGAATTTATCAAGAGTCGTTTGAACAGTTTTAGTTTTTTTTTTCTTATCGGCATAAATTCTACAATAACAAGCAAAATGACTCGCCAGACCTCGGCAAACAGGCAATAAAACATAAAGAAAAAACACTGCAAATATAATACATGATGGTACAAATTAAGTGGATATTGAATCCACTATTATTTCATAGCCGAATATATAGAAACTAAACGTTTCGGCGGATGCAAGCATAAGCAACCTTATTCGCAAGGTAGTAAAGGTGGAGTAAGCTCCATATCACTTTCCTTAGTATTTTCCATAATATAAAGCATATCTCCTAGAAGACATGTATGATAAATATTGAATCCAGCATTATTTCATGGCCAAAGATAGAAACTACAAAACTTTCATGCTGAATATATAAAAACTATAAATGTTTCAGTGGATGCAAGCATAAGCAACCTTATGGGCAACTCGTAGTAAAGGTGGAGTAAGCTTCAGATCACTTTCCTTAGTATTTTCCATAATGTAAAGCACATCTCCTAGAGGACATATATGATAAATAAGCCTTTGGCTCTCTATTTCAGTAATACATGATGGTTTATTTATTTCCAGTTACAATCTATAAATTATTGAACAAAGAATTAAAAAAAAAGACAACTAAACCATATTATACTGACATCGGAGGTCGCGGTATCTCTCAGATACAATTTATTGTCAAATATCACAAACCTTTATATAACATGTGTTAAACCAAACTGACAACAAAAAACAGTGCGGATTATCACTCGTAATATATGAACACAGCCACTCATGACCTCCAAGCTATACACGGAATTGTGTAAGAATATTGATATCAAACATTTCGCATATATCTGTCAGATCAGCTGCAAGCTCTGCAGGGTTAAAGGCGCGTTAATCAAAACTCTTGCCACAATTAATTTCGCTGCGTTAAGCAAGAGATACCTGTTCATTCACTACCATTATTATGAATAGTCAGGACTGGCAGACCATGCTTTGGATACCCCTTCACACAGGATTAGATGGAAGAAAACTAATGTGCTATTTAGAAGTTGTTCCAGATCTAAAAGATTATTTTTTTGGTACATGGCTATGAAGAATTCTCTGAACATGAACAAATGTGGTTGCATTAATTTACAAAAAATTTGGGAGACTTACTTAAGAGCAACTCCCACATAGCTGTAATTTTTTTTTTTTTTTTACAACATTAAAGGGCACCAAAATAGAACTTTAGATCTTTTGTCTGTTACAACTGCATTGTTTCACTTACTCACTGTTGCATCTACATGCTGTGTTGTACTCTAATGATGATGCCAATTTGAAATTCAGTGAAATATAACCAAGTTAATAAAATATATTTTTATAAAATAGTTCATTTGGTGTTGTTAATACCATTAAAAATAAGTCATGAATCATTATCTATGAAATAATGAAATAAATAATGATATTTATTCTATTAAATAGAATAAATTTAAAAAAAAATGGAGGAATGGAAATAACTCATCATCATCATCAAATTCCTGCCATGTACCCTCAAGGGGTGTAAAGGATATGATAGTACTACATGAAAAATTTACGAAGTCTGTTACTTGTCAAGACTCCACTATTATCAGATCTTATACGTCTATCATCTAAGGCACTTTGTACCGTATCAATTCACCTATATCTTGGTCTTCCTCTGGATCGTTATCCTGTCAACCTGGCAGAGAACACTTGTTTTGCTAATCTTTCCTCTCCCATTCTGTTTAAGTGACAATACCACCTGAGATTAGCTCTGCTAACGCATTCCTGGATGCTGACAACATCAAGTTCTTTCCTAATATCTTCGTTTTTAATATGATATTGCCATCTGTTCATGCCTCTAATCTTTCTCAGGACTCTCACATCTGCAGTCTCTAGTCTTTGGACAAGTGTTTTACTTCTGACACAGTTCTCAGATCCATAAGTTAAAACTGGTTTGAACACTGTCTTGTATACAGCTAATTTAGTGTTCTCACTAATTTCTCTCTTATTCCATATGAATTTATTCAATTGACTTCCCCACCATACCAGCTTTGTTGATTCTGTTGTCTATTTCTATATTTAATTTACCATCTTCACTAAAAATCGTGGCTAAGTAGCTGAAATATTGTACTTATTCCACAGGTTCTCCATTCACAACACAGTTGGCATTTTCAATGATTCTGCCTATTTTCATTATCTTTGTCTTTTTATTGCTGACCTTCATACCATATCTATTACAACAGTTATTCAATTTAGTCAGTGAATCTTGCAGACTTGTAGCGGATTTTTTTACAAGTATAACCTCGTCTGCATACAGCAAAGGGCTGACATTAACATCTCCAATTTTGACATCATGTTTAATACCGCTTTCCTTCATAATGTGATCCATATAGATAATGAACAGCAGAGGGGATAATGTACATCCTTGTCAACCACCAGATTTAACATTAAACCATCTTCCTATACTTCCTTCAATTTTCAATTCTAACTGCTAACTTACAACTCAAATAAAGACTAAGTATTGCTTGATATAATGCCCCATTGACACCATATAACTGTAGCGTATTGAATAGCTTCTCTCTTGGCACCTTGTCATATGCCCTTTCCAAATCGACAAAACTTAAATACAGATCTTTTTTATATTCCCATGATTTCTCCACTATTTGTCGTAAAGCGAAGATCTTATCCTGACAGCCTCTATTTGGCCTGAATCCAGCTTGTTCTTCACCAAACTTTTCTTCCACAATTCTTCTCAACCGTTTCTCAAGTATACTTGCATATCTTACCAGGAACACTCAGTAGGGAAATATCTCTGTAATTCTCACATTCAGTTTTATTTCCCTTTTTATATATGGGTACTATGAGAGCTCTACTCCAATCATCGAGAATTCGTCCCTCTCTCCAGGCCTTCAGAATTATGCAATGCAGCCACTGCAAGACTTTTATACCACCATACTTCAGCATTTCTGGTCGAATATCATCTACACCTGCTGCCTTTCCCCATTTCATGCCTTTGATTGCTTTTTCCACTTCAATTATGGATATGTATTCATGACTGCATACCTGTCAGTGTTTTTTACCACTGTGCTGTTATCACTGCTTGTTTCGTTTAGCAGTTTTTCAAAGTAATTACTCCATACTTCAAGGATATCTTTTTCTCCCATTTTCATGCCACCTTTATCATCTCTAACTCCTTTTACAGCACTCTTTCCTCCATTCCTAAGCTTCTTCAACAATCTCCAGAATATTTTGCTGCCTTCTTGATATTTATTTTATATGTTCTCGCTAAAGTCCTCCCATAACTTTTGTTTAACTAGTTTTACACACTACTATTTAGCTTTCTTACATGTGTCTTGACTTATTTGCCAAGAACTTTCGATATGCTTTCTTCTTTTTCTTCACTGCTGCCTCTTTAACTTCCCGTGTCCACGATTGAGTTCTAATTTTTCTATCCTTGCAGACAACTTCACCACATGCCTCTCTGGCTGAATCAATCAGGGTTTTCTTCAAGGCTTGCCACTGAATCTCCAAGGTCTGGTTCCTGTTCTCAAACTCTTTCATTTTTTCTTCAATAATCTTTGTGTATTTTAGTCTACAGTTCACATCTGAGAGCTGCTCAACTTTTATTCGTTTAAAACTTTCTTACATGTTATTCTTTTCAATATGAAATTCAATACTATCCTGCTCAAGACTAAATAGGGATCACTTCCAATTTCAAATCCTCTGTACACTCTGGTGTCCTGCACCAGGGAGAAAACATCACTATCAACAATAACATAGTCAATGAGACTTTTCTTATTCCTTGCCTCTTCTCTCCATGTGAATTTGTTCACATTTTTATGTTGGAACATGGTGTTAGCCATAACCAGTCCATGTCCTGAGCAGAAATCCAACAGGTATTTGCCATTATTATTAGCTTTGCTCTTTTCTCCAAATTTTCCCAAAATATTTTTGTATGTCTGACAATCATTTCCTACTCTGCTATTTAGATAACCAACAAAGACCAACTTTTCCTTTTTCATTTTGTCAATTGCTTTCTCTAAAGACTCAAAAAATTCCTCCACTTCTACCTTAGTGGAACCTTCTGTGGGACCATAGGCAAAAATAAGTCTCATTGTCCAGTTCCCCATTCTGATATTTTCCCATATCACTCTACTTGAGACTGCCTGCTCAAGTAGAGTGATATGGGAAAATATCACTCTCTCTCTTATTCAAGATTAGCCTCGTATTTAGTGTTGAATACTATGGCTACTCCTTTTCCTTGATTGTCATTGCCTGAATATAACATTTTATATTTATTGCTCAAAAAGATCTCACCAGTTTTTGTCTTTTTTGTTTCAGTCATCCCTATTATGTCAAACTGGTACTTATCTAATTCCTTGGCTAGCTCTATTTCTTTGCCATTCAGGCTTCTCATGTTGATAGTACCATTCTTTAACTCTTTGTGATGTTCAGTTGGAGTGTGTTTTCAGATTTGTTCCAGTAGCTGACTTTTCGCTGTTTGCCCTGGTTCCCTGGCAAAAACAACGGGGGTCCTTGTTTAACCAGGCGACATCCCAGTCGGCATGAAATTTTGTCATGTTGTACCATCATTTTGTATTTTGGTTTAAGCCAATAAGAATACAATTTGGTCGGCTAAATCCTAAATTGCCAGCCCATCCTTGTTCTTTCAGTATCCAGGTAGATACCCAACAGGGTGTACCACGAGAAGGTGAGGACTGGACCGACCAAGGTCAGAAGCCTTGGTCGGTTCTCCACATTCCTTTAAAGGCTATGTGGAGGTCTCCTCTCAGTTATACAGCTTTGATCCTTAAGCACCCCTGTCTATTTTATATATTATAAATATATATTACACATATTACATATATATAATAAATAAATATATTAACATTTATAATTTGGATTTATCTTGTGTTAACACTTGTTTGTAATTAACTGTAGCTCACTAAATTGGTACTTTTGAACTTGGAATATTTAAAGAACTTTCATAGCTTACACATGTAACAAAAATATATAGAATTTTATTCAAAAACTGGAATATATTTCATCCAATATTATGTGGTAATCAGAGAAATAGACTACTAACTGTGTTCAAAGCATGAATCAAATAATGAGTCAAAGCATGCTATACTAGCTCATGTCTTGGTCGCAGCTGAAGTATGTGATTACACTATTAAAGTTCAAAGGAAGAATCGTAAAAGATGCATAGATAAATTAAAAATAATGCACAATTAATAGTGATCATTTCCCAAAACTTAAAGATTGGCATGCAATCTGAGGGTTGACATTCGGATGATTTTGTAATGTTTCGTATTTCAAGTAAAAGATGATCAAATTTGAACTTGCTGGAATAAAGACGTTTTGTCTGGTTCCAAAGAACTCTGACACCAGACAAAAAGTTCTTCAGAACTCTTTGTCTGGTTGAGTTGGGGTGTGTTTTTAGATTTGTTCCAGTAGCTGACTTTTCGCTGTTCGCCCTGGTTCCCTGGTGAAAACAACAGGGGCCCTTGTTTAACCGGGCGACACCCCAGCCAGCATGAAATTTTTGCATGTTGTACCGTCATTTTGTATTTTGGTTTAACCAATAAGAATACAATTTGGTTGGCTAAATCCCAAATAATTGCCAGCCCATCCTTGTTCGTTCAGCATCCAGGTAGATACCCAACAGGGTGCACCACGAGAAGGTGATGACTGGGCATTAGGTCAGAAGCTCTGATCGGTTCTCCGCATTCCTTTAAAGGCTATGTGGAGGTCTCCTCTCAGTTATACAGCTTTGACCCTTAAAATAACTAGAGGAATTAAAATTAACAGAAAGATTCTAACTCATCTCTGTTTTGCTGTAGATGTAGAAATAACATTAAAGGAATTAGCTCAAGCCTTCAGTCAAATTGATAAGAAGAT
This sequence comes from Typopeltis vanoorti, assembly GCF_054136105.1. Classification (NCBI taxonomy): domain Eukaryota; kingdom Metazoa; phylum Arthropoda; class Arachnida; order Uropygi; family Thelyphonidae; genus Typopeltis; species Typopeltis vanoorti. The sequence goes on from NC_143558.1 coordinate 55,002,161, forward strand.
GAATTCAAACAAAATGAAAGCAATGATGAATGACAATTTAACACCAAAAGGAATTATACTAGGAGACAGAGAAGTGGAGAAGGTAGATATAGATAAAGAAGCTATCTTTATCTATGATAAATCATAAAAATTGAAGAAAGGACTAACAGAAGCTATAAAAAGAAGGATATAATTAGTTTGGATGGCCATTGGGAGGTTGAAGATATCTTCAAAAGATGACACTCAACATTACTTTGATGGGGAAAGTTTTAGATCAGAATGTCTGACCTGAAATTACACCATCATCACCAAATTCCTGATATGTAATGTCAAGGATGTACAGGATATTATGATAGTACTACATAAAAAATTTACATCATTACTAACTTCCTGTTGACAATGTTCCTTCAAATTAATCTGTTATCTGTCAAGACTCGGAACATTATTAGATCTTATATTTCTGTCTTCTAAGGCACTTGCCTGCTAATTTTTCTTTTCCCATTGTGTTTATTGATCACACCATCTGAAATTAGCTCTGCTAACACAGTCCTAAATGCTAATAATGGCAAGTTCTTTCTTAATATCCTCAATATCCTTTTTAATATGATAATGCCATTATCGACAGTCCTCTAATCTTTCTCAGAACTCTCATATCTCTGGTATCCAGTCTTTGATCAAGTGCTTTATTTCTAACCAGATCTCAGATTCATAAATTAAAATTGGTTTGAACACTGTCTTGTATACAGCTAATTTAGTGTTTTGACTAATTTCTTTCTTATTCCACATAAATTTATTCAGCTGATTTCCTACCATACCCACTTTACTAATTCTGTTGCCTATTTCCATGTTTAATTTGCCATCTGCACTAAAAATTGTGCCTAAATAGCTGAAATGTTTTACTTGTTCTATAGGTTCTTCATTCACAATGCAGTTGATATTTTCAATGCTTCTGCTTATTTTCATTGTCTTTGGCTTGTCATTGCTGACCTTCATGTGAAATGTATTACAACAGTTATTCAATTAAGTCAGTGAATCTTGCAAACTTGTATAGAATTTATTTAGAAGTATAACATCTGCATAAAGTGAAGAGCTAAGATTAACATCACCAAACTTGATATCAGATTTAATATCACTTTCCTTCATAATGTGATCCATATAGATAATGAATAACAGTGGAAATAATGTGCACCCTTGCTGCACACCTGATTTTACTTCAAACCACCTTCTTGTGCCTCCTTCAATTCTAACAGCTGAAAGAGAGACTATGTTTTGCTCGATATAATGTCTCATTTACACCATATAACTGTAGCATTTTGAACAGCTTTTCTCTTGGCAACTTATAATATGCCTTTTCCAGATCTATGAAACTTATATACAAATTCTTGTTATATTCCAAAGATTTCTTCAACTATTTGTCTAAAAGTGATAATCTGATCCTGATAACCTATATTTGGTCCGAATACAGCTTGTTCTTTGGCTGTATTCTGGCCATTCCTTTATTTAGTTATTTCTCAAATATACTTTCATAAATTTTACCAGAAACACTCAATAGGAAAATATCTCTATAATTTGCATATTCAGTTTTATTTCTCTTTTTATAGATGGCTACTACGAGTGCTCTACTCCAATCATCTGAATTTGACTAGGCCTTCTGAATTATGTAGTGCCATTGTAAAACATTTATGCCTCCATATTTGAACATTTCCGGTTGAATTTCAGCTGCCTTCCCACATTTCATTTTTGATGGCTTTTTCTACTTCATATCCTTGACTGCATTCCTGTTGGGAGTTTTCTACCACTGTGCTGTCACAGCTTGTTTCATTTAAGTCTTTCAGAGTAATTAATCCAAACCTCTAAATATCTTATCTTCAGTTTTCATGTCAACTTTAATCATCTCTAAGCTTTTTCAATAGCCTCCAGAACATTATGCCACCTTTCTGATATTTATTTTCTATGTTCTTACCAAAGTCTTTCCATGAATTTTGTTTAGCTAGTTTTACATGATTCTTCACTTTGTTATATTTTTCTCTGTATTCTCTAAGATCATATGCTGACTTACTTTCCAGGCATTTCAATATGCCTTCTTCTTTTCCTCGATTGCCTCTTTAACTTCCTGAGTGCCCCATGGAGTTTTGATGTTTCTGTCCTTGCAGACAAACTCACTGCATGCCTTTGTGGTTGAATCAACCAGTGTTTTCTTCAGGGTTTGGTTCTTGTTTTCAGTCTCTTCCATTTTTTTCTTGAATAATGTTTGTGTATTGGAGCCTACAGTTTACATCTGACAGCAGCTCAACTTTGATTTTGTAATTTTCATGTGCGATTCTGTAATTATATATGGCAGAGAAAACTGGAATTTAACTCAAAAGATGGTTCATATACTGAACTTAACTTGAGAAGAATGGAAAGGTATATAGTGTGTCACTAAAAAAAAAAAAAAAAAAAAAAAAAGGATATACAGGACATCATCAGTTACATTATGTATTCAAAATGGAGATGGGAGAGACACACCACTGCGAGATATAAAAACATAAGATGGTCTGAATTATTAACAGAATGGAGACCTATGGATGGCAATAGGCAAAGAGAAAGACCAAGGAGGAGATTGAAATATGAAATTGGTAGGATTGCTAGAATGCAATGGATGAGAAGGGTTGAAAATAGATTGGAATGGGGAAAATTGGGGGAGAAATTCATCCAGCAATGGCCTGATCCATGTTGAAGAAGCAACATCCTGCTGAATGCTGTTTAACTCATAAAAAACAGCACCCTGCATATTTATTCACTATCGCAGAATCGACATATCTTCCATATGTAAATTCTTTCTGGTTTCCAGAAAATTAATTAAATTTTTCAAAATGATCTTGAGGAATATCTGAAATCATATTTAATTTGTCTTCCAGTTCTACTACTTGCTCTATAAGTTGAGTTGGTGTTTGTTACTATTTCAATCAGTCAAATTCTGTGTTGTAACATCATCGTAATCTACAAGAATGCTCACTATTTTTTTTTTTGCTAAATTAAAAACTTTTAAAATCATTTTCCAAATTAAATATAAGAAAATCTGGAACAATAATTTTTTGCTTAAGTGCTTGCAACTTAATACCCACTAACCATTGGCTGAAAACGCAAATGTGTAGTTAGAAGGCAAAGAAAGAGGCAGCAAAAATATTCTCCTTAACAAATTATGTTCTGTATTCTGCACTTAACTGTTATCTGCAAAAATAATGCTTTGAGTGTTTACTGGTAGGTTAACTTTTTGATAGTGTGCTTTACTTCAGGAACAAAATGTTGATCAAATTTCTTTCTAATTACTACAGCAATAGAAATCCTTGGATGAAATCGAGGATTTCTAGTGAAGTTTATGAAATGAGTGGAAGAAATTAGCCACTGAAATGTCCTAGTGGCTCTTTCTATTATGCATCCAGTGAGAGATGTAGATCAAGGAAACAGGATTAAACACCTACTCTGGTAAAAATAAATTAGGATGGAAGCCAGATTATTTCATTATATCATGCACTAATACCCTAAAGGAAATATGAGATTAACAGAATGCTTACCATTTATACTATTTATGCAACTTTCTAATTTTCCTAGAACCTGCAATTCTTTTGAAAGCCATTCTACAACTTTAGTATATTCAATGCATTTTGGTCCTTCCTCTATAGCCTTCTTTAAAGCAGATTCTTCATTCAGAGGACCAGAATACCTGTAAAATGAAAAATACTGGCATTACAAAAAATTAATTTGTTCAAAAGAATCTTTTTTTTTTTTTAAACACAATATTTTGTTTTAGTATTTATAGATATACAGTAAAACCCCGAAGTTACGTGGTAGGTGGGACCAACAAAAAGCGCGCAAGTTGAATTTGCGTAACTCGGGATATAATTTTGCATGTAATTTATATATACAAACATACAAAATATTAGTTAATTGCGACCAAAGGTTTACAAAAACACCTATATTTTTTAAGAAATATAATCATAATTGTAGTTTTTCATACATAAAAAAAAGAAAGTTATTTCAATGTCAATGGTTTCATAAAATCTAATAGATTCATCTGAGCATGTCTTTTTCTTGTCACGCAAAATTTCTTCATAGCAAGCCAATGATTAAGCCGGTCTCATCTACATTAAATATGGTTTGACTGCTATAGCTACCTTCCTCAATGATAGCCTTAAGTGTCTCCGGAAAAGAAGACGTAGCCTCTTTATCAGTGCTTGCTGCCTCTCCACTTTCTGCGATGCTGTACCAGTTACAGTGATTTTTAAATCGGTTGAACCAACCATTACTGGCCACGAAATTTCTTCTTTGGCCGCTTCTCCAGCTTCTACTTTTAGCCTCTCAAAAATCATCTTGGCTTGGCTACATATTGTCGTTTGATCAACTGAACAATCTTTTACTCTCACTTGATTATCACACCATAATTTAAGCATCGTTTCCATCTCACCAATAATCCCATGACGTTTACGAATTATGCTTGAATTCAATGATTGGGCATTTTTTACAGCAGTGAGAATTCTTTCTTTATCTTTTATGATTGTTCTTACTGTGGATTCCTGTAGATCGAACCGAACTTCTTTGCTAGCTCACAAATTTTCATTCCACCTTCAAAATCCTTAATGTTGAGTTTTGTTTCCAAAGTCTATGTTTTTCTTTTCTTGCTAGCCGTAGAAGAATCAGACTTGCTTCTTTTGGACGACTTTATTATTTTTTATGTGATAAAATTTTTATCAAGAACATAACATTAAACAATCGCAAGGTTTGTAGACTATAAAAATCATGTATGAATGGAGACCGCACGAAACATGTCAGTGCTTGTTCACAGCATGTGCGACACTGGCGAATGCAGACAGTGCCAGAAAGATACGACTAGTGGTGAGACGTGAAGCGGGACAGGAATACGTACATATAAGAAACCGCATTAATTCCGGATTCACGTAAGTCGGGATAGCGTAAGTTGGGGTATTACTGTATTTTAATCCAGAATGATCACCCATAAAACTCCTGGATTCATACTTGTCCAGTAACATTTTGCTCTGGTGCATGATGCCAATATTCTCAATTTATTTATTTATTCTCATGATGTCACCTTCACACAGATAAAATGCCCTGAAAAACTGATCACTGAATATTTTCATTATATCCTCTTCATTAGTTGCCAATCTACCACTATGATCAACTATCCAGCTTGCCATATATCAAAAGAACTCGGTACGATTTTTCTTGGTTTGACTGGCTAATTTCTGCTCATGTTGCATTTTTATTGTCTTTACCAACCAAGTCAACTTCCAGGTGAATAAACTTCATCACAGCAACAATTTCATCTCCCCTCCCATATTTCTGATCTCCTGACATTCATAAATAAGCATGGCAATTCATGTCTTGGTCTCTAACCAGTCTTACTTATGCCACTTCTCATCTGTGACTTCTCACCTACTTCTGTCTGCTCACCTTTACCCATCATTCCATATACTCCCCCCCCCCCCCCAACTCAAATACTCCTCTTGCATTCCAGGCCATCTCATTCCTATGCTAACATTCCCCACATATGCATTCATTACTGCTTTTTGAATCCACTCTCCTTACACTGTCTCTCTGAATCACCATTTCCCTGTCAATTTTCCATTCCTATTCACTCACTCTCATCTCCATTCACAATCGCTTCAGTTTCACCTGGCGATAACTTGTTCACATCACTCATTTCATTTCCTTCCAGCAGCAACTTTCCCAGATAATTCACACCAAAACCATTCAAATACAGTCTATCAATCTCATAAGGTTCCATGTAATATGTCTAGATCATAAAACAGTCGACTGTTTTATCGAGTATTGTGATAAAACATTTCAAACTTGTTATATCTGTTTAATATTTTGTTATAAAAAAAATTGTTATATTGCACCAAGCATTCAATATAGCAAGTGAGATAGCACCAGTCAAAAAGAGTATAATAAAACAGTCTATATTCGCACATGTATTGCATTGTATTCTAGTCAAGAGGTCTCTTAGAGTAAATATGTGCATCACAGCCAACTGTGAAAGATATTTTCACTAGCAAGGACTTGCAAAGTATGCATAAAAGCACGATTAAGCTAAGGGAGGAAATTTTACCGCTTCTTGAAAACTGCTGAGTGATCTGTAGACAGATCTAAAAAGATGCAAGTGTATGTGTTGAAAAAATGATTTGTAAGAAGAGAATAAAATATTCACATGTCATTCATGACATTCTCAGTCAAGAGACTGAACTGCAAAGTATAAACAGACATGCCTCTTTAGGGAAAACATTTGAACAATTTTTATTATTAAAAATGAGCTTTAATTATTCAAAATAATTTTCTGAAGTAGTGAACTCTTCACCTAGTTATGACTTACCACAAAAAAAGAAAAGTGATACTAGCAAATCTGTTTAAAACAAAACTAGTGCACCCAAAAAAAATTAAGTTTTAATAAAAACTATCATTAAAGATAAAAAAAGGTGAACATATAACTAATACTGCATGCTGATTTAATATGTCATGATCAAAAGGCATTTTCATCGATAAGGACAAAAACTGTGAAATTTCAAAGCATGCACAGCACTGCATAAAAAGTGGTGGAGAGTTACTTTTACTGCTTCTTGACAGAAATTGCTGGAAGTGGTTTGCAGAAAGGTATAAAATAAAAGATACAGATGCATGCTGGTAGAAATGAGAAGGCATGTACCATATTTTCTGATCAAGAAAGAAAAAGCACATTTAAATTTAAAGCAAGATATGTACTTTGCGTTGCATGAGATGAACAGAGAGATATCAGCTATCTATGCAGCACAGAACACAACTATCAACAGATAAAGCTGAGCTAGCAAATTCTAGGGAATGTGCTAGCTCATTTCACCTTTCCAAGTACAACAGGTATCTGGTTAATTAGGCCATCAGTTAATTGGGGCAAACGATTTATTTGGGACATCTTAAAGAACACAACCAAATCAAGAAAACTGCCTGAATTTTCTTTGCTTACTTGGGACAGGAGATGCAACATTCAAGATTATCTGAGGTACTGCCTGTAAATGGTTAGTTGGTTAAGGCTTATTGGCACAAAGAGTGCAAAGGTCATACTGCATCAAACCACAGCTTGTAAATTAAACATCACTCCTCTCACCAAATTAGGTAATACAGCATCCTTCTAACGGGGGACAGTTTCTAACTACCATTAGCTGCATGCAGTTGTGTCATCTTTAGTACTGAGTCAATACCTAATCAGCAGAAAAGTGTAGAGATTTTTCAGAGTCTGTTTTTTGATAATTTTTAATTTCATAAAATTTTGGACCCTTACCAAGATGCCGCATAAAGTTTTGTCACTAGCCACAAAAAGAGAGAGACCAAAGACCATTCATCCAATACCAGTTATCGTTGTCTGGCAGAAATAACCGGAATACTGAAATCTACAATTGTGTGCTTGATACAACAACAAAATAAACTATGAGAAGAATGGACATGCCATGGAAATGAGAGAACATCCCAAAAACAGAAGTGCAAAAGGCAAAAATTCTGATGTTGAAGGCATCCTAAATCAGTGGTTCTCCATAATAACCAGATGAGGAGTGTGTTAGTGGTCCAATGTTAAAAGAGAAGGTAGAGGAGCTAGATAAAAAGCAAAGTCGTGATGATTGGCTGTTTTGATGGAAATGTAGAATTGATATTAAATTCAAACAAGCCACATGCTGAAAAAGACAATGCTGATGTTGTTGTTGTTGCAGAAGAATGGAAATCCAAATTACTTGCATTTCAGGAACTTTCTCAAAATTTTTCGCAGAAATTTTGTGCAGATGATATCTACAATGCTCATGAAACAGGCCTATTTTATCATTATTAAACCACAACTGTGTTATGCTTCAAAGCATGTCAGGAAGTAATAAAAAGAAGCTGTTGGTTATTGGGAAAAGTGCTAAGCCTTGATGCTTAAAGGGTTAAGAATGGATAGTTTACCAGTTGAGCACTATGCTAATAATGCATGGATGACTTTCAAAATTTTTAAGAAATGGTTAATGAGGTGGGATGTGGAGTTAAACTGAAAAGCAAGAAAAGTTCTTTTTCTTGGATTTTTCTTTTTCAAGAATCTTTCAAGATTCTTGACAACTGCAACAATTTCGTTGCAGTTGTCAAGAATTTGTTACTTACATAAAATGGTCACTAATACAGCTCTTACAACACCTTGAAACGTGGACCTGAGGGATCCAATACCATATGATAATCTTAAAACACTGAGTGGCCACTTTATTAGGAACAGTATAATAACACGTGGGATTCCCCACCCCTTTTGCCTTAATAACAGCCTGTATTATCTGTGGCCTTGACTTGTGTCTAAAGCATTCCTCATAAACGTTTGTCTGCACTGTCACAATGACACTGCCCAACTGTTGCAGATTGGATGGTAGCACGCCGCTGCTGCAAACTGCTCATTCCACTTCATCCCAGAAATCTCTACTGGATTGAGGTCTGGGAACTGAGCTGGCCACTGAAGTAAAGGAAAATAACTGCTGTGTCCCTCGACACACTATGCACTTTGTGGGATAGTGCATTGTCTTGCTCGAAGTACCCATTTGGAAGTACCACCCCCTACCACCAGCCTGAGCTGTTGTTATTTGGCAGGAAGGCTCCATGGCCTCGGTTTGTTGCCACCATAGTGTAGTTCTGACATCGGCACGATACACTATAAACCAGAACTTGTCAAACCAGGCGATGATCCAGTTGTCAGTTCTATGCAGTGTTAGTGATCACATGCCCATTGAAACCACATCTTACAGTTTGTAGCTGACAGCACTGGGATCCAGGATGGTCATCTACTCCTACCCCATCCATGACAGCGTGCAATGAACTGTACTCCCCGAGATAATGTCTTGACCATCACTGTTGTTTGACTCATTGTGGTGGTCCTGTCACATTTTGCAATTTTTGCCACTCTTCTCTGACTTCATGTGTCAATGATCTGTTTCCATCCACAGGACTGCAGTTGGATTGTAGATATCTGGTTATTACACCACTCCTAGTACACCCTAAAAAACTGTCGTGTGTGTGTGTGTGTAAAGACCAGATGAGTAGATGTTTGTAAGATACTGTCACCAACGATCATACTACACACATACAAAGTCATCCCTTTTACCCAGTCTGTCTATATATATGCACACATACAGGAACTAGGTCTATAGTGACTGATGGAATGAGTCTCAGCACAGAGAAGATTCCACAAGAGTGGAAATAATGTATGATAGCCACACTGCATAAGGGTGGTGTAAACAGTAAGGTATCTAACTACTACTAGTTGGTAAGCGATCACATATAGAAATGAGTTGATAGACTATGTTTTGCAATGAACAGCATGGGTTTACTAAGGGAAGGTCATGGTTAAGTAACTTGCTCACATTTTATAATAGCGTGAAGGTTGAGTTAGAGAAAGGGAATGGATACACCTTGAAACTTTTGAACTTTGCTAAATCATTTGACAGAATTCAGCATGAAAGGCTATTGAATAAGTTGGAGGATATGGGATTGGATTGTAAACAAATAATTTGGATACCAGAATGGCTGAATGACAGATATCAAAAAGTGGTATATTGGCTCTGCAAAATTTAAGGTAACAAGTGGTACCACAAGAACCAATCCTTGGTCCATTGTTATTCAATCTTTACATTAATGACACTGGAAAAGATTTAATAGGAAACATATAGGCTGATGATGCAAAGTAATCAAAAACAACTGACATTCAGCACTTGTAGAATTATTTGAAGAAGATGGAATTGTGAGCATGCTAAAATGGCTGTCAGTTCAATGTTAATAAATGTAACGTTATGCACTTGGTTATGATGAGATCCAATGCATATTATATTGGCTCAAGTATGCTAGAAAAGACTGACAGGGACCTTGGAATTTCAGTAGACAAGGCAGTTGAAGTTTGATGCCATATAACAAAGACTGCAAATACAACTCAGAGAATAATTGCAATGTTGAAACAAACATTGACATAAGAATAAGGAAATTATTTTGTCTCTTTATAAGACTTGGATATGACTTCATCTGCAGTATTATGCACAGATCTGATCTGCTTTCTGAAGTGGTACAAATAAGTGTCAACCCAGTGATACAGATAAGTGGTGAGGGTGCAAGTGTAATAGACAATAGTGGGACTATGAAATGTAATGAAAGAGAGATCGAAAATTTGTAGACTGCAGACACTAGCAAACATGAGAAAGACAAGGATATGAAAGAGACCTACAAACTTCTGAAAGGTCATACAGGATACCAGTAGATGAAATTTTCATTTTATGGAGTGTGGGAAGAGGCCGTCCATGTAAGCTGGAATGAATGCAGTTCAAGGAAGGGGTGAGAGCTAGATTTCTCTCATAGAGCAGTGAATGACTGAATGGCTCTGGAAGTTGTGAGTGCAAATAGTGTGAATGAATTTGAGAAAAGGCATGACAGATGGCAAGTGTCATGGATCTTTCCTCGATGAGTCCCTGACTCCCTGGCAGTCTCTTGTAATAATAATATAAAACCAATACACAAGAGGTTGCGAAACCCATAGGCACATCACCGCTATGCACACAGGTAAGAGGTCAAGGGGAAAGAAGGAATCTACTGACGTGTTTCTCAAACAACAAATAGTTTGAGAAAGCAGCAGCAAAAAAGATTGTTCCAAAGAACAGAAGTAGAGGAAATAAAATAGGAGGAAGATAAGTTTGTTTGGTAGTTTTGAAAAACTTACAGAAGACATATGAAACAGAATCCATCAATCTGTTACTGTCGAGACTACAACATTATCTGATCTTATATTTTTGTCTTCTAAGGTACTTTTTATTGTATCAATCCACTTATATCTTGGTCTTCTTCCGGGTCTTTTTCGTGCCAACTTGGCAGAGAACACTTGTTTTCCTAATCTTTCCCCTCTCATTCTATTTAAGTGACCATACCACCTGAGATTAGCTATGCTAACAATGTCAAGTTTTTTCCTAATATTCCGATTTTTAATGATATTGCCATTGATGCCATCTGTTCATACCTCTAATCTTTCTCAGGACTCTGATATCTGTGATCTCTAGTCTTTAGTCAAGTGTTTTATTTCTAACTCAGCTCTCAGATCCACAAGTTCAAATTGGTTTAAACACGGTCTTATATACAGCTAATTTAGTGTTTTGACTCATTTCTCTCTTATTCCATGTAAATTTATTCAGTTGACTTCCTACCATACTGAATTTGTTGATTCTGTTCTCTATTTCCATATAAAAAAAATCTAAAAATCTTCACTAAAAAAGTAGCTGAAATGGTTTACTTGTTCTATAGATTCTCCATTCAAGATGCAGTTGATAATTTCAATGTTTTTGCCTATTTTCATTATCTTGTTATTGCTGATTTTTATACCAAATTTATTACAACAGATATTCAATTTAGTCAGGGAATCTTGCAGACTTGTACCATATTTAATTAAAAGTATAACATCATGTGCATAAAGTAAAGAGCTGAGATTAACACTGCATTATGTCTAAAAATGGCATGTGTTCTGGCTGGTTTACTGTTTTGTTGAGTTTCCAAACAGGAAAACCATGCACCTCCATATCAGACTGGGTAACTCGCATTCAGTTGATAAGCCATTATAATGGTGTAAATCACATCTTAGATGGGATTCACACGCAGGCTTTCTAACCAAAGGGAGCTGTCAATACTTCTTGCCAGAAATAAGTCTGGACTTCATTTTGGTAGCAGTGAAGTTCAAAGGTTTATCTCACCTCCATGTAAAATAAGGCAATTCGAGCTTGGGACATTGATTTGCGCTAAATTTTATGAGTAGTTAATAATTCCTGAATCTGATCCCATGTTAGCAATTAATTGATTATGGAATTTCGTTTCCACCATTTTTTCTAAAACAAAGATGCTTTAACAATTGAATAGGAATGAGGTACTATTATGTAACTTTCAAATATATAAAAAATAAATATGCTCGCCCACAGAAAACAAAAACGACCATATTTTGACTATCCTAATTAGGTTATATAGTATACAATACAATAATAATCTTCATTATATGTACACCCAGTACGAAACCGCTCCTACTATATGCTATGTATAATGTTCGACCAAGATGCATCTTTGACAGGATATTAGATTAAAAAAAAATTAACATTAGCCTATAGAAAACCAAATAACGAAGTTATATCAAATATCTTAATTAGATTATATAGAATATATAATTAATAATCACTTTCCAGTTATGAGAAACCTCTTTAGTACACACTATGCATCTTTAACTTGAATCAAGATCAATAATATATTCACAGAAACAGTATTTAATATAATTCTTCGAAGCACAAATTATGATATTCTTCAAATGATGTTAAACAGAAAAAGTATTTTATTAACATACCCTAAATCGTCTAATGAGTCCATAATGTCGATCTCCATTTTTGAATTTGCGCTCCTTTATGTGTTCATGACATATACTTTGGAAGTATTTGTTAATGGATACTAATCAATTTATACATTTTGCTTCTCTTTAAGCAAGATTAAAAAATACTTTTTAAACTTTTATATTAGTAACTGTTTATACTAACTACAAAAAAATATACATTCTCTCACCGCAACAAACGTTTTGGCGATATAGCATAAATTCAATGAAGAGCCGTTAGATGTCAGGATAATCGACTTCTGTTTGAAAATTTTGTATGATGTCGACTCTGCAAGGAGTTGTTTCAATTTATCAGACTCTAATGGGTGAGTGGAGCAAAACTCCTAAGAATCTTGCAAGGTGTGAAGAACTCCTTTCAAGGCTCAAGGTCAGATATGCATTTTTATTTATTATTATGATTTGGCATATTTTTTTTTCGTCCTAAGCAAGATACACAATCATATTACGCGATTAAGCCTAAATACCTAACACGGTGCCAATAGTGCTGAATCATAATATATGTGAATACAGAAAGCGCTTCTAATTTTCATTTAAACTTAGATAAGCTTTATATCATCTTAATGACAATATGAATAATAATATTGGAAATAAGAAATTTGACATTGATCAGTCAGCACTTATAGAAAAACAATTGTTTACATATATTCTTAGCAAACGTGGTGATTTTTAAAATTCTTGTTACAAATTTCCTAGAGTTAATCACTGAGAAAGAAGTTTTCATAACAAGAAGAATCATACCATTACAAAAAAGAAAAAAAAAAGCACTATGTCTGCTGTAACAAACCATGCACCTTTTTAGCATTCACAACACATTCAGGAAATAAATTCCACCTTAATTAAAAAACTCTTTCTTGTTTATCACTTTCTTTGCACACCTTCTAAGGGTGGTTATCCCTTATGTTTGCCTTCCTCTCACTTCTACAATTGAAAAAAAAAATTTCTCCTGTATTCATCTGATAAATATCTGAATCATATCACCCTTTTGTCTTCAGTCTGCCTAACTGAAATTACATGCCTTCAGTCTACTGTCATTGCTAACAAAGGCCAGCTTCACCATAGTTATTAGCTGGCCTTTCTGATCATACCCTGAATACTTTACATAGAATTGACTGAAAAAGCACGTTTAATTTTGTTTACATCACACCAAAACATGGTATGAATGTGCAAATTTAAGGAAGCCTGTGAGATTCTTATCAATCACCCTAACCTGAACAATAATGGTGGTCTAAAAATCCCAAGCATATGAAAGGCACATATTCTACCCATGGAACCTTTCTCTCTAAGAGTTAACTATAAACAGGACTGTAGATAATCCTAAATCTAAAATAACAATTGTAATGTTAAAAATAGGACATCATTGTTACTGAAAGAAGACTATCTATAAGAAAGAATGTTTTTCTCGTGTTATCTTAAATAGAATTTAGCTTTGATGAGAGAATTTTAGTTTCTAAATAAATAATTAATTTGTAATTTTATCTGTATTTTATTTATTTTTTTTTTTTACTAGAGGTCATGCCAATAGAATGATCAAATCATTGTTTCTTTAGCTTACTGTGTGAAACTCAGCTTGTCCTTGTATATATTTATATATACTCCAGATGATGACCTTAATATGAAGGTTGAAATGTTGGGAAATTAAAATAGTTATTTATAACACGGTTGTAAAGTCCATAATTTCTAAAATGAATACTGATGTACTGTTTAATGTCTCTATTCTATCACTGTTCCTATGCAATGCACTATTTTATTTGCTTTCCACTCCTCATAAACTTTCTAGCTGTAATGCTGTTATTAAACAGTGAGGTCACTGGTACTGTTAGTTCCTTAGCACATTCTCCTTTAAAACATTTGGTTAAATCTCATCCATTTCCACTGCACTCCTATCCAGAATGCTTAGCATTCTAAATATATCTGTGTTATCATCATTATGCTTTTCAATGATTTAGGCCTAGAGTGGCCTGTTCCAGCCTTAGAAGTCATCATTGAATCTCGTTCAAGGACATCCTGGTTTTCTTTTTCTTAATGGTTTGTAATTTAAGGCTTGTTTTAGTAATCTTTCTGTTTTCACGTTGAAAGAATGGTTCCATCCATTTATGTTTATATATATTTTTTTTTTCTGTTACTGATTCCTGGTTTAATTCTTGCATAATTTCTTCATTTCTTTTGTGATTGAATAGAGTATATTTTGTAGTTTTTCTCATAAACTTCATTTCATCTGTTATTAATTTTTGTTTTATTGTCCAGATTTCACTTCCATACAATAGGACTGGTAGGGGTAATGTCTTGTATACTTTTAGTCTGGTTTGTTTTTGAACTAGGTTAGGATTAAATATAGAGTTAATTACACCTGTTACTTTTAAATATTTTGCAATTTTTAAGTTTATATGTTTATATCTTGTATTTTCATTTGTAATCACACATCCTAGGGTTAAATAAATTCACCTATTCTGAAATCTTATTATCTATTACTATTTTAGTTCTTATTGGATCTTGTCCTATAAAAGCCATCATTTTTAATTTTTTTTTTTTGTTGATATTATCATTCCGGAATCTTGGGCTATTTCATTTAAATGTAAAATATCTTTCTGTAAGTTATCTTCAGAATTTATAATTATTTGATCATCAGCAAAAATGATTGTTGAAGTTCATAGTAGGAGAAAGTTTAATACCTTGATGGAAATTTTTATTCCATTTTATTATTTCATTTAGATAAACATTAAAGAGTTGCTGAAAAGGGACATCCCTGTCGGATTCCTTGGTTTATCTCTCTTGGATATAATATTGGAATGATTTTAGAATATTATTCGATATTTGTCTTTCTTTTAATATGTTAAATAAATCAAATGCTTTTTCAAAATCAATAAATGTAATATGTGTTTCTAAATTGCATTCTCTTCTTTTCTCTATTATTAATTTTAGACAAAAGGCTGGGTCTATACACGATCATCCTTTTCTAAATTCATTCAGTACTTCTAAAATAAAGTTTTCAGAATATTTTATTCATTTGTTTTTTAAAATTCTGCTATATATTTTGTAACAGGAATTTAGTATACTTATACCTCTATAGTTTTTAGGATCTTCTCTACTACCTTTTTTAAAGATAGAAATCACAATTGCTTTTTTCCATTCTATTGGGGGGGGGGGGGGGGGGTTACCAATTGAATAGACTTTGTTTAAAAATAATAGGAGTCTTTCTTTGAAACTTGTTCCTGCATAGCTTATCCAACATAGCTTATCTTCTCCAGGTGACTTTTAGTTTCTTGTTTTCAGACTGATTTCTAATTCTTCTTTAGTTATTTCATTTTCTTCATTAAATGTTTGCCAGTTATCTTTTTTAAAATATTTATCTGTCCACAATTCTGTATAGAAATTTTTCCAATTTCAGTTCGGTGTTTAATGTTATGTTTTCTTTAGTATCTGTATTTAAGTGTTTCAAAATCTTATATACATTAGGTCTTATTTTATATAAATCATGTTCTATATTAGAAACAAATTTGTTGCATGATTCTCTGTATTTTTCTGAGTTCTCTTTTAGCTATGGTTCTTATTCTTTTATATTCTATTTCATCTTCTAATCTTTTACTGCTTAACCACTTATGAGCTTCTTTTTTCATTTTGATTATTTTTTTATTGTATTGTATTATATCTTCAGTATTTTTCTTTTTATTGAATTTTTCGGTCTTTCATAAGCTGCTGTATTTAGTATCGTTTTTATATTAAGCCATTTTCTACCTCTATTTCTTTGTTTCATTTTATTGTAAATATTGGTTAATTCTTTGTATATTTGTGTCATTTAATAATCTAGTTTTAAAAACAAATGTTTTAAATTTTCTTTCTGTTCTTGTTATTTGTAACCATTTAAGTGGTAATCTTAATTTTATTTTAATGAGGAAATGGCCACTACTTATTTCATACCCTCTGTGAACTCTAACATCTAAAGAGAATTTTGTAGTAATCTAATATTGATTTCCATCCTCTTGCTCTCCAAGTATATTTATGTATGTCTTTATGTTTATGGAAAGAATTAATTATTTTAAAGTTATTATAAACTACAAATCGATCAATTTTTTTACCATTCATGTTTAGAGTATGTTCTCCATATATGCCTGTATTATTAATTTCCATCTTTCCAATTCTTGCATTTAAGTCTCCTGCTATATTACATCATCATCATCATCATTTATTTATAATTTTACAATTATAAATAGGGAAATTAATCCCTAAAATGGCCACATGGCCCGGATTCACTCCTCTCCTTCCTAACACACTTGAACAACCAACACCCTAGAATCAAATTCACCCTGGAAAAAGAGGAAAACAATAACCTCCCCTTCCTAGACACACTAGTCACCCGCCAACCTGATTATAATTTTACAATTATAAATAGGGAAATTAATCCCTAAAATGGCCACATGGCCCGGATTCACTCCTCTCCTTCCTAACACACTTGAACAACCAACACCCTAGAATCAAATTCACCCTGGAAAAAGAGGAAAACAATAACCTCCCCTTCCTAGACACACTAGTCACCCGCCAACCTGATGGAACCTTGGTTTTCTCAGTTTATAGAAAACCCACCCATACAGGCAGATACATTCACCAACAATCCCCCCCCCCCCACAACAATATGGAGTTATTAAAACATTATTCAACAGGGCAAAAATAATCTGTTCTAATGATCAAGCCCTAACCTCTGAACTAAATCACATCCGTGACACTTTCTCAGCCAACGGCTACCCCCTCCAAAAAATCCAAAAAATACTTAACCCAGTTATCCACAACCCACCACCCCTCCCCCTCACAAAAAAGATTACTCTAAATCCATCACTATTCCCTACATCAGAGGCACCTCAGAAAAAATCAATAAAATCTTAAAAAAACATGACTTGACCACTTGTTACAGACCACATAGAAAACTGGCATCCCTTATCCGCTCCACCAAAGACCAACCACTTCCCCTAGACCTACCTGGTGTATACCAGGTCCCTTGCAGCTGTAAACTGTCCTACTTTGGCCAAACAGGCAGGACAGCAAATATCAGAATCTCAGAACACAAGGATTACATCCGATTTCACCAGTATAGCCACTCTGGGCTTGCAGACCACGCTCTGGATACTCGCCACAGAATAAGATGGAAGAAAGCCACAGTAATACACCGCAGCAAATTCAAGTATGAAAGACTATTCATGGAATCAGCCTTGGCCCTTAGGAACATGCCAAACCTCAACAAATTTGAAACTGCCCCAAATTTGGGAAACTTTTATCAAAAGAACTTCAGCCCAAAGGCCAAGAACTACCAATATAGCCCGCCAGGGGGCACCATCAGGACTTTAGGAAAACGCTAGCGTCCTAGCCTCAGTCTCATTTGTTGTATTAGTACTTGTGTGCACGTGTCTTTTTAGTAAGTTCCCAAGAAGATGGCAACGTAACG